>NC_085138.1:52672378-52984487 GCF_035046485.1 Aedes albopictus | reverse complement strand
ATGGATTTGTTAAGAGTTTGCCTTAAATTACACATTCAAGCCAGGAAGAAAAAATCGTCATGAATTTAATCATACTAAAGAAAATCGGACCAGATCCGCAGATGCAAAAAAAATCCGCCAACAATTCTTGCTAGTACCATCAAAGAAATGTTTCAACAATTCTAGGAATCGATTTGAATAATTTATAAGTTTGGTAAGCGGAATCAAACTCTAAAACTCTAAGAATGTGTCTGTATTCTGATAGAAACACTTACAAATATTCAAAGAACTATGTAGGAAATGTTTAAAAGCAATACCATAAATTTTCGACAGAAAATTACACGAATTTTCAGCAGAAACTTTTTGACTGTCTAATCCATAGAGATTTCATCCAGAATTCAGGTGAAGATGATCATTCCGAACCATAAACATCTTAACAACTTTCAGAAGAAGTTTGAAATTTTATAAAAATATTTGATAAAAATAAAATCATGATGTTTCTAGCACTACTTTTTTTTCGCTCCCCATTTGAAGTAAGATTTTGTGGGGGGCCCCTAAAATGTGGGGGCCCGGGGCCATGGCCCCCCTGGCCCCCCCTTAAATCCGGCCCTGCAAAGGGGATTAGGCTCTGTAGATCTCATTAGCCCGTTATTTCTCGTATCCTAATGAGTCTGCTTCGGATGTATTGTTGGTTGTGATTTAAAAATCGCCTAACTATACTACAGGTTCCAAGATTCCCTGCGATGCTGTTCAGTTTGTTTCTCTTCAATTCCATGATTCCTGATCTAGGCACCTCAGGAGAAATTTAGGGAAAACGTTGGTTTATGAAAAGATAACAGGATCAGTACTTACGTGTGGAGATGGACCAGCCTCGGGCCTAAAATCTCCCTAATAAAGCTAATATTTAATAAAAATAATCCTGACGTCCTCTAGATGCATCATCTGCTGCAACTCCTCCGCCAGGTAGTGGTACTTTGTTAGGAAATCGTTGTTTGGACGTTTTGTTTTAATGGTAATGATCAAAGCGGTGTCAATGATTGTTACCCGCTTCATCATTTGGTAGTAAACCACCATGTCGAGCATGTTGGTACGAATGAAGACGTTTGTAATTGTTTTACAATCCTCCTACAGATTTATGTAACTGTTTCCAGATCCTGATTCGGCTGGGGCCTTTAGTAGGCTACAATTTGGTTGATTTAACAGCTAAACAACATCATTGTGAAGATTGAGGTAGGCTGATTTAGTTTACTCTGAATAGCCTACAAAGACGACAGCGACACCAGCAGAGAAATTCAGAGACGCATTGTGGCGTGTGGCCACGTGGTCCGATATTTTTCCACAGCGTAACCACGCGCACGCTTAGACCATGTTGGTGAGTGTCCGATCAACGTGTGTGTGAGCAGTCTTCGATCAACACCAACCCAGCAGCAGTGAGAGCAGAGAGAGCAAATCATCGTGCGTTTCCACCGACGCTGCGGTGCGACCGGCCTTCGTCGCCAGATCATCGTGTGTGCACAACCGACAATCCGTCGGCACTAGCGCAGCGCAGTAAAGTTAAGTATCCCGTTCCCTTTGGGTTCGTTCAAATATTACGTAACGCTAAGGGGGGAGGGAGGGGGTCTAGCGCTGTGTTACGCCTCATACAAAATTCCAAAATTTTCCATACAAAACTTGTGACGTGGGGGAGGGAGGGGGTCTAAAATTGTCAAATTTTGCGTTACGTAATATTTGAATGAACCCTTTCGTGGTTTCCCCCCACTTTACCATCTCATTTGATTAGTTCTTATCGAGTACATTAGTAGTTTTTTCGCTTTCCCATTTGTATTGATATTTGGTGTTAGTGTTCTATTCTTTTTTGATCTTCGTGATCGTCGTTGTTTTTGAGTGTGTGCCCCGTGGTGGTAGTTACCTGCCGCAATGGATGATGATGATGATGGTGGGGGTACGTCTTATCCCATCAATAAAGCCTTGCTGTTGGCTTCGGGTGCACCGATCCAGCAAAATGTGAACCCCTTTAGCACCCCTCAATCTGGCGTTTCTGCAATGGACGCCAATAATACCCCTCCAACGCCCCCCCCCCCCCGCCTCAAGGCCTACCCTCCTGACTTTGGTGGGCCATGTATTGTTTTCTTCCGACCCAAAGCCAAACGTTTGAACACCGTTCAAATCAGCAAGGATCTGACTTAGCGGAATTTCTCCGTTGTCTCCATTGACATGGTCGGTACAACTAATGTTCGGGTGACAGTGGGCGACCGAAAACAGGCTAATGAGATTGTGGCGTGTGAGTTATTTACGCTTGAGTATCTCGTGTACCTTCCAAGCTACCAGATCGAGATTTCGGGGAAGGTCGCCGAAGAATCTTTGACCTGCGAAACGATCATGCAAGGCTGTGGTCGTTTCCATAACCCTTCTCTACCTCCTGTCCAGATACTGGATTGCCGGCAACTGCATTCGGTCTCCCAGGAGGGCGAGAAGAAGGTTTACACACCATCTGAAGAATTTTGTGTGACCTTCTCCGGATCGGCATTACCAGATCTGCTGGCGATTGGCAAACTTCGGTTACCTGTGAGGCTGTATGTACCGAAGGTAATGAATTGCATCAATTGCAAGCGGCTGGGCCACACCGCCCACACAGATCGAAAAAAGAGTGTAAAATTCTATGACATATAATGCACATAATTGGAGCGTGGGATATCACAAAAGTTTACATGACATATCATGTAAAAGTCATGAAATATCATGTAAACTTTCATTATATGTCATGTAATTCAGCATGACTCTGAATGTTTACATGATATATAACACAAATTTACATGATATATCATGTAAACTATCATAACAATAAGTTTACATGACCAAAATGAAGTTTACATGACGTGCAATTATCATTATTTTTTTCTGTGCAGTACTGCAGTAGTAAACCTCGCTGTGCAACATTCGGGGAGAGACATGTGGACGGTGCGTGTAAAACACCGCCCAAGTGTGTTTATTGTGGCAGCGACCGTCCACATGATCTCAACGTTTGCCCGAAGTACATACAGCAAAAACAACATCAAAAACGATCGTTGCAGCAGCGTTCAAGGCGAAGCTACGACGAAACAGAGAGACAGCATTCGGAGAACCAGGAATAACCCCTTGGTGCTCCGATGTTTACGCTTTCTGGCATCGTAGACATCATCCTTAACTTCTTCAATGCTTCCGACTCAGTGAAGAGCATTGTCAAAGGACGTCTTCCTTGTGTGGCCCCTCTTTTGAGGCAGTTGGCTCCTAAAATGCCCCTCCTTGCAACAATCGTATCATTCGATGGAGAATTCAACCACCGGGATCGATGATATGATTTCTGTTCTACACTGGAACTGTCGTAGTATTGTACCAAAATTAGACGTTTTTAAATTTTTATTTAGCAATTTACAATGCGATGCTTTTTGTTATCCGAAGCATGGTTGACACCCGATGTAACCATACCTTTTTCCGATTTCAACATTATTCGTCTTGACCGTTGCGACTCGTACGGAGGGGTGTTTCTAGGGATCAAGAAGCAGCTCTTACTTTACAGAGTCGATTTTCATCCGATGACAGGCATCGAAGCCGTCGCATGTGAGGTGACTATCCGAGGTAAAACCCTCAGTGTAGCCTCCATATATCTTCCACCGAGAACTGCGATATCTCGCAGGGATCTCGCCCACATCTGCTCGGTTATGCCTGAGCCACGGCTGCTCATGGGAGATTTCAACTCCCATGGTACAGGCTGGGGGGAACTGTACGATGACAGCCGTTCAACTTTGATATATGACCTCTGCGACGACTTCAACATGACAATTTTAAACACCGGAGAAGTTACGCGAGTGGCACCTCCAGCTAAAGATGGCAGTCCTAGAGACAGCCGATTAGACCTCTCAATCTGTTCGAGCTCACTATCGCTGGAGTGTACATGGAAGGTTATCCAGGATCCCCATGGTAGTGATCACCTTCCGATCGTTGTTTCTATTTCCAATGGTTAACGTCAACCTCCATCTATCGACATTTCCTACGACCTCACGAAACACATTGACTGCGGAAAGTACGCGGAAGCAATTATCGACGGTGAGCAATCGGTAGAAGTCCTTCCACCGCGGGAAGAGTATCAGTTTCTATCAGAACTGATCATCAGTAGCGCGCTTCAGGCACAATGTCGACCAGTGCCAGGTCCGTCTGCGCGCAGGAAACCCCCTAATCCGTGGTGGGATAGCGAGTGTACAGAAATCTATCACGAGAAATCCGCGGCGTTCAAAGTATTTTGGAAACGTGGTTGGCTCGAAAACTTTAAGCGGTACGCTTCCCTTGAAAGCAAGTTTAAAAACTTGGTCAAGGCGAAGAAAATCCGGATGATTGGAGGCAAGTGAGAGTGATAGCTATTCAAAAACCCGGGAAACCCGCGTCGGCTCATAACACGTACCGTCCAATCGCGATGTTGTCTTGTCTACGGAAGTTGTTGAAGAAGATAATTCTCTCTCGACTGGAAAAATGGGTTGAATCGAATGGCATGTTGTCAGATACACAATTTGGTTTCCGCAGAGGCAAAGGGACGAACGACTGTCTTGCGTTGCTTACTTCAGAAATTCAGCTTGCCTTTGCTCAAAAACAGCAAATGGGCTCAGTGTTTTTGGATATTAAGGGGGCTTTTGATTCAGTTTGTGTCTAAGTTCTTTCCGACAAACTACACAAAAGTGGCCTTTCACCAATTTTGAACAACTTTTTGTACAATTTGCTGTTTGAGAGGCAGATGAGTTTTGCTCATGGCGACTTGACAGTTTCACGAATTAGCTGCATGGGTTTCCCCCAGGGTTCATGTCTAAGCCCCCTTCTTTACAACTTTTACGTAAGAGACATCGATGATTGTCTCATGGAAAATTGCACGTTAAAACAGCTTGCGGATGACTGTGTTGTTTCTATAACGAGATCAATAGCAGTCGATCTGCAAGGACCGCTACAGGATACTTTGGACAATTTGTCTACTTGGGATCTCAAGCTGGGTATCGAATTCTCTCCGGAGAAAACTGAGATGACTGTCTTTTCTAAAAAACACAAACCGGCTAAGTTTCCGCTCTATTTGATGGGTAAGATAATCACTCATAGCATGTCTTCTCAACATCTCGGCGTCTGGTTCGACTCTAAATGCACCTGGGGGAAGCACATTGTGTATCTGATACATAAATGCCAAAAGGGACTCAACTTTATGCGAACTGTTACCGGAACATGGTGGGGAACACACCCGGAAGATCTGATCAGGCTGTACCAAACAACCATTCTGTCGGTTTTAGAATACGGTAGCTTTTGTTTTCAGTACCGTTGCCTTCGGATCGCGTTAGGTTGTCTGAACTCGGCTGGTGCGCAGCCTCTGACAGACAGTTTTGCGGAGTTGTCGTTCCGGTTCCTCATCCGATGCGAGGTCGTTAATCCAATGGTCATAGAAAATTTCGAAAAGCTGCTCGAACAGAACCCTCAAACTCGTTTTATGAGTGTGTACTACTGGTACATGACGCTGGAGGTAAGCACATCATCGGTTAACACCAATCGTGACAACTTCTCAGACTTCGATAGTTCCTCTGTGGATTTTGATCTGTCCATGAAGGATGAGGTCCATGGAATATCAGAATCTTTTCGTTACATGTGTATTCCGCAAATCTTTGCAAGCAAGTTCGGGCATATAGGCGGGGACAGACAGTTCTTCACAGATGGTTCAAAGACAAATGATTCCACTGGTTTTGATGTCTACAACGATTTTCATAGCACCGCCTTCATGCTTCAAAAGCCCTGTTCGGTATACGTTGCTGAGCTAGCGGCTATATACTACACCTTAGAGTACGTTAGCACGCTTCCACCTGGACACTGCTTTATTTTTACCGACAGTTTAAGCTCTCTGGAGGCTGTTCGGTCAATGAAACTGATGAAGCACTCAGCGTACTTTCTGAATGGAATACGCCAAGTCTTGAGTGCTTTGTCCAAACGCTCATGCACCATCACCATAGCATGGGTCCCTTCACATTGCTCGACTCCAGGTAATGAGAAAGCGGACTCTCTGGCTAAGGTGGGTGCTAGCGAAGGCGATATTTAAGAGCGTCAAATCACCTTCGACGATTTTTTTGCATTGGCCCGTCAGGAGACCTTAATCAGCTGGCAACACAAATGGAGAGATGGAGAGATGGGTAGATGGTTGCACTCCATCATTCCACAGGTGTCGAAAAAGCCATGGTTCAAAGGGTTGGATTCAAGCCGCGATTTCGTACGGGTGATGTGTCGGCTGATGTCCAACCACTATTTGTTGAACGCACATACCTTCCGTATTGGGCTCTCGGAAAGCAATCTCTGTGTCTGCGGCGTGGCTTACCAGGATATCGAACATGTCGTGTGGGGATGCGATGAGTATCGTGAAGTCAAATCTGAGCTGTATGAAACTATCCGGGTCCGAGGAAAACAAAAGAAAGCCGTTAGAGAAGTGTTGGCAGACCTTGATTTGGAATACATGAATTTCATTTATCAGTTTTTGAAACGTGTTGATGTCAGAGTTTGATATGTAGTACGTTTCTTGTTTTTGTTGTCCGCCATTTTGTTGTTCGCCCCTGTCTGTCGTCCCCCCCCCCTCCGTTCGTCCTCGTCTTGTCGTTGTCTACCGATAAAGTCGTTTCTTTTTAGTTCCGTTACAGATCTGGACAATTTGTCCCATCAATGTTTCAGTTAAAGTTAGCAAATAATTTAGTTTAAAACCCATAAATCCCTCCTTTCCATTTTTATTTTTCCCTAACCTCGAGACAGCCGCGATACTTCGACTTCACAAACTAACATAGTATTAAGGCAGTAATAAATTGTAAAATGTTAAATCACTGTAAAAACAAATGATTTCGGCTCAGTTATGCCCATGTGGCGCCCGAGCCTTTCAAATAAACGAATAAGTAGAACAAAAAAAAAACTACTAGGTTAAATTCATCCATACTTTGATTTTTGATAGCATGCTTCTGAACTGAGATAGTAGCAAGTGAATGTAATTCTTTGCAAATGAATGATCCCATCCCTGTTCAGAGGTTTGAGAGTAAAGTATTGTGAACAATTCTCTGAGGAAAATCAGAAAGTGGTGGATGTCGCAGACGCATGTATCACGAGTTCCATCGAATGTAGAAAGAAGCAAATATTAGTTAATGAAGGGAATAAAATATGACAGATTTCGGTAAGGTGGGTCACGTGATTTGGATGTCGGATGAAAGAATTCAGAAACCAATATCAACAGAGAACCCGCTAGAGGCTAGCGATCAGGTGAACGGTTGTAACGTGATTGCTACACGCGGGGGAAAAAGACCTTAGAACCCGACACGTTCTAGGAATTTGAAGAAGCTGTACCTAAAACGACAATTTTACCATTGAAGTCACACTCAATGTCTGAATCATCAGCTGGAATAAAAGCGCTACGTCCAATAAATTGTATGACTGAGATGATATAGCCATAACTGAACGCTATAGAAATTAAGTCCATTCAAAAGAGGGAAAAATATTTCTCATTCATAAGCCTAATTATATCCACTGATAGCTTCAATTCCTTATACCGATGTTCCTCTATTGTGCTTGTTTCAGACCTGTTTATGTTCATTAAATCCATCCTGAAAGCAGAAAAAAATAAAGCACCAATAATTTACATTGGATCCAACAACACGTCGCAATTAATCCAATCTGAGTTGCTTTGTTTTCCTAAATGTCCTCACTGTCGCCGCATCCACCGCCACCCCAAACTTCTGTTAGTCTGGAATGGCAGGTGATGATAAGCTTAGCGCGATTTACGACCTTCGGTGTTTACACTACTGACTGTAACGAAAGGTTGTTTATTCTGCCACCGAATGGAGTGCATTCGTTTTCGAGCACCCAAGACGTATTTCTAAAACTCATTGGAGATGGGTTGAACATGTTCCCTTAGTTGAAATGCAATAAACTTCGGTACCTTTTCGTGCGGTGTGTGGTAATGAAAGCTAGGGATGGAGACTTCAACATCTTACGACGACATAAAGAGTACGCAAGCCGAACAACGACAATAAGCATGTTTCTTCAGGATTCGAAAGGATTAGAGGGTTGCGTTAACCCTTGGATTTATAGTGTAATCGAATGGAGGGCAACGCACGAACTATGTATGCGGCGACTGCTTGAAGGTGTAGCAATAAGTCACGGTTTCCCAAGAAGGGCAAATAAAACGAATGACATCAAAGACAAAGGAGTGAATCGCGGGTAATACATTTAGCTGACAAATGGATGGAATTAATGGATTGAGAGTAGAAGCTCTATTTCAAAGTGTCGTGAGGATGAATCTATCCAATAAGAAACCATACTTTTCACTACAAAGTAAAATGCACATTTCCAGACTCATACCTTGTTGTAGCGTTTCGTAGAATTGAAAATCAACATTTCGTTCGCCGAAAGCAAATATCAACTCTGCTCTTGGATAGTTTCTTTCTTCCCGGTGGACTCTACGTTTCATCAAATCCACTTGGGAGCGCACGCTGACTGACATTCTTTGGAATAATGAATCCCGTTTTCATGACCAACGTCGTCGACGGCCACCTGCACAAAGCTTCCTGAGATGACGAGGACGTGCGCTGTCCAATAATCTCATCCGCTTCCATGGGGAGAGGACGACGACGACGACGACCGTTCGGTTCCCACCAGGATGCACTGCACATACAGTTCGCAGATGCATACCACCCACATACCGTTTCCAGTGCACTTCACCTTGATTTAGCATGAGTCCAAAACAAGAAAGGTATGAAAATGGCATTCCTGCACGGCAGCTTCGCTCGTTTTTGGACAACCGTGCACGGTGTGCAGTATGGAGAAAATGGGATTTATTCGCGTACACTGGAGGATATAAGGGGGGTTTGGAGGGCTTCTTGTGGGGTTTTGATAGTTTGAATTCATTCTCTGAAATTTTAGAAAAATATGGTTTCTTTACCCATCATCAGAGTCTACGTAATTTGTAGACGAGCTTCTCACTTAGTCTTTGTAGCATATCCACGTTATAATCAAAATAAAAGATCCAGAAGACAATGCACCCTGAAGCCACCTATGTTAACTGGTCGAAACAGCTCCGGAAAAAGCGTACTGAACATTCCTGTGAAAAACAGAAGTGCAACTTACATCGCGAGCAGACATGCAGCAGCCAAACCCATTGGAAATAGTGCAACCTTGAAAATTGCCCTTGCCTGGATTACCAAAGGTTTTCTATTCCGAAGTAGCTACTATTTTATAACGCATATCGCACCCCGGCAAACTATATGCCAGGCAGGTGAGCACTTTTATCCGTCAGAATACAGACAGTCCAAAAAACACGCACCGGCCGGCAGCAGTATGAGTTTCATCGGTCACCGGTCGCTGCCGAAAGCAAATGGGATGCTACTGGAATGCGGAAATTGTTTTACTGGAACAAGCTGAAGCGTTTTTTACGTCGACGATTTGAACGATGTTGCATTGGATTCGGAAGACCGTCTCTCTGAACTACGATTTCACAGCTTGTTGATTCAAATGCATGGATGAAAGCTTATATCTGCGAAACTCGGGAAACTACATTGTTAAAGCATGAGTAATTTCGATTCCTTCTGAGGAACAATGCTGATTTAGGGATGAGCTTCAATGGTTCCAAGTGAGGTTATTAGGTTATGCTAATTTGTTCATCTAGGGTACCGAGACACATGGTGTATGTCTAGTATTTTGGGTCGGCCCAATCGATAAAACAGAATACTGTCTTTGGCAAAGTTGTTGCAAATTGAGTCCTCTATTAGGGAAAAATGGGATTTTGGGCCTTCATTCATAACCTAGAACATTCTGAACACCAGGAAATCTGGAAAACCGAAACAACTGACATACCAGTTGTTATAAAAGCTGAACTTGGATGTGGACTACATTTATATGTATTCATTAAGCCTTCGTCAGTAACATCAAAAGGTGTTTTATATTCTGGGATGTTCAAGAAGTTCCAAACTGTCCTATAGTGAAATCCTTCAAATCTACAAGAATAATTTTATGCATTTTCGCCACAAATAATAGCTTTGCATAACCTGCTGGGATCCGTGAAGCTCTTGACATATACAATGTCGTTTATAGACACTATAGGGATATTCCAGATCAGCCAAACTACCTTGGAGTTCAGAACTTCAGGTCTACACTCGTAACAGTAGCCATATCTGTTACACTGAGTAACGTTGCATAATCAACCGCAGTTACTGGAGCAATCTCAAGTCTACTAGCATAGGGGCTGTCCGTAAACCACGTGGTCATTTTTTTGGGACTTCTCGAAACCCCCCCCCCCCCCCCCGCGTGGTCATTACTCCATACAAAATTTTTTATTCGTCCATACAAAATGGTCATTGGCCGAACCCCCCCTCATGACCACGTCGTTTATGGACTGCCCCTTATTCTGAATCTTTGGGACATTCAGGAACGTTCAAACTGTTATATAATGAAGTCCTTCAAATCTACAAAAAACTTTATGTGTTTTCACTATAAATAATAGTATTGCATAATCTGCTGGGATCAACGAAGCTCTTGAAAACTCAAGTGCCATTAAGAGACACTACAGACCCAAGTAACACGCTTGCCACAGAAGAGTCATGGCGGCACAGGTTTTTGTAGCGCAGAAGTTACTGTGACTTATTTCTAGCAAATAAACACTAACTTGCTAGTAATAAGTCACAGTGACTTCTGCGCAACAAAAATCTGCGCCGCCGTGACTCTTCTGCGGCAAGTGTGTTACTTGGAAGGATTTTCCAGGTCAGCCAAACTACTTTTGTGTTCAGGACTTCAAGTCTACACTCGTAACAGTATCCATATATGTTATACTGAGTAACGCTGCATAATCAACCGCAGTTACGGGAGCAATCTGAAGTCTAGTAGCTTATTATAAACCTTTGGGATAGTCAGGGTCATCCAAACAGTTTTATAATGAAGTCCTTCAAATCTACAAGAATAACTTTATGTGTTTTCGCCCCATAAATAATAGTACTGCATAATGTGCTAGGATCCGCGAAGCTCTTGAAATATCAAATGTAATTTATAGACACTACACGGATTTTCTAGATCAGCCAAACTACATTGGAGTTCAGGACTTCAGGTCTACACTCGTAACAACAGCCATATCTGCTATACTTAGTAACGTTGCATATTTATCCGTGGAAACTGGACCAATCTAAAGCCTACTTTTTTATTATAAACCTTTGGGCATTCAGGCTCGTCCAAACTGTTGTATAATGAAGTCCTTCATTGTATTGCATAATGTGCTGGGATCCACGAAGCTCTTGAAAACTCAAATATCGTTTATGGACACTACAAGGATCTTCCAGGTCTGCCAAGCCACCTTGGAGTTCAGGACTTCAGGTTTACACTCGTGACTGTATCCTGCTAGGCAACAACACCACTGTAAACCTACAGCGCGAATGTGGTGGTATAGACGCAGCGTACAACGGACTAGTGTGCAAAATACGAACGTGGTCGAAGCGCACACAGCCGAGTAGAACCAAATGACGTAATATGACGATATAATATACATAGGAATAGGGCTTAGGATTAGTTGATAGACCACAGTCAGTGGTGAAGAACAAACGTGTAAGTGGGTGGTAATTTCAAATGGTAGACCAAGAAGGAAATTTTTATTAACATGACCTAGAACATGACTCAATAAATGTTCACAGATCTGATGATGGCTGAATGAAGTAGGCCGAAACGTTAAGCTAAAACGATTTTGAAAGTCTTTTTTCATTGAAAAAAAAATCAACAAATTTCGAAACATAAAGCTCAACGATGACTAAAACCCCACAAAGTATCCATTTATGTTATATTAAGTAACGCTGCATAGTCAACCACACTTACTGGAGCAATCTGAAGTCTGCTAGCTTATTATAAACCTTTGGGACAGTCAGGGTCATCCAAACTGTTCTATAATGAACTCCTTCATATCTACAAGAAAACCATTATGTGTTTTCACCATAAATTATAGCATGACATAATCTGCTGAGATCCGTGAAGCGCTTGAAATCTCAAATGTCGTTTAGAGATATGTACTACGGGAATGTTCCAGGTCAGACAAACTATTATTGAGTCCAAAACTTCAGGTCTACTGTCGTAACATCACCTATATCTGGCATACTGAGTATCGTTTCATAATCAATCGCGGTGACAAGACCAACCTGAAGGCTACCATATATTATTATAAACCTTTGGGATATTGTAGGTTGTCCAAACTATCCTGATGTTTTGTTTTCGACAGTAACAGTGGTTATTCTCACAATGAACTTTAAACTGTAACCTGTAATCCCTCTGGCATATCATTAAGATATTCCTGATCAACAACAACACTCCGGAGCGTTGTTATATATTTTTGGGATATTATGGGCTTCCTTACTGCACAGTAAAAAGATTCTATCACATTATTTTCGCTGCACATCAGTCGCGTCGTGAAAGTTATGTACAAGTTACATCCTTTCTACGCTGAAATTTAGCCGACGCATCTTGAAAATGGGTCTAGCAATCGCTAGAACCGGATCGATAGATGAATCATATATAATTAAAATATTGACATAGATTCGTACACGGATCCGTTGATTGTGAGGCTTATCCCTTACCTCTCGTCTATTTCACCGAGTTAGAAGGTAGATGATAAATATAAAACTGCTTCTAGGTTTCTGCTGGAACGGGTTTGTTGACACTTTCCGATGCCTACGAGGGTGTACATGGTGAGTGTGATAATTGCAGGAAAACGATGTAACCAAGTGAAATTACATTGGAAATTGGTTACATCGCCAGAAATTACGCGTCTGGATATTACAAAATTATTTGCTATGTGTTATGAAGATAAGTTGATAAAAACTGTAACTTTCAGAAGACCTACTGGATATGATAGATTACAAGTCGTAGCTTTGTATAATGAAAAAAGTTTTCGTTACACCCGTAGACTTTAGGATCTAAACTCAAGAACAGTTTCGATGACGAAGGATATCCCGACTGATCTGATACTGTCTATTGAACTTTCAGATAACTTACTGGACATGATAGATAACAAATTAGTCTTTGTATAATCAAATCAGTTACCGTTGCACCCGTAGACTTTAGGATCTAAGCTCAAGAACAGTTTGGCTGACCTAGGATATCCCGACTGATCTGATACTGTCTATTGAACTTTCAGAAGACCTACTGAACATGATAGATTACAAATCGTAGCTTTGTATAATGAATGAAGTTGCCGTTACACCCATAGACTTTAGGATCTGTACTCAAGAATAGTTTGGATGACCTAGGATATTCAGACTGATCTGATATTGTCTATTGAACTTTCAGAAGACTTACTGGACATGATAGATTACAAATCGTAACTTTGTATAATGGAAGATGTTACCGTTGTACCCGTAGACTTTAGGATCTAAACTCAAGAACAGTTTGGATGACCTAGGGTATCTATAAAAAAATATTCCACATACTATTGTACCATTTTTATGCTATTGACCACCAAAACTACAGAAAAACGTAGAAAAACTCCATAATAACGCTTGGAAAAATTCCGGCTTCATAAGGTTAAGGGAGACTTAAGGGGGCTTCAGAGGGTTTCAGGTGAATTTCACGGAGGTTTTATAGGGGTTTAAGTGTTTCAATGCGTTTCAAGGCGTTGCAGGGTATTTTAATGCGTCTCAGAGCATTTCAGGAGGTTTAAGAGGAACTTGAGGGGCCTCAGAGGATCTGAGGTAAATTTAGGGATTTCAGAGACGTTTCAAAGCGTTTTAAGGCTTTTCGATGCGTTTCAGGGCGTTTCAAAGCGTTTCAAGAGAATAAAGAGGGCCTCAGAGACTCATGGGGTTTCATGGGAATTTGAAGGCGTTTCAATGCGTTTTAGGGCGTTTCAGGAGGTTTAAGAGTGGGTTTAGGGGGTTCAGAGGCTCTCAGGTGAATTCCACAAAGATTTCATGGAAGTTCTAGTGGCGTTTCAAAGCGTTTCAAGGCATTTCAATGGGCTTCAGAGTGGTTTCCGGGGAATATTTTTTTTTCCTGTTCGGGTTTGTCACTGCGACTGTTTCTTATCAAACAAAACAAGAGTACTGATATTGGCCATGCATCGGAAACCTAGCATCACACCTGTTTTACTGCTAAATTCTCCCCTGTAGGAAGTTTAGGACCCGAGTTTTAACATTAGCAGCAATATCATTCCAATAATGGAACATGTGCTCAGTAATAAGGATTCTGGTATGTTCCTTACGTACTAACACTTTCCACTTTCCAGTCTTCGAAGAGTTAGTACATACATGGATCTCTAACTCCATTTGATTTCTTTTGCATTGAGTTTAGCCTCAGATGGTGAGGTTTTCAACTATATGCAAAGTAAAGTTGGTAAACTCAGTTTTATTCAAAAACTAGTCACCAAAACACCAGTAGTAAGGACTAAATACTATAATTCCTTGAATTACCAGGACACATATTCCAAAATTGAAAAATAGGACGACACTAGATTTCGATTTGGTAGATCTATCACCGCAACGCAACCCAAAAATGCTCCGTTAAAGATCGAACATCTTTTAAACCCCCTCAACCATTCATCCCTCAGTACGGGTCGCCTGACACCTTGGATTGGGGTTACCTGTTTGGTGGACTTTTACCCCCGGAATAGGTGGTCCATAGTGCTATTCTAAGCCGGCAGCTACACGGGCATTCCGGGGAATATAGAAGCCCACTTGATAAAATATAGATGCCTGTGTGAGTATAAACCTCGTTCATAATGCTCTTAGATACAACTAGTAGCCCTCGTAGATTCGATTACCTATACTCAAGAGAGTTCTTGGATACCCTTAGAGATTCTTCGAACTCGAAATTTGATAGATCATAATTACCTCAGGTTGTGTGAGTATGAACCTTAGTCGTAAATCTCTAAGAGACAACCAAATACGTTAGTAGTTCCGATGACCTATACTCAAGGAAGTTCTTGGAAACCCTCAAAATGACAACGAACTCACCACTTGACAGCACATAGTTGCATGAGGCTATACAAGCCTTAATTTCATTCACAGATCACTGATAACGCTTGTAGATCAGATGGCCTTAACTCAAAGGAATTCTCGGATATGCTATGCAATCATAGAACCAATCACTTGATAGAACATAGATGCCTAGGGCTGTGTGAGTATGAATCTCATTCTAATTGCTCTTAGATACAACTAATTGCCCTCGTAGATTCGATGACTTATACTCGAGAGAGTTCTTGGAAAACCTTAAAGAATCATTGGTAGATCTGATGACCTATACGCTTGGAAGTTCTGGGTAATCACCATTTTACAACAAATAAGTGCGTATCACGACGCATTACAAAAATTGTCCTTATTTCACGTATAAATGGAACTGCTCGGCCTTATTTCTTTTGGAACAGTTAAGTGTCTCCTTCTTTCGGACTTGAAGCAACAGCAACAAAAAAGGTAAGTTCATCAATTCCAAAAATAAGCTCTCGTCGCCTCACAAGAGCGTGTATCGATTCTTCCCCCTCTACACCTGCAAACTCCAATCCTTCCCATCGATTTCGAGCCACATCGATCAACTCATAACCACTCCGATAAAAAATTATGTGCACCCAATATATATTTTACAACGCAATTTTCGCTCGTAACATTATTAAATTGACAACAGTGGGAACCAGTCGACCCCATTTGGGGATAACTACTCCGGACTCGGACCAAACGGAAGCCCAGTCACGACCAGGAAAAAAATATTCTCTCTATAGTCGTTAAAAATAAAAATTGCCCTCTTGTACACACGCTGCATGTTTCCCGCCTCCATCCTAACAGCTGCCACCTGCCCGGGTTACTCCAAAGCTCCGAAACGAAAACATATCGAAAACAGGCAAATAACACAAGTTTACAAAATAAAATGAAAGTCGTGAACTTCTGTCAACGACCAAAATTTTTGAAGCACAATTTAGTGCTGATTTCGAAACCGACCTTCAAAAATTTTTAAGTAGAACAGTTTTTGAGTTTTAGCTCAATATCGAGTTTTGCAACTTTTCAAAATATGTAGTTTACTAAAATTCAAATATCTTGCGTTTTGTTCTACCAATTTTAAATCTTTTTCCATAAATTAAAAGCTGAATACAATACCATTCGATCATCTGAATACAGGTTTTGCGTCAGATTGATGAAATTCAAGATATTGGCGAGTTTTAGGGACGATCTTCTTAAATTTTAGCAAAATTCCCAAATTTTTTTGAGGAAATGTATTTTTTTCAATAAGAAAAAACCAACTTAAAAATTCTTTCTCGGCGTTTATTTGACATATCATATGTAGGCGAGTTACAGTAAAAATTTCAGCTCAATCGGAGCATTGATTACGGAGAATGAGATGTTTGAAGTGAGCGACTTTGCTTAAAAATAGAACAAAAATCGATTTCAAATCATCAACCTTGTATGGAAAGTCGAAAAAATTTCCGCTCTACTGTAATTTTTTTCGTTCGCGTTTTCGAACTCAGGGCATGATTCTACACCAAAAATGATCATCAGCTTACCGAGTTCAAAAATGCTGTAAACTAGTGTAATTGGCCAAGCCACCGCACACACGATCATGCTTCCCGACTTCGCTTCGCCAGCCGCCAAATTTCCCCGCAGATTGGTCAACTTTTTATCACCGCGCGCCCTTTCGTTGACCAATGAACCGACGATTCCGACCCCGAGTGCCAATAGCTAAGTCCGCACACACGCACGCAGTGCATGTGTATGCCTGGGTGCGGTCAGCTTTCCGTTTATTGCACTTGCGAAAATAATCAACCGTAACCATTACTGGTGGTGCCGGTGAAACTGCCACCACCACCACCACCGGTACCAAAACGGCCAATGGCCGGTGCTAAAGGGCTTAATGATTTGATTCATGGAATTTATTTGCCGGGCGCAGGATTCAGCTTTCCCGAGCGTTTCCCAGGAATCATTAGAAAATAATCAATTACTGCGAGGAAACGTGGAGCTAGGGTAAAGCTGAAAATCATTGATGTAATAGTCATATGCATTTTTCTTCTTAAATAAAATGAACTATTTCTTATGTAAGTGGTGGTTGCAAAATAACAAAGGGACTGAAGCTTATTAACTCTAGTCGTCTACAATACTCAACTATGTTATTCTCTATTCTATACAGGTATTCATATACTGCATTTGCGTTTCTCGACACGCTCAACTCTTCTCTGCTCTACATTACTTTTCTACTATACGCTACAGAACGCAATAGTTTTCCTAAATTTCGCATTGCTGTCTACATTTTTTTTTGTTCTATAATGCACTAGGCTTCTTTCATCTATTCTACATTGTGCTGCTCTGTTATAGAAACCAGTATACATATCTTAAGTATACAGCTCTTATAACCGATTTCAAGAGAGTCCGTGGGGCAATATCAGGCTGGATGCATGGGTGAAGGCGCTACAACGGACCAGATGTTCAGCATCCGCCAGGTGTTGCAGAAATGCCGTGAATACAACGTGCCCACACATCACTTGTTCATCGATTTCAAATCGGCGTATGATACTATCGATCGGGCTTGTTGAGTAAAAGGATAGAGGGTCAATGTATGTTATGGTAGGGGGTAAGGTAAACGAACGGGCGGGTACAGGGTTTAGGTGGAGGATGGAGTAGAGGGGGTGGAGTAGAAGTTTAGGGAAGAGGGTAGTATGGTGAGTATGGTTGAAGGAAGGGTAGACGGTACGATTAAGCACAATATAGAGGGTATGATGAAGGGTTAGAGTAGAGGGTACGGTAAAGAATAAGGCAGCGGTTATGGTAGAGGATAGGGTAGAGGGTAGGGCAGATGGTAGGGTTGAAGGTTATGAAAGAGCGTAGGGTAGAAGGTTGGAGTAAAGAAGACCACAGTAAAGAAGTAAAGTAGTGGCTAGTGAGTACGGTAAAGAATTGAGATGAGATTAGATGAGATGAGGATATTTTCGAGATACCTTCAGGAATTCGTTTCGGGATATCTTAAGGCATTCCTTTCGAGAATCTTCCCAGGTTTTTTCCCGAGATTCCTTCATATATTGCTTCCGGAATTGCTGCACGGATTGCTCCGGGGTTCTTATGTGTTCAGGAATTTTTGCAGGAGTTGCTTTGGAAAATCCTGAAAGGATACTTTCAAAGATTCCTTAAGGGATTCCTCCGGAAAAAAAAAATGAAAAATATAAATTTCTGCCGAGATTTTTCCAGGCAATCTTAGAACATAGAGACATCTTCTATGGTTCTTGCAGGAATTTCTGCTCAGCTTCCAACTGGCATTCCTGTCATTATCCCTCTTAGGATTCCATCAGAAATTCTCTACGGGATTCCTTTAGGAATAACTTTTTCTAGGGGTTTTCGACTGGAACTGGTTTGCTATGAAAATTCTGGCTTTCTCAGTCTAGGGAATCCAAACGATTAAATTTGCATTGCCCATTGGGCCCATTGGGCAATGCAAATTTAATCGTTTGGATTCCCTAGACTGAGAAAGCCAGAATTTAGAAATCACTTCAAGGATTTCTGCCAGAATTGCTTTAGAAAATCCTGAAATGATTCTATCAGAAATTCTAGCCAGCCTTCTTTAATGGTTTTCTGCTGGTATTACTTCACAGATTCATCCTAGTTTACTTTCAAAGTGTTCTGTCGAAGTATATTCAAAGAATCTCATTGGAGTTCTTTAGGGTATACGTGACGGGATCCTTGATGGCTTCTCGGGAGTTTTTCAAACATTCCTCTCGAGATTTTTTGTGTGATTATTTCAGAGATTCCTACCCAGCTGTCAGCTGAGTTCCCTCTCAGGATTCTACCAGATATGCCCCCAGAACTCCTTCAGTAAACTATCCCACGATTCCTTTAGGAATTTATACCGGGATTGTTTTGTAAAATCTTGAAAGGTTTCTTTCAAGTGTTCTAGTCAACATTCCTTTAGAGATTACTGCTAGAGTTCCTTCAAAGATCTTTTCTGGGATTTCGTAAAGGATTCTTTTAAAGGTTCTTGCTAGGATTGCTCCAGGGATTCCAACTTGTATTCTTTCAAAGATTTCTGTGAATCTTGAGAATCTTGCGGGATCCTTTAGGTATTCGTAGCAGGATTCCTGCCGAAGTTCTTCCAAAGATTCTTCCCGTTTTTTGACATTCCTCCCGGAATTTCTTCAGTTACCGTCGTGCGGGGCTTCTTTATACACTTTTTCATGGATTTTCAACTTTATGACATTATTACTCCCAGACTAGTGAATGAATTTCTGCAATTTTTATACACAATAATCGTGAGTATGTATGTAGGATATATACAAAATTTGAGCAAAATCCATCAATAAACAAAAAAGTTGATCATACACCAATCGGACACATCTCATATAGAACCGGATGGGGGCTACTTTGGACATTTTTATCTATAACAAAACTGCATTTCAAATTCCAGGATTATTTAGAAAACTACGTTGTACCAATACTGTAGTATACTGTATCATTTATAATTTCAATAAAAATATGCGTTTTAAGATGGTTCTGTTCTACCTTTGGTATTATGATCAGCGTGATATTGCTATAAAGATAGCCTGAAAAAGGAACCATCAATCCTTTACTTGTGTGAAACGGTCTTTTATAACGTATGACGATACAAAAATTCGATTGTATATGCTACGTTGATACATTTTGAATGAATTGATCAACCCTTTGAAATTTATGAACTGTAGAAACAATGCTTACAGACCAAATGCTCTGATACGTTATATATATTGTTTTGGTTTATTCGATGTTTTTTCGCGTCCTGACAAGCAATAAACGGTCTGTTTGAAAAATAATTTCAACCAAATGAAGGGAAACTATTGCTTCATAATAGTCCCTAAGAAATCAAACAGATTTAACCATATTTTGAATTCAAAAAATTAATGTTCAAAAGTGTCCAAAGTAGCCCCGCATTTCAAAAGTAGCCCCGCACGACGGTATTCTTCCAGGGAGTCCGTGACCAATGTGCGTCTGATCAATTTCGACTCGGAGATCAATTTGACCCCGGTTTACGGTACCTCTGGGATTACTTGTGGAGAAGAAGAAATATAAAAAAAATATAATTTATAGAAAATTTATAATTAATATTCTGGAGAAGTAATTGGAAGAATCTTGAAGAAATATCTGGGGCACTCACCAACATGATTTCTAGAGAGGTTGTTGGATAAACTTTGGGTGTTTTTATACAAGGTTGCGACCATTCATTTGCAAAGATTTACATTCATTTGCTATTATCTCAGTTCAGAAGCATGCTATCGAAAAACAATGTATGGATGAATTTAACCTTGTAGTTTTATCTGAAAGTTCGCCGAATAACATTGGGGTCGCAAACGTATACCAAAGTCGTGAGCGAGCTGTGAAGGCAACTCTCCACGCGGTGAATGTAAATTACATTCATGCTGTGGAAAGTTGCCTTCACAGCTCGCTCACGACTTTGGTATGCATGTGCGACCCCAATGTTATTCGGCAAACTTTCAGATAAAACTACAAGGTTAAATTCATCCATATATTGTTTTTCGATAGCATGCTTCTGAACTGAGATAATAGCAAATGAATGTAAATCTTTGCAAATGAATGGTCGCAACCTTGTTTTTATATATTCTTTAAGAATTTTAAGAAAATTTTCTGGAACATTATCTAAAAAGTATTTGGAGGAACTTATAAATAAGTTTTCTAATAAATTTCTAGAGATTTTTCCTAAAAAAAATTTAGGAGAAATTCTGAAAGAAAATATTACCAAAGACTCTTTGCAGAAGTACCTGGTGGAATCCTTGTAAGTATTTCTGGTGGAGCACTTTTATTTCAGGAATTCTCGTACATATTTCTGAAGAACTACTCGAAGTTATTTCTTAAGAATTCCTCAACAAATTTGTGGACTATTTGTTAAATATATTTTTGAGGGAATTCCTTTCAAAATTTGCAAAGAAACCTCGTAAAAATTTTCAAATGAATCTTGAAAGAAGTTTCTAGCAGAATATATTGAACATTTCTTGGAAGAATGATTAGTAAGAAACCTTAGGGAATTTTATGCAGATATCATTTCAAGAATTTCAAGAGGCAGAAACCTTAAATGAATTTTCGGAGATATATAGAGAAGCTTTTGAAAAAAAAATCTTCATGGAAAAGAATTTCTCTAAATTCCTGGGAATGTTCTCCATGATTTTTGAAGAAGATTTTCAAAAAAATAAGTGTTAGGTATTTGTATTAAGAGTAGATACATAGTTCACATTGCCTAAAGTACTGTTGTAAAGAACCCTTTAACGGAAATGGCTGAAAATGCATCATGATCGACATCGGGAGCATTTTTAGCCAAATCCATTCTACGGTTTATCAAATCGGTGCTTTAGAAAATGTGAGCTACTTCAAATACCTTGATCTTAATGGAGAAATTCAACCGAATTCCTCACAATTGCTTAAGCCGAACTGTTTGAAAGTTCTCTAAAAGAAATTAAGATTTTTTTTTTATTATTTCTTGAACATTTTGTGTTTTAGCACAGATCAGAGCAGAGCTAAGAGTAGCAGAAAAGTTTAGGAAATGCAGCGTTGAGTGGAATATTGAGAACAGCGTGGAGCAGAGAAGAGCAGAGTTAAGCTTAGTAGAGCTTCAAACAGAAGTTTAGAATGGAGAAAATCAACGAAAACAGCAGAAAACTAAAACATGGAACAGATGAGAGAAGAATGGATAAAGCTGCCTTGAACAACGTAAAGTTAAGTATATTCCGGTCAGACTAAGGCCTGAGTGTCCTCTGCTGTACATAGCCGCCGTCTCCATTATACTCGGTCTATGGCTGTGTGTCTCCAGCTCCACACTCAACGAAGGGTTCTTCACTTGGTCGACCTACCTAGCTCGCTCAGCAGCACGTCTCGGATGACTCCCGAGAACAATTTTAATCGGGTTGTTATCTGACATCCTGATGACGTGATCCGCCCACCGAAGCCTCCAGATTTTTGCGGTGTTGACGATGGTTTGTTCTCTCAGCAGCTGATGCAATTTGTGGTTCATTCGCCTTCTTAAATTTACGTCTTCCATCTGCACTCCGCCGTTGATGGTATGCAACACTTTCCGTTCGAAAACTCCAAGGGCGCGTTGTTCCTCTGCACGTAGAGTCCATGCTTCGTGCCCATAGAGGACTACCGGTCTTATCTGCTTTTTGTAGATAGTTAACCAACTGTGTTCGATCGTAGAGTTCTGCGGAGTCCAAAGTAAGCTCGATTTCCTGCCACAATGCGTCTCTAAATTTCTCTGCAGGTGTCGTTGTCGGTGGTCACCAGTGAGCCCAAGTACACGAATTCTTCAACAACCTGCATTCCATCACAGGCGATAGAAATTCGGGATGGTGGGTGCAGCGATTCCTCCCTGGAGCCCTTTGCCATCATGTACTTTATTTTCGATATATTAATGATTAATCCGATTCGCCTGTGCGGCTTCATTCTTCAATATCAGGGAATCCAAGCTGCTGATCGGACTTCGTGAAAATCGTTCCACTCGATTCCAGCACTAAAGGCTATCACTTTGACGCAACCCTCTGCGAGATTTGAAGTAACTCGAGAGTGTTCCTGATACTTACTATACACATCACTCGATCGATCATCGCCTTGACCAATCGTATCAGTTTATCCGGGAATTCGGATTTGAAATCGATGAACAAGTGATGTGTGGGCACGTTGTATTCACGGCATTTCTGCAACACCTGGCGGATGCTGAACATCTGGTCCGTTGTAGCGCGTTCACCCATAAGTCCAGCCTGATATTGCCACACGGACTCTCTTGAAATCGGTTATAAGAGCTGTATACTTAAGATATGTATACTGGTTTCTATAACAGAGCAGCACAGTTTAGAATAGATGAAAGAAGCCTAGCCTAACGTACATTTTGCTTCGATATAACGTACTTAAGTTTTTTCCCCAAATTGCGCTAATTTTGGGTAACAAGGCTAATGCTGTAACACAGCATTGATTTGAATGATTTCGTAGGTTATCTGGTGGTTATTACTTGAAAAAATAAAAATTTTCAATGGTGTACGTTATATCGAATTCACTATATCGAGGCTACGTTATATCGAAGAATACCTGTAGTAGAAAAATAATGTATTTTCCTCATAGTAATTGATTATTTTCTAATGATTCCTGGGAAACGGTAGGGAAAGCTGAGTACGGGCTGATTCACCGTTTACCCTACCCCCTACCGTAACCTACATGACCCTCTATCCTTTTACTCAACAAGCCCGATCGATAGATATCCATATTACATAATATCAAGATATCATAGCTCAAGCTACCATCCCGTGGGAGTGTAGAATTAGCATTTAAGTTAAAATACACATTAATAAAAATGAAAAAAATACCATCCCGTGGCCGCCATCTTGCATATGGTCCGCCATCTTGGATTTCAAAATGGCGTCGGATATTCACTTTTGAGTTCTACTCATGAAGCCCGATTGATAGATACTCATTTTGCACAGTATCCGAAGCAGCATTGTCATTTTTTTACCAGTTTGTTTATTTTATGGATCAAATGTTTAATTGAAAACTCTACCGAGCCGAGTATCTGAACAAATACATTGTTATAAAGATTACAAGTAAAACTATTCAATATTTGGTTTGTCGAGCACATTTCTTCTTCGGCGCTGTACTCATACCGGAGTTGGAACCGAAACCAGAAGCTGCATATTGAGCCCGTCGCTGCTTCGCCTGTGGATTAGCCATTGCTTGCTGGATTGCTTTGGCTACGTCTTCCAATACTGCAATGCCCTCTTTTCTTCGCTTTTCTTTTTCCGAATCAGGGATGCCAGATGTGAAGACATGTCTTCAAATTGAAGACATTTGAAGTTCTGTGAAGACATTTTTTTTGTGAAGACATATAGAAGACATTTTAAATTTTGTGAAGATTTTTGAAGACTTTTGAAAGCAGAAAAATAATATTTATTTATGTTGTTATTCTAAACCAATATTTAAAATCTTGGAACAATTTCAGATGAAATGCGTTTCATTTTTTATAGATAAAATGTTAAACTTTTAAAACTTTAAATTTACAAATTCCTAATTTTTCGGTCTTCGTATTGGCGGAAATTTCGAAGCAGTTTTTAGTTAAAATACGAATCAAATTAGATGACCACCATTTCATGGAAATTTTAGGAAGCATGCTGAACTATTGAATTAATTTCTCATCAGCAATTGTTTATAGAAAATAAAATTTTCATCAACAAAATTACTCTGGAAATTCAACTGAGTATTCTAATTTTTCAAAAATCTCCAAAAACAGAGGATGCTTCTAGAATATTACCAAGGTTTTTTTTCGGAAAATCTCCCCAGAACTTCGTTTGAATTTTAAACAGAGCTTCATCCAGAATTTCCCGCAGACTTGTCCGAAGATTTGTCCAAGCCTTTTAAGATTTCTCCAGTAGTCCCTCGGGAATCTCTCTAGAAGTTCCATGAGAATTTCTTCAGGATTTTATCAGAAATACCTTCAAAAGATTCTCAGGAATTCTTCTAGGTCCTACTCGGATATTCCACCTGAAGTACCTCAGGAATTCTTTCAGTTCCATGGGAATTCCTCCAGGAGTTGCTCGGGAATTCTTCCATTAGTTCCTCGAGAAATCCTTTCTCGGAAATTCCTCCAGGAATTCCTCGGGAATTCATCCTGCAGTTCCAAGAGAATTTCTCCAGGAGTTTCTCGGGAATTCCTTCGGAAGTTCCTCGAGAATTCCTTTAGGTGTTCCTCGAGAATTATTTTAGGAGTTCCTCGGAAATTCTTCCAGGAGTTCTTCGTGCATTCCTTCAAAACTTCCTAGCGAATACCTTTAAGAATTTCTCGAGAATTTCTTCAATGAGTTCCTTGGAAATTCTTCTGGAGCTCCTTGAGAATTCATCTGCAAGTTCATCGGGAATTCCTTTAAGGGTTCCTCTGTTAATCCTCCAAGAGTTCCTCGCAAATTCTCCTAGAAGTTTCTCAGGAGAATTACACCAGGAGTTTCTCGGGAATTCATTCTGGAGTTCCAAGGGAATTTTTCCGGGAGTTCCTCGGGAATTTCTTCAGAAGTTCCTCGAGAATTATTTTAGGAGTTCCTCGGGAATTCCTTCGGAGTTCCAAGGGAATTTCTCCAGGAGTTCCTCAAAAATTACTTCAAAAGCTCCTCGAAAATTCCTTTAGGTGTTAATTGAGAAGTTTTTCAAGAGTTCCTCGAAAATTTTTCTAGGAGTTCCTCGGGAAGTTCTGCATGAATTCCTCGGGATTTTTTCCAAGAGTTTGCCAACAACTTTTTCGGGAGTTCCTCAGGAATTCCTTTAGAATTCCTCTATGAGATACTCTAGAACTCCCATAGTAATTGCTAGAAAATTTCTTGGAAAGTTTCTCCATGTATTCCTATGAATTCTTCTAGGAGTTCCTCAGGCATTCCTCCTGGAGTTCGTCGACTTTTTTCCAGGAATTTTTTGGGGATTTCTCTAAGAGTTACTCAGAAATTCTTCAAGAGATTCTCGGGTAGTCCTCAAGGAGGATACCTCTAGGAGTTTCGGAAATTCCTCCATGATTACTCGATAATTCTTGATTTTTTTCGGGAATTTCCTCCAGAAGATCATTGAGAATCCTCTAGTATTTTCTCGGGAATTCTTCCAGAAGATTCTCGGGAAATGTTTCAGGAGTTTATCAGAAATTCATCGGGATATACCTATTAATAACTGTGAATATCTCCAGGATATCGTCGAAAATTCCCAGGAAACTCCTGGAGTAGGTTTTCTAGGGACCAAGAGTAAATCTCGAGGAACTGCCGGAAAAGAACCTCGAAAAACTATGAAGAAATGCTCGTGGAATTTTTGGAGGATTCCCGTAATCCTCAGAATATTTCCGAGGAATCCCAAGAGGAATTCTCAAGGAACTTTTGGAGGTTTTTCCGAGAAACTTTTTGAGGAATTCCTGAAGGAATTGTCGATGAACTTCTGGATAAATTCCCGAGGAACTCCTGCAAGAATTCCCGAAGAATTCCTGGAAGGAATTTACCGAAGATTTCCTGTAGAAATTACGGAGGATCTCTTGAAGGAATTCCTGAGGATCCTTGAATGAATTCTAAAGGAGCTCCTGGAGGAATTGTTGAGGATCTTATGGAGAAATTTTCGTCGATTTCCTCCATGGATCTCCTGAGGGAATTTCCGAGAAACTGCTGGAGGATTTTTCGATGATCGTCTGAAGAAGTTCTCGAGGATCTCCTGGAGGAATTCTCGTGGAACTCCTGGAAGAATTACCGAGGAGCTCCGGGAGGAATTTCCGAGGAACTCCTGGAGGAATTTACGAGAATCTCCTGGAGGAATTCCCGATATTCGATTCAATTTCGATTCGATTCGACCTCCTAGAGGAATTCCCGAGAAACTCCTGTAGAAATTTCCGAGGACCTTCTGAAAGAATTGTCAAGGAATTCCCGATAAACTTCCGGAAAAATCCCGAGGAACTCCGACAGAAATTTCCAAGGAACTTCTGTAAAAACTGCCTAGCACTTCCTGTAGGATCTCCGAGGATCTCCTGGATGAGTTCTCGAGAAATTCCTGAAGGATTTTTTGAGGATGCTCTGAAGGAGTTCCCGAGATCTCCTGATGAAATTCCTTAAAGCTAGGAATCCCCGATGAATTCCTAGAGAAGTTCCGCAAGATCTCGTGGAGGAATTTCCTAAGAGCTTGCCTAAAAGATCCTTGAGAAATTCCCGAAGAACTCCTGGAGGAATTCCCGAGGAAGTCCTGGAGATATTGCCGAGGAACTCCTGTAGAATTTTCCAAGGAACTCCTGGAGGAACTTGTTGAAGAATTTCTGGCAGAATTCTCGGGAAACTCAAATCCTGAAGAAATTCTCGGGAAACTTATGAAAGAATTCCGGTGGAACTTCTAGAGGATGTTTCGAGGAATTTCTGGCACAATTTTTGAGGATCTCCTGGAGGAATTCCTGAGGATCTTTAGGAGGAACTGCCGAGGATCTGCATGAGGACATGCATGAGGATTTGCTGAGGATCTTCTCCAGGAATTAACGAGGAACTCCTGGGAGAATTCTCGAGGACCACTTGGGGGAATTTCCGAGGATGATCTGGGGGAATTCCCGAGAAACTCCACGATGAATTCCCAGGGATCTTCTGAAGGTACTCGCGAGGACTTCCTGGGAGAATTTCCGAAGGAATTCCTAGAGAAATTCCTGGATTTTTTTTGTGGAACTCGTGAAAATAAATCCGAGGAACCTGTTAAGGAATTTTCGAAAAACTCCCTTAAAATTGCCACGAAAATTCTAGAGAGAATGCATGCTTCTTGCTGGATGACGTCACCCAAGCAACACACATGTTATAATAGAGTTACGACAGCGCAAATTTTGGTTGTATAGAAGTTTATTTGACGTAAATCTAACATTGTGTTGAAATAACGTAAAATAAACTTCTATACAACCAAAACTTGCGCTGTCGTAACTTTTATATAACATGTGCGCTGCTTGGGCACGGTATATTCCTTCATATAAACCTAAGTGAGAACATGCCATAAATTTTGACTACTAACAGTATTTTATTCTAAAGCCACAATATGGGGTGTGAAGACATGTGAAGACATTTTAACGTGCCTTATGAAGATATTTGAAAATTTCACCTGGCATCCCTGTTCCGAATCGACCTTTTCTTCACCGCCAGTAGGCTGCGTTTGCACCTGAATCGAATCTATAGGGCACTGCATTGTTTTGATTTTGTATGGGATTTTGACGTTTCTTGGCCTTGTTGTTTACAAAATCTCTATAAGAGTGGAAGAGAAAGAGAGAATTTCATGCAGTGCCCTATGTCCATACACGGCATAAATATCACAAGGCAGGCTACTAACCTATGTGAACCTATGTAAACATCATTTTTAGATGTAAACATGTGACGTCGTTCTTATCGTTTTACATTGATCAAATTGGTGAGGAGTACTAGATCATTGTGGAAATGCCTATGAACGATTTGATTTACGTCATCAAAAAACTGTCGATTTCCGGAAGGTATTACCAGCCACTTGTCATCCGAATACCCCACAGTAAAAAAGCGAGCCAACATCTCTGATTCCCATTGTGCGTTGAACCCCATTTTAACAGCAAATAGTTTGTAAACAGTAAACTTTTCTGGACCAACACTTGAAAAGCGCGTAATATTTTCCACAACAAAAAAGAAAATTTTCGAAAATACTAGGAGAATTATGAAAAAATCTAATTCTCTTAGCTGAAATATGTTACAATAAATAAAAACGCGTTCAAATTAGGCCGCAATTGGGGATTCAAAGATCTTTTTTGTTAAAGAAAAAATATCACTCGTAAACTACGCATCGTAAACTACGCATCTGTACTGAGTGCCTGAGAGTAAACGCGACTAAAATAATAGCTCCAAATTTTATCACAATATTTAATAATACTTAGCGTATAAAATCACGAAAATATAACGTTTCTATACATCGAAACGGGCTCTTCGAATTGTGGTGAAAATATTCCGATTATATCAGTGATAAGTTATTAAAATAGTCAAATTTGAAAAACTATTTGATAGAGCGTCCCTATTGCGAGTTGATATGAGTACCACGTCTATTCGATACAAAAGATCAGCAATGGACGAATGCTCAGTATGTAACACTGAAATCCAGTCTGACGAGAAAAATGTGAAATGTGTGTATTGCAGCAATTCGTTGCACGTTAAATGCGCGGGTCTATCAGATTCTCGCTATAACAAGATTCAGAAGGGACATTGCTACTACTGTTCCGGTCAGTGTGAAACCTCGCATGCAAACAGCAGAAAGATGGACGAACTATTAACTAATATGAAGTGCTTGCAAACGTCGATGGACAAACTCAATCAAAAATGCGAAGAAAACGGTACAAATCAGAAGAAAACGGATGATGCTGTGAGAAAACTGAGTGCGTCCATGTGTGAACTCACAAAGTCTCAGAGTGACATTAAGAATTCGGTTGAAGAAGTGAAATCTTCACAAGCGTTCATTGCGGCTCAGTATGAAGACATCAAGTCCTTACACGAGGACATGAAGAAGGACTTTGCAGGGTGTGTTACTAAAGTGAGCGAACATGATGGCCACATTCAGGCCTTAAACAGCACTATCGTCGATATGAAGAAGCGTCTGCGTCTGGCGGAGCAAAATTTGTTGAAAAACGAAATCATCATTAATGGCATACCCAAGGAACTCACTATCGCAGAATCGACGATCATCACAAAAGTAGCGGCTGCCGTAGGGGTGCAACTGTTCTCTACTGACATCGAAAGAACCCTCCGGGCTAGGAACGGAATGATCCTGGTCGAATTCAGCAACTCTAAAGTACGAAATGACATCCTTCGTGCTCGTAAGGGTAAATCGGTGTATGCTGATGAAATCGACTTTGGCAATGCGGCGCTACCCACCAGCTCAAGGTCTTCTCCCAACAACAAGCGATTCCATACTAAGGTCTTCATAAATGAGAATCTGACGAGAGAAACCCGTTCACTGTTTCGAGAAGCCAAATCTCTCCGGGTATCTCATGGGTTCAAGTATGTGTGGTGCAACAACGGGAACATCTACTGTAAGAGAGACGACTCGGCAGATGTCTACATCATCGATTCCATTGAGGATCTCAAGAGATTGCGTTCATCTCCAAGGAAAGCTTGATCGCTCAAACTCTCTGCTGTTGTTGCTGGCTGCTGTTGTTGCTGCTGGTTGCTGTTGGAGGCTGCTGATGTTGGTGTTAGTACGGTGTTTTCTGTTCACAAGTATTATCTGTCATGGGAACGAACGATGACGACGATTTTATTAGCAATGTGCGATTAGGTGATAACTTGAATATTGTATACCCAAACTCGAACGAAATTTTTACCAATTCAAAAATCAACCTGTTGTATATGAATATTAATTCGATACGAAATAAAATAGAAGATCTTATGTTGTATTTAGCAAAGTTCAAATCAACTATCCATATTATCTGTATCACTGAAATGAGATTAAATCCCGATGAGATCTATATGTGCAATATTCCTAGCTACAACGTAGTTTGTTGTCCACGATCCAATAGACTAGGTGGTGGTGCCTGTATGTTTATTCACGAATCTATGGAGTATGATGTTATGAAAAACGAAGAATTTCTGGAAGGTAGCTGTATTATTGTTTCTCTGAGAGAGCCGAGATTGGATATTGCAGTAGTGTATAGACCCCCACATGCAAATTTGAATGACACTATACTGTACCTAGATTCTCTGTTGGAATCTGCTGGGAAACTGATATGTGTTGGTGACTTCAACATCAACTTACTAAACACGACCTCGAATGCTTATGTATCAATGGTGGAATCCAATGGATTTACATTTTTAAACAGAGTCGATAACGATAGTGCTACACATGGAATAAACCCAACAGGAACAATAATAGATCATGCTTTTACGAACATATATTACCTAAACTTTGGATTATGTATCGATGACATTAGTTTCACAGATCATAAATCATTGCTTATCAGCTTCGACTCGCAGAATAGTTTATCTAGAAGCAATAAATCAACCAATGTTGTGAAATACAATTACGCTAGCATTACTGCTGATCTAACGCATTTGGTGGAATCAGCTGCCTGTTTGAATAGTTTTAACCAGTTGATAAAAAATTGTATGTCCAAAAACTCATATCTAATTCGTACATGTAGTAGATATCAAGCTAAAGCGCCATGGATAGACGAAACAGTACTTGGAGAAATACGATACAGGGATCAGTTATACAGGAGAACGCTTCAATGGCCAGATAACTTACTAATACAGCAAAATTACCGAAAACAAAAGAACTACGTGACTCGTCTCATTAAACAAAAGCAAAAAACATATTATCAAAATCAGATAGTTGCGAATCGCAGCAACATTAGAAAGGTGTGGAGTATATTGAATGAAATTGTGTTTCGAAGAAAAACAAAACAAGGAAATTCAAGTATTTCGAAAATACTCTTGAATGATAGGGTATTGGAGGATAGTGTAGATATATGTAATGCATTCAATAGTTATTTCATCAACATACCTCACGAGCTTTTGTATAATTTGGATCAAAAATTTAATAATGAGCCTCGAGATTTCACATTGAATAGATCAATTGCAAATTCTATTGTTATACTACCAGCTTCAGCCAATGAAGTAGGCAACTACATACGTAGCCTAAAAAACTCTAATGCAGCAGGAGTAGACGGTATTCTGTCGAAAGTTATTAAACAAAATTTAGAAATAATTGTTCAAAAACTAACCTCTCTAATCAACCAATCGATCGCCGACGGCGTATTTCCTTATTGTTTGAAATCAGCGAAAATAGTGCCAATTTACAAAAGCGGCTGCAAAACAGGTTTAGGAAACTATAGGCCAATATCAGTCCTCCCGGTTCTATCCAAACCATTCGAAAAGATTATACAGCAAAGGCTGTGTAGTTTTTTTGATCGCCACAAAATAATCAATAAAAATCAATATGGCTTTCAACAAAATTCGAATACCACCAGCGCCACTGTCAATCTAATAAATGAAATTCAGGTTAACTTAGACGAACGTAAATTATGTTCTGCAATCTTTATAGACGTATCAAAAGCATTTGATTGTGTCTCTCACACAATACTATTGAAAAAACTCCATCAGTACGGTATTAGAAACAAAGCTTTCTCACTGATTGAATCATACTTGTATAACAGATGTCAATGTGTAAGCATCAATTATCATACTAGTCGAGAATTGACTGTTGACTTTGGCGTACCACAGGGCTCAATCCTAGGACCATTACTATTTAACGTTTATGTAAACGACATTTTTGATCTTCCTTTGAAAGGAAAGCTTCAACTCTTCGCTGATGATGCCGCTTTAGTTTATAATGCAAATAGTTTCGAATCCCTTTACCAAGATATGCAACATGATTTGAATTTACTACAACAATGGTTTTTCAATAATGGATTAACGGTTAATGCATCTAAAACAAAGTATATTATATTCCGTAAGAACGATCAGTTAGATAACATAAATTATGACCTGTGGCTTAGTGGAGAAAAGCTAGAAAGGGTTGTCTCTTTGGCTTATTTGGGTCTGATAGTTCAACAGAGTTTGCGATGGAATTTACATGTTGAACACATTCATAAGAAAATTAGTAAATTTCTCGGTATGCTCCGCCAAAGCAGCTACATGATACCCCTTAAAGAGAGGAAAAATCTATTCTATGCCCATGTTAATTCACAAATTTGTTATCTCTGTATAATATGGCAAAACGCTCCTAATTACGTGATTAGTAAAATCTCAATAACTTTGAACAAGTTCATGAGAACTATTTTTTGGGAAGATTATTTGGATCCTAACGTTAGAACTGTTGATTTGTACAAAAACAACTACATTATGAATTTTGCTCAACTTAAGTATTTCGAATCTGCTTTGTTTGTTTATAAAGTAAAAAATAATCTGATTAAACATAACTTAGAACTCCAATCATTGAGTGAGTTACACCGATTCAACACACGAAACATGATTAATATACAAATAAGAATGCCAAGAACTAATTACATTAAGCTTGGTTGCATATATCCTGCCATAATTAACTACAATAACCTACCACTGAATTTGAAAACTATTACTTCAATCCACATATTTAAAAATAGTCTGAAAAAATACGTTATTGAAAACATTATTATACTTAAATACTCTCTTTTGCAAATACTCTCTTTTGCACTGAACTACCATCGATTAAAGACCTCCTAATCAGTCTTCGGACTGTCTGAGGTCTATCAAACAATAACTAAGCATTGTAATAAATAGGCTAGGGGAAGAAAGTTAGAATTAGAAATGTTTGTAATTTTTCTTTTGTATACTTTTTTGAAGGGGTTTTTACGCCTGGGATTGAAACATATCAATATAAATGTTTCCATCCTGGCTTTTCCCCTTACCGAAAAAATGAATAAATAATAAATAATAAAAATTACATGACATATAATGGAAAAAAAAAAAAAAAAAAAAAAAAAAATCAAATGTTTGACCTGAAACAGATGATGACTTCAAAAACATGGCCGCATCGCAGCCGGTTGGGTATCACCTTGTAAATATTGTACACCGTGTGTCCGTATACTGCTCAAAGCTTTCCTCCAGAACTTCGATAATGTCATCCTCCAGAACTTCCGTCGTTTCCTGTTCTGGTTGATGCACTTCATTACCTGCCACAACACCAGCATATGAGGTTGTCTTTTCCGATCTCTTCGGTGTAGGGTTTAGAACTTTCTTCCTGGGACAGGAATCCCTCCGATGTCCCACTGCTTGACACAAGAAGCAAGTGTCCTTCAGTCCGTCATAAAACACGTTCCCCTTCCAACCAGCAATAACGATTGATGGGGGAATAGTTTTCTTGACGTCCAAGTAAACCCCTCGTACGTCAGTTTGAAGGTGTCCGAGGCCCGATTCCGGTGAGAATTTCTCCCTGATTACGAATTCAACTTTCCCATATTCTTCCAGTACCAACGATAGATGCTCATCATCGATCTACGGCGGGAGATCGAATATGCGCACATCGGCACCGGCTATTGTAATTCGGATCTCCACCGACTCGTTACTAGCGTAAAGAAACACTCGCGGCTCCGAATTATTTTTCAATGCTGCCTTCATTGCATCCATGGACGTAAATTTAATCAAAGGGGGCTGATCGCGTGCCGTTTTATAAGCGGATTCCATGGCCAATAAATTAGTGTCCAACTGTTTCAAAAAGTTGGCGATGTCGGTCCAGGAGGACCTGGGACTACCCGGAAAGCGAAACTGGGCAGTGTTAATCATCATCCCGTTCATTTCGATAACTGTGTGCTATTTGTGCGAAACAATTTGCACCACCGACGGACGATGAAATGTAAACGACCGACAAACAAAACGTAGGTACCTAGCAGCACAAGCTGAAGGCAAACTATCCAGAGCGATTGCACTCGTATGCGTCCACGTTCGACGATAGCAGCGAAAGAACTGAGCAGCATTGTCATTAAATAGCATACATTCTGTAGTTTTGAGCGCTACCTTGAAACCTAAGCTGCCATCTTGAATTCCAATACACCTACTACCACCTCAGCATTCTAAAGAATGTGTATACCAAATTTGATTAAAATTTCTTGACGTATTCCAGAGTTATGTCGGAATATATAAGCATATGAACATACAATCATACATCGATCACAGACGAACAGACGTAACACTCGGATGGGTCCCATCGTACATCGTTTTTGTTTGAGATTGACATTTGCCCACTACCGCCTACTAGTTGATAGTGGGCCAAACTCAGTCCTTATAGCATTGGGCGAACATGTTGCCGTGACTATGATGTGAATATAATGTGTAATGTTCGAAATGTTACGTCTGTCTGTGCATCGACTTTTATATGTATGTATGTATTATTATTATTATTATATTTTACTAAAGACACTTTACCAAATAAGTTGGCATTCGTATTTGAATGCATTGATGAACAACTCTGCCAAAGAAATGAACTATAAATTATTAACCATTGATTGTCAAAATTCCAGGGAATTTTTTTTTTGCATTGGAAATTAAGTTCATAGATCGTGACAATATATAATCTTTGCAGCATAGTTTACGCCACATAGTGAACCAGTCACTATATTGTCCACGATGAGCTAGGTATGGATGTGGAGAACTTCTTCTCTGAAGAAAGTATTCTAAAATTTTGCATAATTCTGGAGATATTCAGATCAAAAGAACTGTCCTATTTATAGGACGCTGGGCGTTCCGGGCATCTGTCCTATAAATAGGACGCTGAACATTTAGTTTTAGCATTGACTCCATTTGTATCATTCCACTTTGCACTGCATTGTCATTCTAAGCAGATCGATAACTTCTAATGATAAGTTATATTTTCCTTCTGCCACAATTAGACACATATCGATCAAATAAACAGCTTCTTCATGTTACCCCCTTCCATCAATTTTTCGAACATGTGTACCGCGACGCCCATTATTTGAATGAATACTCTACATCATCGTTGTAAGGACACTGTGAAAGTCATCGCAGAATGTCATTCCTCACAAGGAGAAAGCAGACGGTAGTGCTCCACTATCTGAAACACATTCTGTCCAATTCACCTGACGGTGAGACTACCTTTCTCGTAGACATTCCATGAGCTCTGGGTCCAAGTAAACTAAGACAGAAAACTAATATTTAGCTATATTAAGGAAAATTTCACGTAGAATAAATCCAAAAAAATAGAAGGTATTAGTATTACGTTTGACGTTTGAAGAAAAGACAATTCTGGAGCAACATTTGAAAAGGGCATACAAGCATTGGTAAACAATGACTTCACACGTCGCTCCTGAGCCCCCCTCAGCTTATTCTCAAAAACTAAGACCGTTATCAGATAGAGCAAACATCGATCTTTCGGATAACGGTGTTCGTTTGCGTGGGCGGGTTGCTGTTATGCCCTACGAAGCGTTTTAGAAAAAAGACACAAGACCTCTTGGGGCCTTTTCAAATGTTGCTCCAGAATTATGTACTTTTAGAATTGAGTTCTCGCAGAGTGATGCCACGAACAATAATGCAAATCTACTGGTTAAAAATACGGCCGTTTGATTTTGCCTGGGACAGCTGATTTTTGTTTACTATTTTCCACCAGTATCTTAAGTAGTGTTCGTGTAATACAACGTGTACGTACACGCAAGCAGATACCACTATGGGCCTGTCCATACACTACATAGACTCTTGAAGAGGGGTTCTGGCTAAAGTCTACGCTCCATACAAATTTCTAAAATTTTGTATGATCAAAAGTCTACGAGGGGGGAAGAGGCGGGTCTGAGATGGCCAAAAATGAGTCTACGTAGTTTGAAGACAGCTTATGAAAGTACTGCCTTTCGAAGCAGCGGTTTGTCGGAGAAAAGTAAAAGAATGCCAGGTAAACGTCATAAAACTAGACAATTTTATTCAATCAAACTAGTGCACGAGTGAAGGAATCCTTCCATACACAACAAGAGACAGAACGCTTCCTGGGGTTCATTATACAACAGTGCAGAAGAAAAGATATGACTGAGAGTTCGTTGAAGGGTATCCTTCAGTATCCTAAATCAACATGTAAATGCTGACAAAGTATCTGCGAGTCAGATTTACAAATACATCGATAAGAAGCATCGAATCAATGCATCTGTGAACGATGTGTTAAAAAAAACACAACGAAGATAGAACTACGACGGTGGATTGCAATCGCTGTCTTAAAGTGTAGAATCGGTTGTAAATTCCCGGAGAACTTCGAAAGGGTACAGATTAATATCGCTCTTCTTTATGACTTAATTGCATCTTTGGTATCGCCCCATAAACCCCCACGGACAAAACCCATCTCTTATCAGCGAAAAAAAAACTGAAATTCTCCTTCAAGGTTGTACCTAAGAAATGCCATCCAAGAAGTGGAGCCATGAGTCCGTAATTACTCCAGACTGATTTTTGACAAGGGTTCTGAATAATTCCACCGTCGGACGTCGCGTTCCACTAATCTATTTGTAGCTAGTTGCTAATGTTCAATGTCAGAGGTAAGGGGACCTTTCCCACGAAAGTTTCTACAGGAAAGAAGTTTGGAACAAATTAGACGAAATATAAACTCTTGCAAGAGGTCAAAAACATAATCGTATGAAGTACCAATGCTCTATTACAAATTAATTCAGGAAAATTTATCCTAATTAGAACAAAGGATTTAATTCTTATAACTAGGATGTACGATCTTTTTTCACTCGACATTTGCTTGCCATTCCGCATTTTAAAATAATCCCATAACTTTACTTTAACTCCCACAAATTCACTGATTGTGATAATAACATTATATGCACATCCATTTGTCCATGGCTTTTCGTTTAGCATTTACGGAACGGCAAATCCCATATTTCATGATTTCTGATGCCAGGAGGGAGACCCTTTCATAAAACGCAGACAGAAATTGTGTTCTCTGCTATACCATAAAGTAGACCGAAAGATTGAGATAATCTAACCACCTTTTAAGCTGTGCTTCTTCTGACTGGCCTACAATCCTGTCCTGGGTGATGACGACATCCCAGAGGGAGGAACAGAGAGAAGAGTGGGAGGCAGAGACACAAGGTGACGGTAAGAAAACTTCACTGCTTCAGTCCGTCCGGATGTTATCCTTTCTTGCGAGGTGGTTAAAGAAAATTGTTTGGGTTAGGATTTGTCACCTCTTGTTTTGTCATGGGAGGCAGGCAAGTAGGAGTACCAAGAACCAAGCTGGGAAATAGAGTGGCTAAGCTTTAGCGGCATTTGGTCAATCTAGGATGAAGAAGGTACGGCTAGTTTTTATTCCAGATTCTGATTATATGTTTTACATTGTGCTCGAACTAATCTTAGAATTATTCAAAGTTATACATACATTCCCGATCTAAAATTGAATGAAAGGTGAAAAAGATATCAACAAATAACTTTTCCATGTTTTACGAATGTGACCCCAAGCTTTTGGGCGATACATCATTTTGAAGGGTGACCACAAACTTTTGGTCAATGACATCAAGAGTTAATTTACTTAATAACTTTTTGCCTTTCTCGTACACTAAGTGTAATGGGAAGGCTATATGTTCACTCCAAAAATGACTTTTTGATAAAAGGTCCGGAGAGTCGAGTCACATATACCAATCAACTCAGCTCGACGAATTGAGGTGATGTCTGTGTGTGTATGTGTACAAAAAAAAAACTCACATCACTTTTTGGCAGTAAACCGCAACCGATTTTAATAACCGACGGTTCATTCGACGCGGAATCTGGTCCCATTGTTTCCTATTAAAAATGGTTCGGATCGGTCCAGCCGTTCCGGAGTTATGGCCATTTAGGTGTTCCGGACCAGTACCCTTGAAAGGGGCCATACATAAAAATGTAACAAACACATACATGCGACACATCAAACTGTGGCATTTTAGATAACCTGATGAACAGTTAGCAAAAAAAACAGTGTCAGACCTTATCCAAACCGGTAGTGTTTCGGAACCGGTTCCGGGTGTCCCGCCGGAAGTGGCCAAATGTAAAAGTGAGCCAAAGCCATGCATGCGACACATCAAATTGCGGCAATTTCGAAAACCTGATGAACAGTTCGCAAGAAGACAGTCTCAGACCATATCTGAACTGGTTGTAATTCGGAACCGTTTCCGGGTGTCCCACCGGAAGTGGCCAAATATAAAAGTGAAGCAAAGCCATGCATGCGACACATCAAATTGCGGTAATTTCGATAACCTGATGAACATTTAGCAATAAAACAGTCTCAGACCATATCTAAGCCGGTTGTGTTCCGGAACCGGTTCCGGATGTCCCGCCGAAAGTGACCAAATATAAAATTGAACCAAATCGATGCATGCGACATATCAAAGCGCGACTTTTTTTTGATAACCCAATGAAAGGTTGGCATGAAAAAAGACTCAGACCATATCTGAACCGGTGTTTCGGAACCGGTCTCGCCGGAAGTGGCCAAATATTAAAGTGAACCAAATCCATGCATGCGACATAGCAAAGCGCGGCTTTTTCGATAATGAAAGCTTGGCATGAAAAAAAAACTCAGGCCATATCTGAACTAGTAGTGTTGCGGAACCGGTTCCGGAAATTCCGCCGGGAGTGGCCGTAAAATTTGATAAAACTTTTGCATGCGGCACATCAAATCACGGATTTTCCAACAACTTGATGTCCGGTTATCAAGGAAGTATGCTAAAACCACATTATGGACTGTCGGTAGTTCCGAAACTAGTTCCAGGTTTCACTCCGAGAGCAGCCTAATATAAAATTGTCCCATGCATGCACCACAGCAAAGCTCGGCTTTTTTGATAACCTAATAAACGTTTGCAAGCAAATAGGCTCATACTATTTGAGACACTATCGGTAGTGTTCCGCATCCGGTTCCGGGCCGGAAGTGAAAAAAACCCATGCATGAGATACCGCAAATCACGACTTTTTAGGTAACATGATGAACAGTTGAAAAAAAATAGTTGCAAGCCATATCATATCATATGTGTTACGGAACGGATTCCGGGTGTCCCGCCAGAAATGGTCAAATGTCAAAGAGAACCAATACATGTGACATATGAATGACTTATTCAGAAACATGATAAACAGTTGGCCAACAAATAATCTCAGACCATATTTGGGAGAACCGGTAGTGTTCCAGGACTGGTGACGAGACGAGTAAGTGGTAAAATATAGAAGGGAACTAAACCATAGCGGCGTTTTTGACAATCTTCGGCACAAGAAAATAGTCTCAGGCTACATCTAGAACTTGTAATAATATTTCAGAACTGGTTGCGGGTGATCCATTGCAAGTGATTTAATAGAAGTAAACCAAAATCATGCATGCGATACGCAAAATCGTGGCTCTTTCAAAAATTGGCTGAAAAGCTAGCAAGAAAATCACATTAATTTTCAGCTTTTTAGGTAACCCGATGAACAGTTGACAAGAACATAGTCTCAGACCATATTTAAGACAACCGAAAGCGGTTCCAGGTGTCCCACCAGAAGTGGTCAAACATAAAATTTAACAAAACCCATGCAAGATGCACATCAAACAGCGGCATTATATAAGTGCACAAAATGAATGTCAAACGATAAATCAAATCTTGGCTTTTTTGATAGCCTGTAAACGTTGGGTAAGATTATAAGTGAAGAAATGGTCATAGTCTGAGATGGCCAAATTTTGGTCTACGTGGTTTATGAACAGCCCCTAAGTTTATATTAATTTCTTTAGAAAATTACACGGCTTTGAGTTAAGTTTACATACAAACATTTTTGAAAAAGTTTCATTTAAATCATGTTCAAAGTTTCTTTGACTTATTATCTTATGAATGAGACCTAGGGTTTTTAAATCGAACGCAAATTGGCGGAGATATGGGCCTAAAAAATGTTTTTGATGGGGCGACCCCAAACTTTTGATCGGGAGTGTATATGGTGTATATGGATTTCAATAAAATGTGTTATTTCTATTTCACTAACCATAGGTTTCGACCTGAGTGTAATGAAGCATCTGGCGTTGATTAGATAATTTGTTAAAGGGTCTTGTTCCATTTGGTGAAGTGAACCTATTTGGATAAATTCCGATATTTACAAGTCAATATCATACCACACAACTGTCTACCGATTCGATTAAAACATGCAGAGCCACCCACGAATGTTTCATCTGGTCATGTGTGAATTTCTTTGTAGCATGATAGTCAAATCACACACCAATGATAATCATGAAAACAACAGTTTTTTTACAGTACATTATTAACTTAGCTCGACTAAGCGTACAAGAAGAAGTGAATTTATGTCAATTTTAATGAACCTAAATTTTCATAATTTGTTAAGAGTGCTAGACGGCATGCAACTTTGCTGCCATCAGGGGGATGGCCATGAGTAGCACCTAGGGATGTTGTACCGGTAACACCGGTACCGAAAATCTCGGTATTATCGACCAATTTTTGGTACCGAAATACCGGTACTGACTGAGCCTTGGTACCGGTACTTTCGATACTGGTAAATCTTTCCCGAAGTATTGAAATCCGGTGATTAGTAAAGCCATTCTTCTTCTTCTTCTTCTTGGCGTAACGTCCTCACTGGGACAAAGCCTGCTTCTCAGCTAAGTGTTCTATGAGCACTTCCACAGTTATTAACTGAGAGCTTCCTCTGCCAATGACCATTTTGCATGTGTATATCGTGTGGCAGGCACGAAGATACTCTATGCCCAAGGAAGTCAAGGAAATTTCATTTACGAAAAGATCCTGGACCGACCGGGAATCGAACCCGTCACCCTCAGCATGGTCATGCTGAATACCCGTGCGTTTACCGCCTCGGCTATATGGGCCCTAGTAAAGCCAATATGCAATAGAAATAAACGAAAATATTTAAATCCAAGTACTATGACAAACAAACGTTTCATGTGAGAAGCCTTTCTGGAAATCCAGGATAATCATAGCAATAATAGGTGTATGGAATGTCGAACGTTGTAAATTGGTTTACTAGTTTTAAATTTAACTTGTTAGATTAGAGTTTCTTCAATTTTTAAGAAGAAATAAGAGAAAAGTTAGTTCAATCTTCTTCTATTTATACCTAGTTGCTATCTATCTGATTTTGCTATATGTGAGGTTGTTCCTGTTTTATTTTAGACTGGTCAAGGTACTGCCTGTGAAACTGGTCAGAAGTTAAACAATAGCTCTAAAACAGTTTCATACAACTTCTTCTATATTTTATCAATTTATATTTTTGTTCTATTTATAATTTCATGTTTTGATTTTATGACATCCCTGAACACCGGAATTCCCAAATGTCTGGTAAATGGCAGATATTATTGTACAAATTAGATTACTCTTCACTTCAGTGAAAATTTTTCCAATACAGGTATTTTACCGGTACTACCGGTACTGTGAGCCTCAGTACCGAAAAACCGGTACTCATCAAAAGTGGTCGGTACTGCGACCCCTAGTAGCACCTACTTTGCACGCAAGGATATCCGCAAGCACATCTGGAGACACCCAAACGGCGATATTTGCAATCATGTACTGGTAAATGGCCGACATTTCTCGGACGTAATTGATGTTAGAACATTTAGAGGTCCCAACATCGACTCAGATCGCTATCTCGTAGTTAGTAAGACTCGAGCTCGGTTATCAACCGTGTCGGACTCTAGGAACCGGCGAACGATGCGTTTCAACATCCAGTGGTTCTCAGCAGACGATACGGTAGTTGACTATCACCAGAAGCTGGACGAGTGGATAAGTGAGATCAATAAGAGCGATAATTTCAACACTGTATCAACTCTTACACCGTGTTATATTAAAGATATAGGAGGAGGAATAACTGCCTGCTAGTTGGTTGAATGGTCTCATTTGCCCACTTTTCAAGAAAGAGCATAGACTGGACTGCGCGAATTACAGAGGAAAAACACTCCTCAATTCAGCGTACAAAATTTTGTCCGGAGTTCTGTTCCACAGGCTGAGGCCAATTGAGGAGTCCATCGTCGGCGAGCGAGTCAGGATTTCGTGAGGGCCGATCAACGACGGATCAGACGTTCACCCTGCGGCAGATTCTCGATAAATTTCGGGAGTACAACTTGCAGACCCATCATCTGTTTATTGATTTCAAGGCGGCATACGATTCAGTGAAGAGGAACGAACATGGATTTCCGGCGAAGCTAATTAGACTGATTCGTGCGACGCCTGACGGATCGAAATCAAGTGTACGGGTTGCGGATGAAATTTCGTCATCGTTCGTAACCTTTGACGGACTAAAGCAGGGCGATGCTCTTTCGAGCTTACTGTTCAACATAGCACTGAAAGGAGCGATAAGGAGAGCTGGTGTACACAGGAGCGGAACCATTATTGTCACGAAGTCGCATATACTCCTGGGCTTCGCGGACGATATTGACATCATCGGAATCGGAACATCATCGGAAAGCGTTTAAACCTTTTAAGAGGGAGACTGCGATCGAGGATTGGACTTACGATTAACACCACAAAGACTAAGTACATGATTGCTGGTGGTCCACGTCGGTCCAGACGTGGTAGTGGTGATGAAGTGGTGCTAGGTGGTGAAAAGTTTAAAGGTGTGGATGAATTTGTTTATCTTGGTACTCTTCTGACGTGCGATAATTATGTTACCCGCGAGGTAAAAAGACGGATTGCGGCAGCGGATCGGGCCTTTTTCGGTATGCAAACCAGCTGAAGTCCCGCAGGCTGCAAACAAAGACAAAACTCGTGTTGTACAAGACTCTGATTAGTCGGGGCCCGTAGCGTAGTGGTCCACACGTTCGCTTCATAAGCGGATGGTCATGGGTTGGATCCCAGCCCCGGCACTTCGTCAGTATGCCGGAGGAACGACAAGCTAAAATTATACTCAGCAGAGAACCAGGAAGGGGTCGTCGGCTTCGTGGAAGGCTGTGCACACGTTGACTTTTTGCAGTTGAGGAGGACCCAAGGACTCTAAACGTTCAGGGCGACTGGAAACGATTGGCCCAGCACCGAGACCAGTGGAGGCGGATACTTCATTCGGCGTAGACTCACCGCTACGAGTTGTAGCCCACCAAGTATCAAGTATCAAGTAGCTAGACGGCATGGCGACCTCAATATGAGACTGTTCCATAATGCTTGTCAATTTCTGGAAAATTGAAGTTCTCCAGGAAATTCCCTTTGAATTTCTCCAGGAAATTCTTTGGAATTTCTCCATGATTCTCCCTGGAACTCCTCCAAGATTTTCTAATGAAATTCTGCAAGTTTTTTTAGTTGTTTCTTAAGGATTATATGCAGGAATTTCTCAGGAACTCCCACAGAAATGTTTTGAGAGATTACCCATACATTTTTAAAAGAATTTGTCAAGAAATTTTGTATGAATTGTCTCGAGATATTATTTTTCAGAAGTTTCCAGTTCTTAAGGAATCCCCCAAGGAGTTTCTAGTAATTACGTAATAATTTTCCAAACAATTCATCAGCAATTTCCCTTGGACTAAACCTCCATTCTCCCCAGGAATTTCCCAACAAAATTCTCTGGTTTTTTTTTTCAGCAATTTCCAAGACATTGATCATGAGCATGGCCATAGATGACCGTAAAATTCGTAGTTACTGCTCCGTGATTGACTAGAACAATCGAAATTACACAAAGAACCAACAAACGGAGCTTGGGAGTAGCTACCGCTCTCAATGTGCATTTTCGAGAATTCCAAACTTTATTAAGCCAACTGCGCCGGTCACGTCCTTACGGTGAGTGAGAAATGGACAAATTTATGTGAAATGTGGGAAAAAGTTACTCGTCGTCTCGGTGAGAAATCAATTTGTCCATTTCTCACTCACGCCAGTATTTGTAAAGTCTACCTTATGGAATAAAGAGAAACTTCCACTCGACTGGATCAACCACAAACACGTATTAATTAGTAAATCGGATGATCAATTGTTGGTATTGTTTTAGTTTATTCCTAGACTTGGTTTCCTTTTCGCTTAACCAATTATCAACTGAAAATGCTATTTTTACAAAAAAATAAAATCTATTTTCTATTTCCGACAATCTTTACACATAAAGAATGCTCTTACGTTTCTGAATCGACAAATTGTTACCACATGTTCTAGAACCGTCTCTCTTCTGTAACAAAAAATAAACCGCTTTCGCCTTTCCTATCAACAAGCCCAACCAGCAAAAAAGTTCCCAAAACGTTTTGTAAAGCACCGTGTGACACTTTAATCGCCCATAAATTCCATCACATCGGGCAAATTATTTTAAGTAGGTAATAATTTTGCTTCCGTTCCCTCAGGGGCTAGTGCAGGCTTTCACGGTAGGTACCAGCACCGCGCCGTCCGGATGGACGGTGCAGTAGCGCAAGAAACTGTTTATGCCGCCTACCATGGCAGCTATGGCTGCGTCTTCCTTCATCCCGTCACGTGAAGCTTTTAGGTTCTCGAAGCCATCACTACCTAACCTAGGGTACTAGTTCCCTTATTAAGCATGTGGCTCCCATTTTCATCCTACGAAAAACAAAGGATTTAAGCGTTGTTTGTTTTGTTTCTTATTTTTGTATTTTTTGTTAGGAGTGAGCACGCATGAAAATAAAAAGAACGGAATCAATCGGTGGCGTAACCGCTTGTTTTCGAATAGGATGAATATGGGAGCATGAGATTACTGATGGAACACATACCCTACATACTATGTTGCAGCACACTACTCGAACCGCTTTCGCCTACGGAAAACTGAACGCGACAACAACGTCCCCAAAAATGACATAAATTTACTATACATTTTTAATCCGCTTCTTTTGACTGCCGCCACGACAACAAGTTCGAAGCTTGTGGTGCTGGTTCCCTTGGCCCGTGCTACCCGAACACTCGGAGCACCCCAACTCGTAGGATCGAAACGAGTTGCTTTCGATGTTGCTTCCACTTCATTAAACAGGGTTTCACATTTTCCTCACTTCGTCGTTGTCGTCAGCCTTAAGCCTGCCTACAACCACCACCGGATCCACTGCACTGCTGCTGGCTGGTTGGAGACAGAGCTTTCAGCGTAGGATAAATCGGTGCCAAAGAGGCCGAAATAATCCTTCTTCCGAGTGTGATGGGTAGAAGATTGTTTCAATGTAACTGATGGTTCAAGGTTTTTACTTCCGAGAAGGACCGGAATCGGTATGCCACCGTAACAATTCAATCGGAAATGGTGGCAACTGGTATACACATTACACATCCTTGATGGAGGAAAAACGAGAAAATGCAAAACAGTGGTTTTAAATTGTTTGTCACCTACAGTCGTTTGGTGGGCATGTGAGAAGGGGCGTCTAATGTGTTTCACACACGTTCGAAGTTTCACTTTGTCATGTTAAATTGATTGTGCTAGGACAATTTATCCGTGTATGTAAGAAGTTCGTTAAAATATGTGACTAAAGCTGGAAGATACGTGTAGGGCTCCCATCTACACAGCGTGGAAAGCAGTATATTTAATGTATTTTCCAGAAAATGAGTAAGACTCATCGGCCTCATACCGTTCCTTTGTTCGGGGCAAATAAAATTTACAAATTCTTAGTCAGTGGACACTCTCAGCCTCACAAATTCTCTTTACCAGCCAGTTCAAGGAGACCTGAACTCACATGCATTGTTGTGTCCTATGGTGTATGAGAATTGGATGGAATAAGTAGAATGTGTTGAGCGTGTATATTGGATCAGATAGCGTCAGATAGCCTTATAAGTAGAAACGTCAGATAGCCTTATAAGTAGAATGAGCCTTTGCACGAATTTGGCCTACTGCTCACTCCTACAGAAAACATAAAAACAGCGCGCACAGTAAAAGTCAAATTTGACTTTTACTGTGCGCGCTGTTTTCAAATGTTCTGTGAGAGTGAGCAGGACAGGCCAAATTCGTGCAGAGGCTCATGTGTTGAGCCTGTACATCCAGTCATTGGTGATTTGTGAAAGGCCTTTTGATTTGACAGTTACTTGTGCGATGCAGAATCCTTCGAGTAGGATCGACTAAACTGTGCATGAATGAGAAAGCATGCGAAAATGGATAGCGGAATCGGGAAAGAAAAAAAGAGAGAGTTGATCGAGCGTGAGAGGCCGGTCTTGGGGTTGAGAGTGTCGTTCCGGAGTCTGATAAATAATTTTGAGACGAACGGTTTTGCCAAGAGTGCGCGGGGATGATCGTAGTGAGCTGTGCGAACGGGCGGATGTATTTTTGTGTCGCTGTCACTCGTCTCTGCGTGAAATTAAATTCGGCCGGTAAAAAGTTGCTAAGAAGGAATTTACAACAGTTTCCGCGAGTGATAACGAAGATCGGTGATGTATTTTTTGCTGTGATAATGATGTGATGATGTATCTTGGTGTTGGAAGAGCCGGAAGACTGGCCGGGATATTTTTGAGAAGAATCCTGCCAACAACTGACTTGTTTCGAACGGTGGAATCGGTCATAGGCTGGTGGTGCTAGGCTTTACGACAAATATAGGAGAGTGATTTTTTCCGGAATTTGTTATGCTTTCCATTGTGAAATTCATCCAAATAAGTGAAACTTCAGTCTAAAATTATTGTTCTAAAGGTGGCTGAGAAAAAAAAAAGAAAAAAAAAACAGGACAAAATATTTAATGAAGATTTGCAAGTGTCCGAAAAAAAGCTGTGGTGAAAATTTTGTTTTGTGGGCAGAAAGATTTGCTTCTGCAAGACTGAGCAGTCAAGCCGCCAAGTGGACACAGCCATGAAGAAGGAAAAAACCGGTGAGAATGTTTCTTGTTGTTAAAACACGTTTCCCTTTGTCTATCCATTTACACTTATTTAATTTTCCATTTCTGATCGATTTTGCTCTATCGTTCACTGTATTTTTGCTGTAAAAACGAATTTGAGAGCAACCGGTCGTTCCGATGAAAAGTTGCGATTTTTCTTTCTAAAAACTCTCCCCATAACTATGTTTCGTCACCACACAAATCGTATCACCGCGTGGATATCACAAGTAGCTTCCTACTCCGTAGCTTTGCTGGCTAGCAAAAATTTGTTTCTTTGAAAGCATTTTGAATGTTACCACCCACACTCTTAAATTCATTCATATTTTAATTTGGTTGAGTTGCATAGTCAATGTAATTCCCTATTTTTTCTGTACTTATTATATGGGTCTAGGTAAATTTGGGGAAGGGATAATTATCAGGGTACGAAAAAACGGATCACGCCGAAAAACAATCGCTTTGTCCTAAGCGGTGCATGTCGGCAACAAACGCATGTCAGGCGATGAGAGCAATAAAACAAACATCACTTGCCGTGCGTGTGCCGATATTCCGGTTTTTCTGCTGAAATTTTCAACCCACATCATCGAATTCATAAGCATTTGGACGAATTAAGACTCTTGCAAACCTCAGAGCCGAGTTTCAGTTGTAAAACAATGCCAAAATCACGATGTGAATATAACGAGACAAATATTCCTACCGTTTTTGTTGTGAACAAACTCGGAAGCGATTTTGTCATTATCTGCTAACGAAAAAACAAAGCGTTGTTGCCGTGCCTTCTTTGTTGCCTATTTTTCGCTTGCGGTGCCACATTCTGCGTACACTGATAATTATACTTTTTCTCGTTTCAGAGAGCGAGTAATGGCGCTTAAGCCTAGGCTTTAAAGCCAGGACACATGGAGAAATGCCTGTGCCCCATCCCAGGAGAAGATAAGAGATGTCAACCATAACGGAGTGTGCAATAACCTTCTTAGCTGTGCCACTTCCAACGATTTTAAAACCCATTCCTCTAAAACGAAACGGTTGGTACGGTTGTCCCCGTTTCTTCTTTCAATCAATTCGAAAAAGTTTGTCAATCATGTTATTCATACGTGGATTACCTGATTGCCCTATTTTTTGAATTATCTTTTAACCCATTAGTCTGCACAGTGGGCCTGGCCGTTTTAATATTTGTATCACATCTCTGATATGCTGCAAATATTAATACTGACAAGAAAATATCAAAAGAAATTTTGATATTTCCAGGATGCTTTTCAATACTGGCTGTGCAAGCACTAGATTGGATTAGATTAGATTAGAACGGTTTTGCCAAGAGTGCGCGGTTTGAATTTGGATGAATCGTTTACCACAGTGTCCCTCAATCGATGGGCTAAAGGATTACAATAAGAATGATGATTGTTAAGGTGTAAGTTCGAATGTGTTTAACCCCGTAGCGCTAGTTTTGCCTCGCATTCATCGTTTTCCAGTAGCTTTCATAAGAACGGATTGATATGGATTGATCTGAGATTAGTAAGAACTAGTATTTGTTGAAAAAATCTCGGGAAAAATGCTTCGAAATTACCAAAAACCCACCTGGAGGAAAACAGTGAAGAAGATTACAAAAAGTCATAGGGAAATTCCAGGAGGAATTGCAGGGAAATTTGAGAGGAATTCCTGGAAGAATTCCAGAAAAATACCTAGAGGAATTCCGAGGAAATTCCTGGAGGAATTCCGGGGAAATTGCTAGAGGACTTCTAGGGAATTTCCTGGAGAAATTCTAGATACATTCCGGAGTTCAATGAAACATTCCTGGAGGAATTCCGGGGAAATTCCTGAAAGAATTCCAGGAGAATTCCTGAAGGAATTCCAGGGAAATTCCTGAAGGAATTCCAGAGACATTGGAGGAATTCCTAACCAATTCCAAGGAAATTCCTTCAGGAATTCTTGAAATTTCCTGAAGAAATGCCAGGGAAATTCCTGGAGGAATTCCAGGGAAATTTCAGGAGGAATTCCAGGGAAATTCCTGAAGGAATTCCAGGGAAATTCCTGGATGAATTCCAGGGAAATTCCTGGAGGAATTCTCGGAAAACTCCAGGAGTAATTCCAGGGAAATTCCTGAAGGAATTCCAGAAAATTTCTTGAGGAAATCCATTGAAATTTCTGGAGGAATTCCAGGGAAATTTTTGGAGGAATTCCAAGGAAATTCCTGGAGGAAATCTAGGGACATTCCTTGAGGAATTCCAGGCAAATTCCTGGATGAATTCCAGGGAAATTCCTGGATGAATTCCAAGGAAATTCCTGGAGGAATCCCAGGAAAACTCCAGGAGTAATTTCAGGAAAATTCCAGGAGGAATTCCTGGGAAATTCCTGGAGGATTTCCAGGGCAATTCGTGAAGGAATTCCAGGGAAATTCCTGGAGGAATTCCAGGGCAATTCCTGGAGGAATTCCAGGGCAATTCCTGGAGGAATTCCAGGGCAATTCCTGGAGGAATTCCAGGGCAATTCATGGAGGAATTCCAGGGCAATTCCTGGAGGAATTCCAGGGCAATTCCTGGAGGAATTCCAGGGATATTCCTGGAGGAATTCCAGGGAAATTCCTGGAGGAGTTCCAGGGAAATTTTTGGAGGAATTCCAGGGAAATTCCTGGACGAATTCCAGGGAAATTCCTGGAGGTATTCCAAGGAAATTCCTGGAGGTATTCGAGGGAATTTCCTGGAGGAATTGCAGAGAAATTCCTGAAGGAATTCCAGGGAAATTCCTGAAGGAATTCCAGGGAAATTCCTGGAGGAATTCCAGGGAAATTCCTGGAGGAATTCCAGGGAAATTCCTGGAGGAATTCCAGGGAAATTCCTGGAGGAATTCCAGGGAAATTCCTGGAGGAATTCCAGGGAATTTCCTGGAGGAATTCCAGGGAATTTCCTGGAGGAATTCCAGGGAAATTCCTGGAGGAATTCCAGGGAAATTCCTGGAGGAATTCCAGGGAAATTCCTGGAGGAATTCCAGGGAAATTCCTGGAGGAATTCCAGGGAAATTCCTGGAGGAATTCCACGGAAATTCCTGGAGGAATTCCAGGGAAATTCCTGGAGGAATTCCAGGGAAATTCTTGGAGAAATTCCAGGGAAATTACTGGAGGAATTCCAGGGAAATTCCTGGAGGAATTTCAGGAAAATTCCTGGAGAAATTCCAGGGAAATTCCTGGAGGAATTCCAGGGAAATTTCTGGAGGAATTCCAGGGAAATTCCTGGAGGAATTCCAGGGAAATTCCTGGAGGAATCCCAGGGAAATTCCTAGAGGAATTCCAGGGAAATTCCTGGAGGAATTCCAGGGAAATTCCTGGAGGAATTCCAGGGAAATTCCTGGAGGAATTCTAGGGAAATTCCTAGAGGAATTCTAGTAAAATTCCTGGAGGAATCCCAGGAAAATTCCTGGAGGAGTTCCAGGGAAATTCCTGGAGGAATTCCTGGGAAATTCCTGCAGGAATCCCAGGGAAATTCCTGGAGGAATTCCAGGGAAATTCCTGGAGGAATTCCAGCATAATTCCTAGAGGAATTCCAGGGCAATTCCTGGAGGAATTCCAGGGTAATTTCCTGGAGGAATTCCAGGGAAATTGCTTGAGGAATTCCAGGGAAATTCCTGGAGGAATTCCAGGGAAATTGCGGGAGGAATTCCAGGGAAATTCCTGGAGGAATTCCAGGGAAATTTCTGGAGGAATTCTAGGGATATCGCTGTAAAAATTCCTGGGAAGTTGCTGGAGAAATTCCAGGAAAATTCCTGGATGAATGCCGGGGAAATTCCTGGAGGGATTTCGGGGAAATTCCTGGAGGAATCCCAGGGAAATTCCTGGAGGAATTCCAGGGAAATTCCTAGAGGAATTCCTGGGAAATTTCTGTAGGAATTCCTGGGAAATTTCTGTAGGAATTCCACGGTAATTCCTGAAGGAATTCCTGGGAAATTCCTGGAGGAATTCCAGGGAAATTCCTGGTGGTATTCCAGGGAAGTTCCTGGAGGAATTCCTGGGAAATTCCTGGAGGAATTCCAGGGAAATTCCTGGAGGAATTCCAGAGAAATTCCTGGAGGAATTCCAGGGAAATTCTTGGAAGAATTCCAGGGAAATTCCTAGAGGAATTCCCGGGAAATTCCTGGAGGAATTCCAGGGAAATTACTGGAGGAATTCCAGGAAAATTCCTGGAGGAATTCCAGGGTAATTTCCTGGAGGAATTGCAGGGAAATTCCTGGAGGAATTTCAGGGAAATTCCTAAAGAAAATCCAGGCAAATTCCTGGGCTGAAAGTCTCTCAAATAAAGATAAATCAATCAATCAAACCAGGCAAATTCCTGGATGTGTTCCAGGGAAATTCCTGGAAGAATTCCAGGAACATTCCTGAAAAAAATCCACGGAAATTTCTGAAGAATTCCAGGACATTTCCAGGAAATTTCTCAGAAATTCCAGGGAAATTTCTCAAGGAAATTCCATGGAAATGCCAGGAGGTATTCCATAAAAATTCCTGGGAAATTCCAGTGCAAATCCTGGAAGAATTCCAGGGGAACTCCTGAAGGAATTCCAGAAAAAAACATGAAAAAAATTCCTAGAGAATTCCTAAAACAATTCCAAGAAAATTCCTGAAAAAATTCCTGGGAAATCCCAGGAAGTATCCCATGAAAATTCCTGGGTAAGGCAAATTCCTGAAGGAATTTCAGAGGTTCTCCTGGAGGAACTCCAGTGATTTCCCTAGAGAAATTCCAGGGCAATTCCTGGAGAAAGAATTCTAAAGAAAATCCTGGAACAATTCCAGGGGACATCCTGAAAATCTACCATTACAGTCGGAAATATCTATGAAATATGTCGATTATTAATGCTTTCCAAAAAAATATCCATCTCATTCTTGTGACAGAGTAACCATAGAAGCATTGTGGGCAGAGATGTTCATCCTAATCAACAAGCTTTTATAAAAAGACATTATTTATATGGCCAACAAAAAATGATCTCGAAACGGAACATGATTTAGCTGGGCAAGCTGACAAATATAACGATAATATCCGAGAGCACGGAAACAACTGCTTCATTGGCAGCTCTGTCGAATTCCGCAGTATCCACCACAGTTGTCCATTCGCACGTCCACTTCACTCCCAATAGCGGCACACAAGGCTGCTGCTGGTGGTGCTGGCGAAATGGCGAAATGGTGCACCCAGAGCACGGTCCATCATCGAAACGGAAGTATGCAATAAAAATAACAACAACAACAGCAGAAGCATCGGCAGCGACATGGGCTCGTAATTGTTCGGATGTGTTTATGTAAGGTTGCATACACCATCAATTTTAATTTATTTTTATTTTTATTAGATTTTTATATTTATCGTCATTTGTTATTGTCACATCCGCCAGGGGCAGTAGTGCAACGAGTCCTACGACACATGCTTTCGATACTACTTGGTACTGTGGGAGTCGATATTTGTAGCTTTGGCGGGACCTGCGATGCGATGTGATGGTGGCGACTCGAGGGAAAAAATTGAAGCTATTCGGTACGAACATTATCGATACGGCGGCTGGCTGTGGTTCTCCAAGCTTCGCGAACTACATGTATGGTATATACATATCTACGGATGTATGTTTGTGGGCGGTGAAGTACTGGTAGTAGAGGCCGCTGACTCTGGGTGCAAGAACAACATCGACCGGCACAATAAACACAACACCAGAAATAAAACGTTGAGTACATTTATTATCATTATCACAATCATCGATCGCGCTTGTTCGGACTTTCCAAGCTCAGAGCAATTTGGTCCTGTTCGGAACAACCACGCTCAGTATTGTTTATAAAGCCTGCAGTGTGTTTATGCCATGGTGTTAAAAATGAAACGAACATTCCGGAGCATTATCAGACTTGAAACTGCTGTATTGTTTGTTAACAAGGGATCAACTTCTGCCGGAACAAACAAATGACATTACGGTCAATATACAGAACACACAGAAATAAAGCTGCTGCATCAACTAAGTTGATGATTGAAACACGTGGGCATAAACATCATAAACTTATGGAAACATGGTTTAAAATAGACAGATAGGATAAAATTTAATAATTAACGATCCAACACATAAACCATTGCTGAATGCGACCTGATCATTGCTATTAGTAAACGGTGCCCACGTATGTTTACCCAAGAAAATTTTCTTGATGCCATGCCCAAAAGGATTCTTTTGATTACCCAACTCGCAACACTTTTTCTGGAGGAATTCCACGGGAATTTCTGGAGGAATTCCACGGGAATTTCTAGAGGAATTCCACGGGAATTTCTGGAGGAATTCCACGGGAATTTCTGGAGGAATTCCACGGGAATTTCTGTAGAAATTTCACGGGAACTTCTGGAGGAATTCCACGGGAATTTCTGGAGGAATTCCACTGGAATTTCTGGAGGAATTCCACGGGAATTTCTGGAGGAATTCCACTGGAATTTCTGGAGGAATTCCACGGGAATTTCTTGAGGAATTCCACGGGTGTTTCTGGAGGAATTCCACGGGAATTTCTGGAGGAATTCCACGGGAATTTCTGGAGGAATTCCACGGGAATTTCTGGAGGAATTCCACATGAATTTCTGTAGAAATTTCACGGGAACTTCTGGAGGAATTCCACGGGAATTCCTGGAGGAAATCCACGGGAATTTCTGGAGGAATTTCACGAGAATTTCTGGAGGAATTCCACGGGAATTTCTGGAGGAATTCCACGGGAATTCCTGGAGGAAATCCACGGGAATTTCTGGAGGAATTCCACGGGAATTTCTGGAGGAATTCCACGGGAATTCCTGGAGGAAATCCACGGGAATTTCTGGAGGAATTTCACGAGAATTTCTGGAGGAATTCCACGGGAATTTCTGGAGGAATTCCACGGGAATTTCTGGAGGAATTCCACGGGAATTTCTGGAGGAATTCCACGGGAATTTCTGGAGGAATTCCACGGGAATTTCTTGAGGAATTCCACGGGTGTTTCTGGAGGAATTCCACGGGAATTTCTGGAGGAATTCCACGGGAATTTCTGGAGGAATTCCACGGGAATTTCTGGAGGAATTCCACGGGAATTTCTGTAGAAATTTCACGGGAACTTCTGGAGGAATTCCACGGGAATTTCTGAAGGAATTCCACGGGAATTTCTGGAGGAATTCCACGGGAATTTCTGGAGGAATTCCACGGGAATTTCTGGAGGAATTCCACGGGAATTTCTGGAGGAATTCCACGTGAATTTCTGGAGGAATTCCACGGGAATTTCTGGAGGAATTCAACGGGAATTTCTGGAGGAATTTCACGGGAATTTCTGGAGGAATTCCACGGGAATTTCTGGAGGAATTCCACGGGAATTTCTGGAAGAATTCCACGGGAATTTCTGGAGGAATTCCACGGGAATTTCTGGAGGAATTCCACGAGAATTTCTGGAGGAATTCCACGGGAATTTCTGGAGGAATTCCACGGGAATTTCTGGAGGAATTCCACGGGAATTTCTGGAGGAATTCCACGGGAATTTCTGGAGGAATTCCACGGGAATTTCTGGAGGAATTCCACGGGAATTTCTGGAGGAATTCCACGGGAATTTCTGGAGGAATTCCACGGGAATTTCTGGAGGAATTCCACGGGAATTTCTGGAGGAATTCCACGGGAATTTCTGGAGGAATTCCACGGGAATTTCTGGAGGAATTCCACGGGAATTTCTGGAGGAATTCCACGGGAATTTCTGGAGGAATTCCACGGGAATTTCTGGAGGAATTCCACGGGAATTTCTGGAGGAATTCCACGGGAATTTCTGGAGGAATTCCACGGGAATTTCTGGAGGAATTCCACGGGAATTTCTGAAGGAATTCCACGGGAATTTCTGGAGGAATTCCACGTGAATTTCTGGAGGAATTCCACGTGAATTTCTGGAGGAATTCCACGGGAATTTCTGGAGGAATTCCACGGGAATTTCTGGAGGAATTCCACGGGAATTTCTGGAGGAATTCCACGGGAATTTCTGGAGGAATTCCACGGGAATTTCTGGAGGAATTCCACGGGAATTTCTGGAGGAATTCCACGGGAATTTCTGGAAGAATTCCACGGGAATTTCTGGAGGAATTCCACGGGAATTTCTGGAGGAATTCCACGGGAATTTCTGGAGGAATTCCACGGGAATTTCTGGAGGAATTCCACGGGAATTTCTGGAGGAATTCCACGAGAATTTCTGGAGGAATTCCACGGGAATTTCTTGAGGAATTCCACGGGAATTTCTGGAGGAATTCCACGGGAATTTCTGTAGAAATTTCACGGGAACTTCTGGAGGAATTCCACGGGAATTTCTGAAGGAATTCCACGGGAATTTCTGGAGGAATTCCACGGGAATTTCTGGAGGAATTCCACGGGAATTTCTGGAGGAATTCCACGGGAATTTCTGGAGGAATTCCACGGGAATTTCTGGAGGAATTCCACGGGAATTTCTGGAGGAATTCCACGGGAATTTCTGGAGGAATTCCACAGGAATTTCTGGAGGAATTCCACGGGAATTTCTGGAGGAATTCCACGGGAATTTCTGGAGGAATTCCACGGGAATTTCTGGAGGAATTCCACGGGAATTTCTGGAGGAATTCCACGGGAATTTCTGGAGGAATTCCACGGGAATTTCTGGAGGAATTCCACGGGAATTTCTGGAGGAATTCCACGGGAATTTCTGGAGGAATTCCACGGGAATTTCTGGAGGAATTCCGCGGGAATTTCTGGAGGAATTTTACAGGAATTTCTTGAGGAATTCCACGGGTGTTTTTGGAGGAATTCCACGGGAATTTCTGGAGGAGTTCCGCGGGAATTTCTGGAGGAATTCCACGGGAATTTCTGGAGGAATTCCACGGGAATTTCTGGAGGAATTCCACGGGAATTTCTGTAGAAATTTCACGGGAACTTCTGGAGGAATTCCACGGGAATTTCTGGAGGAATAACACTGGAATTTCTGGAGGAATTCCACTGGAATTTCTGGAGGAATTCCACGGGAATTTCTGGAGGAATTCCACGGGAATTTCTGGAGGAATTCCACGGGAATTTCTGGAGGAATTCCACGGGTGTTTCTGGAGGAATTCCACTGGAATTTCTGGAGGAATTCCACGGGAATTTCTGGAGGAATTCCACGGGAATTTCTGGAGGAATTCCACGGGAATTTCTGGAGGAATTCTACGTGAATTTCTGGAAGAATTCCACGGGAATTTCTGGAGGAATTCCACGAGAATTTCTGGAGGAATTCCACGGGAATTTCTGGAGGAATTCCGCGGGAATTTCTGGAGGAATTTTACAGGAATTTCTTGAGGAATTCCACGGGTGTTTCTGGAGGAATTCCACGGGAATTTCTGGAGGAATTCCACGGGAATTTCTGGAGGAATTCCACGGGAATTTCTGGAGGAATTCCACGGGAATTTCTGGAGGAATTCCACGGGAATTTCTGTAGAAATTTCACGGGAACTTCTGAAGGAATTCCACGGGAATTTCTGGAGGAATTCCACGGGAATTTCTGGAGGAATTCCACGGGAATTTCTGGAGGAATTCCACGGGATTTTCTGAAGGAATTCCACGGGAATTTCTGGAGGAATTCCACGGGAATTTCTGGAGGAATTCCACGGGAATTTCTGGAGGAATTCCACGGGAATTTCTGGAGGAATTACACGGGAATTTCTGGAGGAATTCCGCGGGAATTTCTGGAGGAATTTTACAGGAATTTCTTGAGGAATTCCACGGGAATTTCTGGAGGAATTCCACGGGAATTTCTGGAGGAGTTCCACGGGAATTTCTGGAGGAATTCCACGGGAATTTCTGGAGGAATTCCACGGGAATTTCTGTAGAAATTTCACGGGAACTTCTGGAGGAATTCCACGGGAATTTCTGGAGGAATTCCACTGAAATTTCTGGAGGAATTCCACGGGAGTTTCTGGAGGAATTCCACGGGAATTTCTGGAGGAATTCCACGGGTGTTTCTGGAGGAATTCCACTGGAATTTCTGGAGGAATTCCACGGGAATTTCTGGAGGAATTCCACGGGAATTTCTGGAGGAATTCTACGTGAATTTCTGGAGGAATTCCACGGGAATTTCTGGAGGAATTCCACGGGAATTTCTGGAGGAATTCCACGAGAATTTCTGGAGGAATTCCACGGGAATTTCTGGAGGAATTCCGCGGGAATTTCTGGAGGAATTTTACAGGAATTTCTGAGGAATTCCACGGGTGTTTCTGGAGGAATTCCACGGGAATTTCTGGAGGAATTCCACGGGAATTTCTGGAGGAATTCCACGGGAATTTCTGGAGGAATTCCACGGGAATTTCTGGAGGAATTCCACGGGAATTTCTGTAGAAATTTCACGGGAACTTCTGGAGGAATTCCACGGGAATTTCTGGAGGAATTCCACTGGAATTTCTGGAGGAATTCCACGGGAATTTCTGGAGGAATTCCACGGGAATTTCTGGAGGAATTCCACGTGAATTTCTGGAGGAATTCCACGGGAATTTCTGAAGAAATTCCTCGGGAATTTCTGGAAAAATTCCACGTGGGTTTCTGGATGAATTTCTGTGAAATTCTGGTGGCTACCGCTTCTGATTCGTATGCAGAAGGTCATGGGTTCAATCCCTGGCCCATTCCTTTCCTCCTACTTTTTATTTTTCTATCTACTTTATCTATCTCTCTCTTCTCTACATATACAACTCATGTTTATCCATATGCTCATAGCCATCGCTAGAACCAAAAATAAATTGAAAAAGTCGTTTCTCTTCCTTCCAACTTCCACAGCACAGTGTATATAACGCCTGCAATTTATGCAACCAAAGCGAACTGTGCCGTTTGTCCTTCATAGTAATCACCACACAATCTATCACCTTACGAACACTATAAATATCCTCAATCCATGGATAGCATCACCCAACGGTGACTCCCAGATCTCCCATCCTTTCCGTCTAACAAATACCCCAGTCCGTGCTGGTTGTGGGGATGTAGAGGTGTTCTCGGTCTTTAGTAGCAACAACCAACACACTCTAACATTCCTTTCCCTTCCCAACCGACTATAAGGACGTGGCCGGTGCCATTATTGGTCAAAAATGTATGAGCTTCTCAAATTGCACTTTAAGAATAAGTGGAGTGTCCCAGCCTTTATTCATTGGGATCACAGTGCAATTGGTACCAGCTCAGAACAATCACGGAGGAGAAACCATTGACATGCATAGTCAGATTTGATCGTGATCATGATCGAATTCCAGTGAAATTCTGGAGGAAATTCACAGGAACTTCTGGAGGGATTCTACGAGAATTTCTGGAAAAAATCCACGAGAATTGCTGAAGGAATTCCATAGGGATTTCTGTAGAAATTCTTCGGGAAAGTCTGGAGAAATTCCTCGGGATTTCTGGAAAAATTTCTCGGGAATTTCTGGAGAAATTGCTCAAGATTTTTTGGAGAAATTCCTCAGGAATTTCTGGAGGAATTCCTCAGGATTTTCTGGATAAATTCCACGTGGAATCTGGAGGTCTGTAGGAAATCCACGGGAAATTCTGAAGGAATTCTACGGGAATTTCTGGAGAAATTACAATGGATTATCTGGAGAAATTCTACGAGAATTGCTGGAGGAATTCCACGGAAATTTCCAAAGAAATTCTTCAGAAATTTCTGGAGCAATTTCATAGGAAATCTGGAGGAATTCCACATGAATTTTTGGAGGAACTTGAATTTCTGGATGAATTTCACACGTTGTCCGTGTCTTTTTTTTAATTCCACGGGAATTTCTAAATAAATTCAACTTGAATTTCTGGATGAATTTCACAGGAATTTCTGGAGGAATTCTTAGGGAATTGATGGAGAAACTCCATGAGAGTTTCCGTAGGAACTCCAAGGCAATTCATGAAAAATTTCTCGAAAAATTCCACGGGGATTCCTGGAGGTATTCTAAAGGGATTTCTGGAGAGCTTTCACGGAAATTTCTGGAAAAAAATCCACGGGAATTTACGAAAGAATTCCATCGGAATATCTGAAAGAATTTCACAAGAATTTATTAGGAATTCCATGGGTATTTCGGGGAAAAAATATCACGAGAATTTCTGGGAGAATTCCACGGGAATTTCTGGAGTAATTTCTGGAGGAATTCCACGGGAATTTTAAAATGAATTCCACTTGATTTTTAAGGAATTTTACGGGAATTTCTGGGAAGTTCTACGAATTTTGTGAAGGAATTCCACGGAGATTACTAGAATTTTCTAGGCAATTTCTGGATGAATTCTACCGAAATTTCTGGAAAAATTCCTCGCGAATTTCTGGCGGATTTCCATGGTGAGTTCTGGTGGTAAATTTATGCAGGAATTTGATGAAAGTTCCTTGAACACACCGAGTTGATGTGTTGCAATCGCGCACTTTTATTCACGTTTTTGCACTCAAAACTGAATGCGTTTATATGATTAAGAATCAGATTTGTGTTTTCGACATAGTTACGCATAAATTGGTGAGCTTATTCCATAATAATATTGAAAATTCCACTCTACAACTACACTGTTAAGGAAAGAAAGGATCTAATCGGTGCTGTAATTGCCTGTTATCGCAATGCGATGAACACAGAGGAATTGAATTAAGAAGATTGCTTATGCATTTCTATCAAATAGGGCTCATTAATAGCAATCGTTGCGGTACCGGTTACCGGTTGGAAATCCGATTTATGTGCATCACTGAGGGAAGAGAAACTAGAAAAGGAAGAAAAGAGAAATGTGCTGGATAAACTTTATCTTGAGTAAAGTGTGATACGGTCAAAATTTGGTCACACAATTTTTTTCATAACTTTAGTCTGCGTACACCAAAACAGCTGAATTTTGGACCAGTAATGTTACATTATATGCTGAGACGAGACTCGCGAAGACGGTCTTCTTTTTCTCCACTTTGTTATTTTTTTCTTCTTCCTAACTGTGTTGACATTATGTTTTGGGCTGGTGGTTCAAACACGTACGTGACCGCATCAGCTCACATGCAGTGTGACTGAATCCCATTCACGCACAAAATCATGTTGAGGTGAAATTTTGCATCGCCAACAATCGCCAAGCAAAGTAATAATTGAAATATTTTGTTTTCAATTTATTTTTGACAATTTTGGCTTCAGAATTTATCTCGGATAGCAATACTTTCCTCGTTTTAGGTAACGTAATCAAACGGGCTACAACTGACAGCTCAGTTGGGCTGCACTTGACGTTGCTTTTTTTCCTCTTCGCGAGTCTCGTCTCAGATTATATGTAGCTTATACCATAAAATTTTCATCAAAATCGATTAAGTATTGGTTGATATATTGATAAAACCATCGACCTACCTTTTTAAAATTTTGTACAAAGGCGCTCCATAGTAAATTTTCGGAAATTTAAGATCGGTAAGGCACAATTTTGATTATATAACTACCAATACTGCTCCTTTTTATCAAAATTTTACAGTATAATACTATTATGAAAATATGTTCTAAGTAAAATTTTGAGCCATTTTGTATGAATACTTTCAAAGTTGTAGCAGTTTGAATACGAAAAACCATATTAATCCACCTTGTGGTGATAGTGCCTTTCTCGTCGAGTATGTACTCAAAATTTTTACGTCGACGTAAGCCGAAGTGCTCCTGAATCGTGAGAATACTCTAGAACGAAACAAATTTCATTTTCTTCTTTTGTCACAGTGCTCGTTGACTCGTCAATTGGGAGGTGAAAAATATTAATATAATAATAATAATATGAGGAGTTTGAGGAATTTTCTGGGAGACTTTTATTTCACCTTAAAATTTAAAAATTTCTTGATTTATTTATTTGTGCTTTTTCTCAAAATGTTGAATTCCGACCAAAATGTTTATAGGGGAAGAGGGGGGTTGACAAATCGAAATATGTGTCAGCAGAATTCTGGCTTTGATATCCATAATCGAAATTAAAACTTATTGATGGGTTATATACCGACGTTATGTTAAACGTCAGACACATCTAAAAAATATAAAAACTCACAGTTGAATGCTTGACCACCTTAACTAGCACTGGATGCCGATCATTATCAAGACAATTCGACATTTTTTTCTGTGCCTACACTTCAGCCTATATTTTTTTAACCTTCACGTACCCGACCCCCAACATCTCATTTTCAAAATGCTGGCATTTCGTCAATTTTAATCCAACTTTTTCGAAGTCGCCCTCAATCGATCATAAATTGGTGCAAGTTTATTACACCCAAGTGGTCATGCAAAATCCGCAACCATTCCGGAGATATTCCGGATTGTACTGGGGTCAGAGAGGATGCCGAAATGGCTAAAAATGATTATATCGTGTGTTATTGTGTTTGAACTATCGATTTTCAGCGGAATTTTCATTGCGAACAATCAAACACAACTGCGATAAGCAGATTTGAATAAGTTGATCCATCCGGATCACCGTGACAGGTTCCGCGGGGGCCTCATTGGGATCACTTCTGGTTTTCATCCAAAACATGTCGTGCGACATATCAAACTTCATGATTTCGAATGACTGAGTCAGAAACGATACCCTAAAGTCTGTATCATCTAATATGGCCACCCCGGAACACCTAGCATAGGTTCCACGGGGATGACATCAGGGACATTTCTGGTATGCAACTAAAACATGACATGCGACTTATCAAACTTCATGATTTCAATAGAATGGGGCTGAAAAAATTTACTGAAGTATGAAGCAACTGATATGGCCGCTCCGGAACACATGAAACAGGTTCCGCGAGGGCCTCTCAAACACAATAACACACGAAATAATCACTTTTGGTCATTTGGTAAAACAGACAACTCCCCCACCCCCTGACCCCAGTACAATCCAGAATATCTCCGGAATGGTTCCGGATAATACATGACCACTTGAGTATAATAAACTTGCACCAACTTATGATCGATTAAGGGCGACTTCAAAAAATCGGATGAAAATTGACGAAATGCCAGCATTTTAAAAATGAGTTGTCGGGGGTCGGGTATGTGAAGGTTAACATTGGGTGTAAGATTCATGTAAAATTTGACAAAAAAAAGTGCAAGCAAGTGAAATTTCCCATAATAAAACACATTCAAATTTCAACCATGTTACAGAGCGCGAGGGCTCAACCAGTTGCATCCAAATTGTGCGCAGTATTTTAGACGCAAAAGGGGATTTATGCAATCAAATTTTATTTTCCCATACAACGTTGATCCATCCTACTGTATAAATACGTCTCAGGAATCTGAAATGGTGTGATTTCACGACATCCCTATAGTTTTGCCAAGATTTTGTTCTTTTACGCAAATAAATTGCTTGCTTCGATTTTGTTTACCTTTGTAATTTCAGCGAAGCACCCAATCCTGATTCTGTAACGCTGCCGGTAATCTGGTCAGAAACTATTTTCTTGCTGACCGTTTATCTGGTTATCGAATTTTTTTTTTTGATGATTTGATGTTTCCCATGCATGGGTTTCGTTCACTTTTTTTTAATTGGCCACATCCGGCGGGACACCTGCAACCCTTCCGTAACGTGGGTAGATGACCTTGGAATGGTGCGTTACAGCGTAAGATCTTCCACATCAAGTTTCAATTTAGCTATTTTCGTGCCGTGCCTAAACATCGATTGAAGCTTGATGTGTTTTTGTAATGTTTCTGTTTTTTAATGTTTTGACTTCAATCTTGTGCTAGTCAAACATTGATTGGCTGCCTCAATCCTTCGGCCCCTTCATTTTCTTCAGTATTGATATGCAGATGTGTATGTTATTTATATTTTTGTTTTTGTACACTAATATACTTTCTTTCAGAAATATCAAGGTAAGTTCATTTAACCCTCGAGCGAGCAGTTGCGTCTTTGACTACCTGCTGCGACGCCGCGCTCACGCTGTGTGCCTCATGCGTGCATTTTTCATGATGCGTGTACTCAGTACACGACGCGACCGCTCCCGGGTTAACAGATCTGTAAACCATCCATCAAATGTCAACTGCGTTCTAGATTGTTGAATAGAGCTCCACATAATAATCCCAACCTACTAACACAAATTCCTTTTTCTTAACGTCTATGGATATAGTTTGGGTACCCTGTATCTTCAAGTAGACGTTAAACTAACATTTCTACCCTTTCCTAGCGATTGTAAGGACGTGGCCATGACCAACACTAACACTGAAAAAGACGTTAATCCCAAACGTTATTTTAGCGACACTACGTGTTAGAATTTTCAAAATATAAGAAGCTGAGCATTGTATAGCCACCCACGATGTGTACTATCACCTATGCTATGCTACATCCGGCGGGCACCTGGAATCGGTTTCATAACACAACCGGTTCAGATATATTATTATGTGAATTTATTGGCAATTATCGGTGCCAAATAACTGAAACAGCTTGTCTAGCATAACGCGTTTCGACCTACTATTCTATAGTCAACTTCAAACGTTTTGAGCTGGATTCAGCCCTTTAACTTCATCAGTTTTATATACTGAGAAAGATGAGGTCATTAGCTTTCGTTTCGTGTGTTAATGCTTAATGTAAGACCTTTAATTTCTTAGATATTGGGTTTCAAAAATGAGCTAATTCCAAAAAAATAAAATGTGAATAACTCACTTAGCAGTGATTTCCGACCCTATATTCCTTGGGCAGTTTTTCATAACTTTTAAAGACCCTAAAATTTTGTAAAGTCCTGAACCAATCACACTGTATAAGTGGTTCAGATATGGTTTGAAACTATTGTCCTGCTTACCGTTCATCAGGTTATCGAAAAAGCCGCTATTTGATGTGTCGCATGCATGGGCTTGGTTCAGTTTTTTTAATTGGCCACTTCCGGCAGGACACCAGGAACCGGTTCCGGAACACTGCCGGCAAGGATGTTTTCGATCACTTGGCAATCGTTTCACTCATTTGTCCATAACTCAGTTCAGAAGCCCTATATTGGAATGTTGTATTCGGCAAAGTTGTAGATTAGTGTTTGTGCTTCAATTATCACTAAGGACGACATATTCTAACTCTAATATTTACGTCGTAAAAGTGTTAGCTACTCATATAGTAGGTGGTAGTGGTACTAACACTTTTACGACCTAAATATTTGAGTAAGAATATGGCGTTCTTGGTGATAATTGTAGGAATAACACTTATCTACAACATCACATTTCAATATTCTGAACTGAGTTATGGACAAATGAGTCAATCGATTGCCAGGTCTGACTGCCGGTTCAGATATAGTCTGAAACTGTTTTCCTGCTTACCGTTCATCTGATTATCGAAAACGCCGCTGTTTGATGTGTGGCATGCCTGGGTTTAGTTAACTTTTTTAATTGGACACTTCCGGCGGTACACCTGAAACCGGTTCCGGAACACAACCGATTCAGGTGTGATCTGAAACTATTTTCCTACTTACCATTCAACTGATTATCGAATAAGCCACTGTTTGATATGTCGCATGAATGGGTTTAATTAAGTTTTTAAATTGGTCATTTCCGGAGGGTCACCTGGAACCGGTTCCGGAGCACAACCGGTTCAGATGTGGTCTGAAATTATTTTCCTGCTTACCGTTCACCTGGATATCGAAAAAGCAGCTATTTGATGTGTCGCATGCCTTGGTTTGGTTCACTTTTTTAATTGGCCACTTCCGGCAGGACACCAGGAACCGGTTCCGGAACACTACCGGTTCAAATGTGGTCTGAAGCTATTTTCCTGCTTACCATTCAACTGGTTAACGAAAAAGCCGCTATTTGATGTGTCGCATGTATGAGTTTAGTTCACTTTTATATTTGGCCACTTCCGGCGGGACACCAGGAACCGGTTCCGGAACATTACCGGTTCAGATACGGTCTGAAACAATTTTGATGCTTACCGTTCATCAGGTTATCGAAAATGCCGCGGTTTGATGGGTCGCATGCATGGGTTTGTAACATTTTCATATCTGGCCCCTTCCTGGGGTACCGGCCCGGAACACCAAAATAGCTATTACTCCGGAACGGCTGGACCGATCCGAACCATTTTCAATAGGAAACAATGGGACCAGATTCCGCGTCGAATGCATCGTCGGTCATTAAAATTGGTTGAGGTATACTGCCAAAAAGTGACGTGAGTTTATTTTTGTACACACACATACACACACACACATACACACACACACACATACACACACATACACACACACATACATACACACACAGACATCGCCTCAATTCATCGAGCTGAGTTGACTGGTATATGTGGCTTGACCCTCCGGGCCTTTTATCAAAAAGTCATTTTTGGAGTGAACATATAGCCTTTCCAGTACACTTGGTGTACGAGAAAGGCAAAAAACTGACCGGCTGCCACTTAAGCAAATATAACTTTGTAACGGCTGGATCAAATTGAATGAAATTTTTACACAACATTTTGATATGCATACTTCACATACAGAAAAAAATATATTGAAATCGGTTAAGTATCTCTGGCACTATAAATAAAACAGTAAAAATGTGTTATTATTTGTGAATCCTCTTTGCACAAAATTCTAAAATTGCAGATCTCAAGGTTCAACAATATCTCCGCAAATGCATAAACGATTCTGATGAAAATTTTATGGTACAAGCTACATATAATGTACCATTACTGATCCAAAAATCAGCTGTTTTGGTGTACGCAGTCTCAAGTTATGAAACAATTGTGTGACCAAAATTTGACTTGACATGACAACATTTGACAAAATTTGACCACCTAAACAAATATAACTTTGTGGGTCAAATTGAATGAAATTTTTACACAACATTTTGTTATGTATACTTTACACACAGAAAAATTTTCATTGAAATTGGTTCAGTATTTCTGGCTCTATAAATAAAAGAGTAAAAATGTGTTATTTATTTTTTAATCCTCTTTGTACAAAATTTTAAAATTGCAGTTTTCAGGATTCACAATATCTCCGCAAATACTAAACCGATTTTGATGAAAATTTTATGGTATAAGCTACATATAATGAACCATTACTGGTCCAAAAATCAGCTGTTTTGGTGTACGCAGTCTCAAGTTATGAAACAAATTGTGTGACCAAATTTTGACCGTATCACCCTTCATATGGAGCTTGTTTCAAAAGTACAGGTAAGTTTCAAAAGTTCGGCTCCGTTATGCCAGATGGCGCATGAGCTTTAAATAAATGTTTACATCAAACGTTTTAATCTTTGTTTAGTGTCACAGTTGTGTTGCTGCTGAGTGTATGACACAAATGGCTTTACAGACTTGACAAATATTAAAATATGTACTGCTATTTTACCTTTTATGACGTTTCGGTCCGTTTGAGACCTTCTTCTGTGACTCGATTTTTACAGATTTTTCATCCGGTCCACAGAACGTCCGGACGAAAAATCTGTAAAAAATCGAGTCCCTGAAGAAGATCGCAAACGGACCGATACGTCGGACATGATAAAACAGCAGTATTTATATTTTTGTCAAGACTGAAGGAAAGCCATTTCATGTAGTATAACCATATGGTCGAAAACCTGTTATCAAGCTGAGTGTATGTGGATTCTCTTGACCATTGTGCGATATCGCCCAAGAAGTATTAAGTCAAATTGAGTTTTCTTTCAGCCTTCATTCTGGATGCTAACATGCAGTGATATATAGGCACTAGCTATGGTTGGATATTCAAGTCAGTCGGTTGCTTATATTTGTGGTCAATCTCCCTCCGGCACTCCCACATCCTGTCGTGTTTCCTGATGTGTTCTTTGCAACGGATATTTTCGTATGTTTAGCAGAAGGAAGTGCAACTCCGAACGGTTCGGTTGCAGCTCGCCAATAACCACCTACCTACCCGTGTCTGTGTGCGCTTCAACAACATGTTGATTTTTGCATAAATTATAATCTCATTACCACCGAGAATGTTCTTTGCTGTTGGGCGGGGTGAAAGAGGTTTTTTTCTTTTGAGTATCATGGTATTTACAAATAATCATCGCTAAAATAGGTCTTTATGTGAACAGAAAATGCAACATTTTCTACTGAAATTTGGACACGGGCAGGTCAAGCTCCAATTGGATCGTAGAATCACAAAAAAATAACCACATTTCATCCAAAAACAGTCAGTGGTCTGATTATAATTTATTTTGCTTCTAGGAAGCAGAATGGAAAACAATGCATTTTACCCAGAAATAAAAATCATTCCATTTCAACAGTTGTTAGGCAATGATTCCATTCACTACAAGGTACCGCTCTGCATCGAATTTAGTTTTTGACCTAGGTTTGTGCTCGTCGCTTTGAAACTACAGTGTTGATGATAAACAATGGGGACCGACTCGGCTCACCTCGGCGCGTGGCTACAACGTAACTCCAGGAATCGTAACATGTATGCATTCAGTTTGGAAAGCAGCTTAAGTTGCACCCTTAATAGGATTACTGTGTTAACTGAAATGTTACCTTGCGGGTACGGAGCGCAACTGGTTGTTGTTTTGCTGGCAGGGTCGGTACGAGTTTGATAAGCTCTTGGCTGTTTGGACGTTAGTTTATTCCGGACATTTAAATTAAACGTTAAATGTGGTTATGTTTGGTTTCATCAGCCATAAGTAGATATTGAAGTGATTCGTGTTTCAGGACACTCTCTTCTTAAAGTTTTTCTTGAGCACCTCCCCACTGAGACAGTGCCTGATCTTCAATTAAATTACACATAAACTAAGGGCGTTCTTTAGTAATGATAACTTTAACATTCGTGATATGTACATCAATGCAACGAGCTGTCGGGAGTCCTTTTGAAGTACAATATACAATGACTTGTATGGAAACATCCATGGAGAAAGGGGATAACTCATACTGTTAAGGTTTCAAATAAATACGTTAAATTTGACATAAAATTTTGATACTCAGAGACGAGTATTTAAAACGATGATTTTGTTGTAAACAAGTGCACTTGCTCGAGGCATGACACGTGAATTTACAACTTCATTTCTGCTTAAAGAAGCCATAATGTAGTCTAGTTAGATAGACGTCGTCCTTTTGAAAGGAGAAATGTTTAGCTAAGCCCACTTGATTAGTGCCATGTGTTAACAGTTAACAGTTAACCTGGCCATGTGTTTGCTCAGTTTATTGCCATTTTACACAAACGGTTAATCAACGTAGCGCCAAACATGTAGCTAAATGCAATTCATTTTCATTGTATAAATCGATCTGAAAACCGACTATCGATGTCTGTTTCCAATCTCAATCATTTCACCGCAGCTCTCAAACACAACACAAATTTGTACTGAACAACGAATCGAACCAATCAACCAAACAAGCGAAAGTTTGCTGAATCGGCTGCAGATGATTACGAGAACCCATTCTCTTTCAACGGGAACAGAGAGAACAATCCTTTCATTCAACTCAGAAACATTTTCCAACAACGCAGCAAAAAATTGAACCGCACGTTTACCGGCCAGACCAAGTCAAAGACCAACAACTTGTGAAAGTAATTTTACCAATTCAACGCAGCCATGTCCATGGGAAAGTTGCCTGTCCGATACCGAGCGAACCGACGGCAAAGGTAGGTATGTCCGACCGCAGTTAACAACAGAGCGCAATGACCGAAACTTTGCCATTGCCTATCACCAACCTATGCGGGGCGGTCTTCATCTGCCGGAAATCTGCTACAGTGGCTGCAGCGCTAGGAAAGGGAAAGTACCTATACCGCAAAACATAAAATCTCACCAGGTTTAAGACTTTCTATTCCGCAAATTATCTTAACCATTTTTATACACAAAGTTACCGAAGTTGGCCGGCGCATTCACTTGCCCGGAAAATATTGGACCCCAAAACAGAGGCCAGCGCGGAGTAGAACAATGAATATGGAAAAGTTTGCATCGTAAATTATTAGGTTGTATAGGGGAGAAAAACTGGATGGAATACGATAAAGCTCGAAAAACGGACCAAGGTAAATGAAGACATGAAACTTGGGACGTGAATTTGTTGAATTTGGGTGAGAAAAAGCTTTTATATGGTGGGACAGGGGTTGTGCAGTTTAGAATGACTTTAAAACGACTTTATTATAGCTTTGGGATTGTAAAACCTTGGTTTTAAGTTGAAGTGGATGTACACACAATATTTTGTTCCATTCTCATTAAGTTTGGAAGTAGTGTACCAATCCAGAAGTGGCTCAAGACTACGCGTAGCAGCTAGCAGTGGCCCTACCAACGAAAGAGCAGCTTGGCACAGCTACACTTGAAGATGGCTGGAGGGACATCCGATCCGCCATAGGTAGACCTCGAATGCAGTACTAGGCTTCGCGACTCCGAACCACAGAAACGACGATGCACGGAACAAACAGGACTCAGTCTTCCAGAGGAAGCAGCGCCAGCAGGAAGAACGAGATTGCTAGAGGATGGAAGAGCTGTATCGCGCTAAAGACACAGAAGTTCTACGATAAGCTGAATCGCTCGCACAGAGGCTTTGTGCCACAAGTCGATATGTACCGAGACAATCACGGGAATCTTCTCACGAGCGAGCGTAAGGTGGTTGAGAGGTGGTGGCAGCATTACGATGAGCACCTCAATGGCGACGTTGCAAGTACCGAAAATGGCGTGGTAACAGATCTTGGAGTATATGCACAGGACGGAAGACTTTCGGCCCCTGACCTCCAAGAGATTGAGGAGGAGGTTGGCCGGTTGAAAAACAACAAAGCCGCTGGAGCAGATCAACTACCAAGCGAGCTTCTAAAATACGGTAGAGAAACACTGGTGAGAGCACTACACTGGGTCATTACCAAGATTTGGGAGGAGGAAGTATTACCGGAGGAATGGATGGAAGGTATCGAGTGTCCCATCTACAAAGAGGGCGACAAGTTGGATTGCGGGAACTACCGCGCGATCACACTACTGAGCACTGCCTACAAGATACTCTATCAAATTTGATGCCGCCGTCTATCACCGATTGCAAGAGAGTTCGTGGGGCAATATCAGGTTGGCTTCATGGGTGAACGCGCTAAAACGGATCAGATGTTCGCCATCCGCCAGGTGTTGCAGAAATGCCGCGAATACAACGTGCCCACATCACTTGTTCATTGATTTTAAATCGGCGCATGATACTATCGATCAAGAACAGCTATGGCAGATTATACACGAATACGGATTCCCTTATAAACTGATACGATTGATCAAGGCGACGATGGATCGTGTGATGTGCTTAGTTCGAGTATCAGGGACACTCTCGAGTCGCTTCGAATCTCGCAGAGGGTTACGGAAAGGTGATGGTCTTTCGTGCTTGCTGTTTAACATCGCCTTAGAAGGTGTATTAGGAAGAGCGGGGATAAACACGAGTGGAACAATTTTCACGATGTCCGTTAAGTTGCTTGGTTTCGCAGACGATATTGATATTGTAGCTCGCAAATTTGTCACGATGGTGGAAACGTACATCCGACTAAAGAGTGAAGCCATGCGAATTGGATTAGTCATTGATCTGTCGAAGATAAAGTACATGATGACAAAGGGCTTCAGGGAAAAATCACCGCGCCTGCCACTCCGAATTTATATCGACGGTGATGAAATCGGGGCAGTTGAAGAATTCGTGTGCTTGGGTTCACTGGTGACCGCCGACAACAACACCAGCAGAAAAACTCAGAGACGCGTTGTGGCAGGAATTCGGAGCTTACTTTGAACTCTACGATCGAAAAAAGCTCGCCGTCACACGAAGTTAACTATCTACAAAACGCTGATTAGACCAGTAGTCCTCTATGGGCACGAAGCATGGACCTACGTGCAGAGGACCAACGCGCCCTTGGAGTTTTCGAACGGAAGGTGTTACGTATGTTACCGGATAATACTCGGCAACAATGGAAAGTTTCCCAGCTGCGCTGAATCACCACATACGGCCAGTCAACGCTTACGAACGATCTCATCCCAGCCGGGACGAAAGAACCGTTTTTTCCCGGCCACGTGGTGCCCCCCGAAGACCCTCGAAAAGGACAGTGCTCACCCAAAACCTTGCCAGCAAACCTTCTCGGTGCAACAAATGAGGATATCCGAGCGACACATTTTCAGGAATCTCCCGTTGATCAGGCCTACGTGGAGACCAGGTGCTGGTAGTTTTGTGAGCCCCAAAGCCATTTCGCATGCAACCACCAGCCGTGGAGTGTACGACCGAACGTTATTGAGGTCTAGACCCAGCGGGGCCCGTTAGGTACGCCTCCGCTCATTGAGGATCTGACCGATGTGGTCCTACACCCGCCGTTAGCACCAGAAGCCTATTTCGGTGACGAAGGACCGTCCCCTGAAGTGCGACGACAATCCGCAAGAAGACCAGGCGACAACGTACGAATGCGGCCAGGAACCTCAATCAGCTATACCCGCACACGGTGACCAGCCGAGAACCCGGGAGAGGTCTGAATCGGCAGGGCGTACCGATCGAGATCATCTAGCGTCGAAGCCAACGGGCCGGCTCCTCTACGGGAGCGCCAATCCTCTCTTCCTTTCCCCTGCTTTCCACCGTATAATTCCTTTCCTTATTAAGTTAATGCGTGGTCCCATGGCGCCCTTGGCAAGCATCCAGGTTGGCGACAGTTAGACATTTTTAATTTGCTAAAGCTTGCAGTTATTCATTTTTTGTTTGTTTTGTTTTTTTTTCAGTACGTTTTGTTTAACTGAATTTTGTTTTTGATAGGTTCAATTGGTTTGACCTTAATTTTGTATTAACCGTACCATAGGTTTCTCCAGAAGTTATAACAAAACCGGGGAAACTTTCGGCTTCGCAGTCACCAAATGCAATCAAACGACTATATATCGCTATACATCCGACGTTTTGGTGTTTATTGCACCTTCTTCAGGGAATCATACAATGGAAACAAGACATCATAAGCCAATTGCAATAATCTAAATAGAATTGGACTTCACAGAACTCGTAATTGTTCTAGTTCTGCAGGCTCGGTTCTAGCATGACCCGTCTAAAATTTTGCAAACAAATGTTGGCCAATATCCTTAAAAAATTATAAAAATTACTTCTACACATTTTTATACATTTTTCTACCACTTAACATAATCTCAGAATATTTCTGAGAAGTTCTGTAAGAAAAATTTCGCTGATCATTAGACGAACTATGGACAAGAATGAATACCAGGAGGAATTCCTAAGGGAATCTCTTTATGAGTTTTTTTTTTTTTTGGAATGTCTGAAATAATTTCTGCTGGAATCACTGAATGAAATTATGCGAGAATTTCTGGAGGAATTCCTGCAGGAATATTCGAAGGAATACCTGATGAAAATCTGGGATGAATTTGAGCAAGACATCCAAATGGAATTCATGAAATAATTCTTGCTGGTATTCCTGGAGCAGTTCATGAAAAAATGCCTCATGGAATACGCGTAATAGTTTGTAGAGGACCACTGGAAGAAAAACACTTGGCAGACTTTTTGAAGAAATCTTTGAAAAAGTTTCATAAGGAATATTTGGAGGATTTAAAAAAAAGCCTAGAAGGATTCTTGAGGAATTTCTGAAGGAATCCATAAAAGGCTTTCAAAAGAAACTTTTGGAGATGTTTTTGATGAAGGTAGATTTTGTAACGGAATACCTGGAAAAATTTCTGAATGAATTCCAAATTTATCATTTTCTGGAGGAATTTATGAGGACATTCATGAAAGGTTTTCTAGGTTTGGAGGAACTGAAGGAAATTTTTGAATAAAATCCTTGGAGAAATATCGAGAGGAATCCTTCGACTAATTTTTGCATAAATTACTAGAAAATTTTCCTAAAACCTCCCTGGAGGAATACCAGGTGAAATTTATGAATCAACTAGCTGACCCCGGCAAACTTTGTCTTGCCTACTGCGTTTTTTGACGTTTTAAATCTATAGCCAAGTCCCCGTTCAAAATGTATTTATGAAGAATAATCTGAATGGATTTTCAAAAACTCTCAATTTTCCCATGTTTTATGGCTCATAAACCTTCCTTGGGTGAAAACTAACAGAACAAAACAAAGACGACCCAAATCGGACCCTCCGTTGGCAAGTTATGCGCGGTCCCACGTATGCCACTACATTTTTATATATATATAGATTCCTGCAATATTTCATTTGTTCTAAGGGAATAAAAATTAAAAAAAAAAACTCACTGGTAGTATTGTGGGTGAATACGACTTGAATGATTCCTGTTAGATTTGCAAGAGTTTAAGTCCAAAGAAACATTTACTGGAAATGACAATTGGATGAACTGAACGAACATCGTCCAAATATTTTACATTTAAAATACTTTTTGTAAACACTGTAAAATATTTCAGTGAATGCGGAGAAAATCCTCGGAAGTTACATAAGTACATTTCCCAGTAAGTTTTTAGAAATTTTCAGAGAGATTATTTCACTAGAAATTTGAAAACATATTGATTTTGCCTTGCTCATTAGAAAAACTAAAATGGCTTCTCAAACTAATTAAGTTGCTTAATCTTAGAAATTAGTGAAATCTTGATAACATTCTGATCACCCTGTTTCTTTTTATCCTTAGACCATTTCGGTGCCCCTCTGAGGCTGGCGCCCTTGGCGGGGGCCAACCTGGCCAACCGCACGCTACGGCTCTGCCGACCGGTACAAGAAAACGTGGTGCGCAGCGAGCTAGCTGGGTTGATCAAGTGGAGAACGTTTTACACACTCTGCGCAGAATGCGGAATTGGAGACACACAGCCATGGACCGAGTAGAATGGAGACGACTGCTATGTACAGCAGAGGATACTCAAGGGCATTTTTTTATTACCGTGCGGGATTGGGCCGAAGGGTCCCAGATTTTCATGAAAATTTTCCACAGGCTGGGCTCATGGATATATGAACAAAAAAAATTGAGAAAAATTCAGGGTCGCCTATTTTCCCGGAAAACTCAGGTGGACACTACCTACTTTGAAAAATCATAACTCAAGAACGGAGCATCATAGAAACAAAGTTTTTTTTTTTAAATGAAAGCAAATTTTCTCAGAAATCTAAAAAAAATATGAACTGGAAAAAGATTTCTACAAAATTTTCCACAGTTGAGAAAATTCGTAAAGGAGAGCCGTAAAAACAATGCCCGAACTCGTAAAAATATATAAAAAAAATATTTTTGAGAAGGTTATTCCATAAGCTTTAATCGCTCAAATTTTTGGAATGCACTTTTTTCCGTTTTTGAATTATGGCCAATTTTGTTGAAAAATGACCAAATGTGTCAAATAAGCCTTTTCTTTAAAAAATCATAACTCAAGAACGAAGCATCGTAGAAACAAAGTTTATTTTAGAAAATGAAAGCAAATTTTCTCAGGAATCAAAAAAAAAAATATGATAAGTAAAAAGTTTTCCACAAAATTTTCCACCGTTGAGGAAATTCATAAAGAAAAGCCAGAAAAACTATGCCTATAGTTTCTTGATGGCTGAAATTTTTGGATTTTCTAAACGGTGGAAAAATTTTTTCACTTCATATTTTTTTTCGATTTCTGAGAAAATTTGCTTTCATTTTCATTAAAAAACTTTGTTTCTACGATGGTTCGTACTTGAGTTATAATTTTTCAATGAAAGGGCTTATATAATACATTTGGACATTTTTCAACAAAATTGGCCATAACTCAAACACGAAAAAAAAGTGCATTCCAAAAAAAAATCAGCAATTAAAGCTTATGGAATAACCTTCTTAAAAATATGTTTTTGAAAATTTTCCACTAGTTCAGGCATTGTTTCTTCAGGCTTTTCTTTACGAATTTTCTCAACGGTGGAAAATTTTGTGGAAAACTTTATCCAGTTCTTTTTTTTTTATTTCTGAGAAAATTTGCTTTTATTTCCAAAAAAAAAAATTGGGTCTGTGATGCTTCGTTCTTGAGTTATGATTTTTTTAAATCAAGTAGTGTCAGGGAAAACAAAGAATTTCTACCTGAGTTTTCCGGAAAAATAGGCGACCCTGAATTTTTCTAAATTTGTTTTGTTCAAATATTCATGACCCCAGCCTGAAGAAAAATTTTCATGAAAATCTGAGACCCTTCCGCCCAATTTGTACGATAATAAAAAAAAATGCCCTCAAGCCTTAGTCCTCCTTATCGGCAACCTTGCAAAATTGGTGTTCGCTATTGATCCTATTAGCATGAGAAGGTGTGGGGCGCAGAGAGCATGATTAACGGACAAGGTGGAGGGTGATCTGGCGTGCATTGAGCGTGACATGATTGAGGATAGAGAACAGCAGCCACGAACCGAGTATTGTAGCAAATACATGTATGTAATGTTTGAAGCCTTTTCAGTAGTCTAAGTAGGTATACGAGAAAGGCAAAGCATTTTTTTTTCTATAATTTCGCACAGTAAATTTTTTCACTATCCCCGAGCTGTAATCTGTTTTATGAAGAGTTAAATCTTTCCACATTACGCTAATGGATAACTCTGATGGAGCTCCCTCTTGTGAGTATACTTCCAACCAAGCTGTATAAATCCTATCATCCTGAGATTATCAAATTGCATCCGGTCCGGACAACAAAATACAATGAAATATAACATCTTCCGATCCGTCGTCGCCGAGGTCCGTCATGAGTGGCACCACGGTGCAGGGAATTGTTGCATTGTTTCTCGAAGCGGCCTCTGTAGTAGCAGCAGCATCAGCAACAATCCAATCCCAGCCTCAAAGTGAGAATAAGAGCAAAGATAAGAAGATACCGCACACCACCACCGATAGCAGATTATGTGGTCGTTTTAAAACGAATGAAACATGGCCCCCGAAGAGTCCAAACGGACAGCAATCGCGTGGTGTAGTGTTCAGCGTCTTTTTGGGTCTGCCTGGTTCTTCCGCTAGCGTTGGTTGCATGGAAAGCGTTCTACGCGATATGCAACCGATTTGGACCGCAGAGAAGCCGCACTCTCATAAGAAGCATTCATTGAGAGACTTTCAGATATCTTGCCTGACGGAGCATGAAGCTTCCAAAAATTCCACAGTTTAAATGAAAAAGAAAGTTTAATCTAATTTTGTTCTAATGAGCACATATAGCCGAAGTTATCTGAGATCATTCGAAATCCTGGGCTAACTTGTGGAGAAATTTCTCGACGAATTTCTAGAGAAGCTGCTGGATGAGTTCGTCAAGAAATTGCAAGGCGAATTATTGAAGAAATCCTTGATGGATTTCTTGGAGGAATTCCTGGAGATATCACAGAATAAATACTTGGATGAATTCCTGATAAGTGCGCCCGCGTAACTAATGATATGAAAACGCCCAATACAGGACTCCACTAAAACCACTGACAGCACTTTCTTCCTGCAGTTTGATGGCCTGCACCGGAGCAGGAAGCAGCGGCATCTTGAATACGTCGCGGTTTCGGTTTGCTTCCATTTCGTCTGACTGCATTCCACGGACAGGCCCTCTGCAAGAACATGCACACAGCCAACCAACCGAAACGAATTAATCCATTGGGACTACAATTTCCTCAGTTCCATCTCACTGTACTGCTGCTCGGAGTTCGCGGCCAGCCAGCAAACAGCAATTCGCTTCAGCTCAGTCAGATAAAAATGGCATATAAATTCCTGTGCAGTTTTCGGTCCGATTCTTTTTCCTGCGCTCCGCCTTCGGGAGGTTTTGTCTAATGAAAAATAAAATATTTGCCATCCGATTCGGCTAATCCGGTTTGCCGACCAGAAACAAAGATCTCCCCTCTTGCTCACATCATCCCACCCAACAGCAACCTAGGACGGACGCCCGAAGCAATGGGAACTGACCACCCACCAGCAGCACCACGATGGGGAGCTGGCACGGGAAAAAGCTCCGAAACAAGAGCAGATACAATTTTGCAACAATGTGGAGAATTTCCGGCGAATATGCAATACACCCATGCCCGGCTCGGTTGGACTTTTCGGACACCCCGTACCATGTCATGCGAATTTTTCCTGCAGTATGTTGTTACCTGGTCGTTCTTTTTTTTTTGCAAATGAAACTCCGCAAAAATCGGTTGTCCGTAAGTAAACTGCAATCCGTTTCTATAGCACAAACAAGCGAAAATTAACACAACTTTCGCAAAATACCAGTCACAAACTTTGCTTGTGACACGAGTTTAACTTGATCATGTTTTATTCGGAAATATGGTAAACAAAAGGCCGTGCATGTTTGCATGCAATATTAGTTGAAGTAGACAATGTATTTTCACAGACAACAGACATCGAAGCTAGAAAAATTATTATATACTAGCTGTACCCGGCAAACTTTGTCTTGCCTACTGCGTTTTTTGACGTTTCAAGTCCCTAGCCTTGAGGGCTTGGCTCCCTGTTCTAAATGAATGAAAACCCGATTTTCAAAAATTCTCCATTCCCCCATGTTTTTGGCCTCATAAACCTTCCTTGGGTGAAAACTAACAGATCAAAACAAAGATGACCCAAATCGGACGTTTCGTTCGCTAGTTATGCGCGGTCCCACGTATGCCGCTGCATTTATATATATATAGATTATACCGAGGCAGCCGTCGGAACCGTACGTTGTTAACCACGGAGAGTTTTAAGCACAATTTCAAAATCACCAGATAATGGTCAGAGTCAAAGTTAGCGTCCCAATAGGTTGTGACGTCGATGATGTCGGAGTTGGGGTTCCTTCAGAAATTCCTTCAACTATTTTGTAAGGTGTTTCTCTTAGGATTTCTTCAGGAATTTCTCAGAGATTCTTTCAGAAATTCCTTTAGGCCTTCCTTCGGAAATTTCTAAAGTGATTCCTTCTGGAATTCTTCAAAAGATTCTTTCAGGAATTCCGGGGTTTCCTTCATGAATTCCTCGATGGTTTCCCTCCAGGAACTCCACTAGGGATTCCTTAAGGGGTTCTTCCAGGGTTTCCTTCAGGAATTCCTCAAAGGATTTCTAGGGATTCCTTCGCATTTTAAACATCACCATCTCGATAGGTCCTGACGTCCATGATGTCGGAGAATTGTCGTCCATCCAGCAGGACGAAGTAGATTTGGGATTAGTTTGTGAATTCCTCCAAGTATTCTTTAATGTGTTTCTCTAATGATTTCTTCAGGAATTCCTTCAGACACTCCTTCAGGAATCCCTCCAGAGATTCCTTCAGGAATCCCTCCAGAGATTCCTTCAGGAATCCCTCCAGAGATTCCTTCAGGAATCCCTCCAGAGATTCCTTCAGGAATCCCTCCAGAGATTCCTTCAGGAATCCCTCCAGAGATTCCTTCAAGAATCCCTCCAGAGATTCCTTCAAGAATCCCTCCAGAGATTCCTTCAGGAATCCCTCCAGAGATTCCTTCAGGAATCCCTCCAGAGATTCCTTCAGGAATCCCTCCAGAGATTCCTTCAAGAATCCCTCCAGAGATTTCTTCAGGAATCCCTCCAGAGATTCCTTCAGGAATCCCTCCAGAGATTCCTTCAGGAATCCCTCCAGAGATTCCTTCAGGAATCCCTCCAGAGATTCCTTCAGGAATCCCTCCAGAGATTCCTTCAGGAATCCCTCCAGAGATTCCTTCAGGAATCCCTCCAGAGATTCCTTCAGGAATCCCTCCAGAGATTCCTTCAGGAATGCCTCCAGAGATTCCTTCAGGAATGCCTCCAGAGATTCCTTCAGGAATCCCTCCAGAGATTCCTTCAGGAATCCCTCCAGAGATTCCTTCAGGAATCCCTCCAGAGATTCCTTCAGGAATCCCTCCAGAGATTCCTTCAGGAATCCCTCCAGAGATTCCTTCAGGAATCCCTCCAGAGATTCCTTCAGGAATCCCTCCAGAGATTCCTTCAGGAATCCCTCCAGAGATTCCTTCAGGAATCCCTCCAGAGATTCCTTCAGGAATCCCTCCAGAGATTCCTTCAGGAATCCCTCCAGAGATTCCTTCAGGAATCCCTCCAGAGATTCCTTCAGGAATTCCTCCAGAGATTCCTTCAGAAATCCCTCCAGAGATTCCTTCAGGAATCCCTCCAGAGATTCCTTCAGGAATCCCTCCAGAGATTCCTTCAGGAATCCCTCCAGAGATTCCTTCAGGAATCCCTCCAGAGATTCCTTCAGGAATCCCTCCAGAGATTCCTTCAGGAATCCCTCCAGAGATTCCTTCAGGAATCCCTCCAGAGATTCCTTCAGGAATCCCTCCAGAGATTCCTTCAGGAATCCCTCCAGAGATTCCTTCAGGAATCCCTCCAGAGATTCCTTCAGGAATCCCTCCAGAGATTCCTTCAGGAATCCCTCCAGAGATTCCTTCAGGAATCCCTCCAGAGATTCCTTCAGGAATCCCTCCAGAGATTCCTTCAGGAATCCCTCCAGAGATTCCTTCAGGAATCCCTCCAGAGATTCCTTCAGGAATCCCTCCAGAGATTCCTTCAGGAATCCCTCCAGAAATTCCTTCAGGAATCCCTCCAGAGATTCCTTCAGGAATCCCTCCAGAGATTCCTTCAGGAATCCCTCCAGAGATTCCTTCACGAATCCCTCCAGAGATTCCTTCAGGAATCCCTCCAGAGATTCCTTCAGGAATCCCTCCAGAGATTCCTTCAGGAATCCCTCCAGAGATTCCCTCAGGAATCCCTCCAGAGATTCCTTCAGGAATCCCTCCAGAGATTCCTTCAGGAATCCCTCCAGAGATTCCTTCAGGAATCCCTCCAGAGATTCCTTCAGGAATCCCTCCAGAGATTCCTTCAGAAATCCATCCAGAGATTCCTTCAAGAGTTCCTTGGGGGATACCTCCAGGGATTCCTTCAGGAAATCCTCTAGGGATTCCTTTAGTAATTACTCCAGGGATTCCATAAGGCGAAACTGGAAGCATTTCCTCATTTTTTTGGTTTCTAATTTTTTATTAAATAACGTAGCAATATTTTCAAATTCGGTTTTCGTGCACATGTAGAGTATGGATCAAGGTATCTTCTGAATTTTTTTGAGTGGGAAAATGTTTTCCATTTTTTCAGAAATCATTTTTTTGTTAAATTTCATTCAAAAATGGTTTCTGCAAAAACGAAAAACAATTTCCACCACAAAAAAAAATCAGAAGATACCTTGATCCATACTCTACATGTGCACGAAAACCGAATTTGAAAATATTGCTTCGTTATTTAATAAAAAATCAAAAACCAAAAAGTGAGGAAATGCTTCCAGTTTCACCTTAAGTAATTCCTTCAGAAGTTCCTTCAGGAATTCCTCCAGGGATTCCTTCAGGACTTCCTCCAGGGATTCCTTCAGGAATTCCTCTAGGGATTCCTTCAGGAATTCTTCCAGAGATTCCTTCAGGAATTCCTCCAGAGATTCCTTCAGAAATTCCTCTAGGGATTCCTTCAGGAATTCCTCCAGAGATTCCTTCAGAAATTCCTCTAGGGATTCCTTCAGGAATTCCTCCAGAGATTCCTTCAGAAAGTCCTCTAGTCCTTCAGGAATTCCTTCAGGGATTCCTTCAGGAATTCCTTCAGGGATTCCTTCAGGAATTCCTTCAGGGATTCCTTCAGGAATTCCTTCAGGGATTCCTTCAGGAATTCCTTCAGGGATTCCTTCAGGAATTCCTTCAGGGATTCCTTCAGGAATTCCTTCAGGGATTCCTTCAGGAATTCCTTCAGGGATTCCTTCAGGAATTCCTTCAGGGATTCCTTCAGGAATTCCTTCAGGGATTCCTTCAGGAATTCCTTCAGGGATTCCTTCAGGAATTCCTTCAGGGATTCCTTCAGGAATTCCTTCAGGGATTCCTTCAGGAATTCCTTCGGGGATTCCTTCAGGAATTCCTTCGGGGATTCCTTCAGGAATTCCTTCAGGGATTCCGTCAGGAATTCCTTCAGGGATTCCGTCAGGAATTCCTTCAGGGATTCCGTCAGGAATTCCTTCAGGGATTCCGTCAGGAATTCCTTCAGGGATTCCGTCAGGAATTCCTTCAGGGATTCCGTCAGGAATTCCTTCAGGGATTCCGTCAGGAATTCCTTCAGGGATTCCGTCAGGAATTCCTTCAGGGATTCCGTCAGGAATTCCTTCAGGGATTCCGTCAGGAATTCCTTCAGGGATTCCGTCAGGAATTCCTTCAGGGATTCCGTCAGGAATTCCTTCAGGGATTCCGTCAGGAATTCCTTCAGGGATTCCGTCAGGAATTCCTTCAGGGATTCCGTCAGGAATTCCTTCAGGGATTCCGTCAGGAATTCCTTCAGGGATTCCGTCGGGAATTCCTTCAGGGATTCCGTCAGGAATTCCTTCAGGGATTCCGTCAGGAATTCCTTCAGGGATTCCGTCAGGAATTCCTTCAGGGATTCCGTCAGGAATTCCTTCAGGGATTCCGTCAGGAATTCCTTCAGGGATTCCGTCAGGAATTCCTTCAGGGATTCCGTCAGGAATTCCTTCAGGGATTCCGTCAGGAATTCCTTCAGGGATTCCGTCAGGAATTCCTTCAGGGATTCCGTCAGGAATTCCTTCAGGGATTCCGTCAGGAATTCCTTCAGGGATTCCGTCAGGAATTCCTTCAGGGATTCCGTCAGGAATTCCTTCAGGGATTCCGTCAGGAATTCCTTCATAAATTCCTTCAGGAATTCCTTCAGGGATTCCTTCAGGAGTTCCTTCAGCGATTCCATTAGGAATTCCTTAAGGGATTCTGTTCTGTTCTGAAAACCTTCAAAGACTTCATGTAACGCACCTTACACGCTACGAAACCCCCGAAAACTCTTCCGTAACGCTGACGTGACGTCTCTGGATCCCGCTTTAAATGCTCTGAAACTTCCCGAAATGCCTCCAAAATCCACCTAAAACTTTCTCAGACCCCATGTAATGCACCTCAGATCCTAGAAAACCCCCGAAAACGCCTCCGCTACGCCTCTGAACCCCGTCAGAAAACTTCCTGAAATGCCTCAAAAATCCCCCTGCAACCCCATCAGACCTCAGTTTACGCACTTGAGAAGCTCCAAAATCCCCGAAAACGCCTCCGTAGCGCCTCTGAACAATGCCGATAATGCTCTGAAACTTTTTTAAAATGTCTCAGAATCCCTCTAAAACCACCTCGGATATTATGTAACGCAACTGAGACCCTCCGAAACCCCAGAAAACTTACCTGTACGTCTCAAAAGCCCATCGAACATTCTCTGAAACTCTCTGCAATGATTTCCAATATCTCCTCAGACCCCCGAAAACCGCCCTTGATATCTCCTGGTAACCCGCTGAAACCCCTTGGGGCCCAAGAAACGCCCTGCAACCTCCCCCTACTCTCCCCTATAAACACTATCTGGCCACCGTTGCAATAGTTAACCCTCTAATGGATACCTGGGGTTCATTTGGACCCCAGGAGTTGATTTCATGGCATACTTTGATTTTTATCCCATGTCAAAGTTGAACCGGGCGATTTTGTATATCTGGGGTCCATTTGGACCCCAAATTGAATCCTCTATGTCTTTTGATTCTGATGTTTTAGAATATTCATGTCTTCGGCAAATTTGTTCGGTAAGTCATGCGCCATCTGGCGGTAAATTGATTAATTCGAAATTGCCTCACTAGATGGCGCTATTTGGCATAAACAATTTAGTAATATAATGTCTTCAAACGAAATTATCGGAAGATCCAAAGCTTGTAGTAGTGTTACGTCTTCGAGAAAGTTCCTCAGTAAGTCGAGCGCATACAGATAATGGACCGATTGATTCCAAATTCCACCACTAGGTGGTGCTAGTGAGCATGTAAATTTTGTATCTCATATACCACTGGATCCATATCACTTAGAAAGATGACTCCTTCGAGATAGTTGTTGTGTTTGTCAATTATTTCAAGATGATGGGCCGTTTGATTTGAAATTCAACACATAGGTGGCGCTAGTGAGCATGCAAATTTTACATCTCAAATCTCTCAAGATCCTGACCACATAGAAAGATGGTGTGTTCGGCAAAGTTGTTTCATAGGTCAAGAACATACAGATGATGCAAAATTTGATCCGGAAATTCACACATATGTGGCGCCACTGAGTATGCAAATTTTATACTTCAAATATCCCAGCAAAGATGTTTGGTAAGTCAAGAATTTACAGATAATGGACCGTTTGATTCGAACCTCTGTCATTAGATGATACTAGTGAGCATACAAATTTGGAATCATTTTTACATCAGGATTCAGATTATTTAGTAAAATTGAAGATTCTGCAAATAAGTTCCAAGAACTTATAAATGATGAGTCGTTTTACTCTGAATTTTGCTCATAGGTGGCGTCAGTGGGCATGCAATTTGTGTATATCATATAGTACAAGAGCCTGCAAGTCATAATCCCAGTGCACAATTTCTGCGCGCACTCAGAAAAAAAACACCACTCAGTGCACTGAATACGCAGAGTGTTCACAGGAGGCTGTTCAAATATTTTGGTGAACGAAACGCATACCAGTGGATCCCAAAAAAAAAGCTAAGAGATATCACATCTTGTGATATCAGAGACAAACAGACACAACCATAACACAATTTCTCACCCATATTTCTCAGGGTTTTAATTACTTGGAGTGTTGGTGTGCTCGGCAATACTGTTAAGCTGGTCGAGGACTAACAGTTAATGGGCTGTTTGATTCAAAATTTCACTAATAGATGGCGCTAAAGAGCCTATATTTTTTTTAGTCTAAGGACGCTGGTTACTTAGAAACTGTTTGTTAAGTTTAGAGCTTACAGTTTGATGATGCAAAATTTCATCTCTAGGCGGAGCTAGTTACAAATTTAGTTACAAATAGGTTACAAATAGGTTACAAATAGGTTGCTAATGATTAGAATTTCTAAAAATGTATTCAACAAGCTGTCAGCTGGAGTTCCGAATTATACGGTCTATTAACTGTAAGTCGTTGATCCACCCAACAACTTCCAAATCAAACGCTACATCACCTGTAAGCCCTTGACGAACCCAACAACTATGCCGGAGATATCATCTTTCTAGGTGCTCAAGATCCTGACACATGAATTATTAAATTTGCACGATTAGTTGCGCCATCTATGTGTGAAATTTTCAAACAAACGGGCCATCATTAGTCAACACTTGACCCTATAAACTACTTTTCCAAAGACACCAAATTGCTATGTGGTCAGGATCTTGATATAAATGTGATCATATACTTAATACTTACATGCTCACTAGCTCCACCTATGTGTGAAGTTCGGAATCAAACGGACCAACATCTGTCAGTCCTTGAGCAACTCAACAACTATGCCGAAGATACCATCATTCTAGGTGATCAGGATCCTGAGATCTATCTATATATATAAAAATGAATTTCTGTCTGTCTGTCTGTCTGTCTGTCTGTCTGTCTGTCTGTCTGTCTGTCTGTCTGTCTGTCTGTCTGTCTGTCTGTCTGTCTGTCTGCCTGTCTGTCTGTCTATCTGTCTGACCGCTATGCATTCGGAAACTACTGAACCGATCGGTGTGAAATTTTGTATGTGGGTATTTTGGGGGCCGGGGAAGATTCTTAGCTTGGTGTGAGACCTCTCCGGTCTCTGGAACGGGGGGCTCCCATACAGATTACTTCGCCGGGGACGTCCCTATGGAGCTGTGTGTCAAAAAACACAGTAGGCAGGCAGTACGACGTTTGCCGGGAAGTACAAATCTAGATGAGCGTTCAAAACAAACAGTGCTCGAGCAATGCTATTTTGGCATCGGAACCCGATTATCTAAGGAAATTTACCTTTGAAAAAGGACTATGGAGGCGGTCAGGGAAAGGCAGTCAGAAAGAAAAGGTTAGACACCTTTTTTCCGCTTAGATCTAAAAGCGTTGGATAAGGTGAGGTTTACGTTGCGTGTGAAATTTGTAATCTAGCGTGATGATAACAAGAATATTTCCAAAATAGGAGTAAGCTAGCATTGATGGTGGTCGGTCAGCATATTTCGGCGCTGCAGGATTCAGGCGGTCCGAATTTACCATCATGGTACAGACATGCTCGCACTGCCCGCAAGAGTCAACGATAACGGGACGCAGAATGGTCGTGCAGGCATCCACCGACCGCGAAATTCAACAGCTGCTTTAAGGATGTATAATGCACTCGAACGACCTTGGATTGTTGGAAATCCGACCGAGGGATGGATTCTAAGTGAAATGAATCAAATAGGTCAAAACGACGATCCTGGTAGAAAAGTTACGACAATCGGCAAGTATGGTACTACAAGTGTTAACCTCTAAGATTATTCATAATTCATCCACACTATTGTGGCAATTCAATGTCGTCATGCTCAGGCACTTCAAATAAGGCCAACGAAAACATAAGTCCTGTTCAATGATGTAGGTTAAACATTGTTGAACTTACTGCATCCAGATCTTACCTATTCGTCAACAAATGGGTAAGAGCAGGATGTAGTAACTTCAATAATGTTCAACTTTCTTCATTTAACAGGACTATAGAATTCTGATCTATAGTTCACTCCCGATCAAAAGCTTTTTGTAATCGCCTCAAAAGAATTCTATTTATTTGAAGCCCATATCTCCGCTGAGAAGCATCCGATTTTAAACATGGTTAAGGCCTATATGGCAATCTTGAGGATTGGCTCTCAAATGGAGGGAGGAAAGACTCCACCCCCTCTAGCAAGAAGGGCTCCCATGCAAATGTATCAGACATTTTTAAATAATCCGATAACTAATCGAGCAAATGGGGCCAAATTTAGCATGTAGAGGTTTATGGAGGCAAGAAACGTGTCTATGATAGTGTAAGACTGTCCCTCCTTTGGAAGAGGAGGCGTCAACCCAAATGAACGCAATTGGCCGGCCGTAGACTAACCACCTTGGACGGCTGAGAGGGGAAAGTTCCCTTACGTTTAGGGCCTGCGGCCCGAGCTGTTATCCTCTCACGCTCACGCTCACGCTCCTAATGACTCACGCTCATTTACGATGTGTGTTGGACGGAGACCTACTAAAAAATCCAAACAACGAGGTCCTAATGGACGGTACATTTCAAACATATCTACAGCTATGGTGCATGGTATTCAAATTTACCTGAGCAGTACTCTTCCCCAGAGCACAGCCTAGCTCCTACTAGGAAATGCGGAAGGGGTTCTTGAACCGAATTTTACCACTGCACTATTAACCCATAATAAGGCCGACAAAACTAAACGAGGTGTCAACGCAGACTATTATGGAAATGATTATAGGCATGATTAAATGTACAAAACCAAATGAGGATTAACCTGAATGGACATAACGCCGAATGTTCACTGAATCCACAGAATGATCACCATGCCCTCTTTGTCACATATGTTATACTTCCAGCTGTTTGTAATGCTCACTTCATCGGAGATTTTTCCTTCTTTTAGTAATAGGCTGTTCTTTCAAGTCACACTGTTACATTTTCTATACGGAACAACTGCTAAAATGTACAACATACCTAAATGTATCTTTCATTCTATCGCAGGTTTTTCTTTCGATTGGCGCTGTTGTGTAGTTTATGGCAGTTGAACTGTGAACTCTATGATCGATTTCTCCCTTTAAGTTACATTGATAATGAGTTGGTTAGCAACCAGACCACCAAACAGCATTCTGTATCTGAGATATTTCCTCCTTTAAAAATAGGCTGTTCTTTTTGCTTTGTTATGAAAGAATGGGCCTTAACCTAAAAAATCAACCAAAGATTGAAAAAAATAATAGGGGGATTCACTTAACAGCGTAAGCTGATTAAACTGTTTAAACTTCGCAATCACCAGAGCAATCTTTGATTATTTGATTCACAAAATCATGAAACATTTCAAATAAGCAGAAAATCATGGCTTACGCAGCAATGTAATCTGTTTAGTGAGTACCCCTAATAATAAAATACGAATTATTTCTTTCTCAGGTAAGTAGCATGTTCAAGGGTGGAAGAAAATCACTTCAAGCGATAAATGATACAGGATACGAACAATCCAAGATAGCCTTGTTCTTGCAGTAGCATGATGCCGACGCCTCACACCGTGCCCGTATCACAGAGCAATCAAAGCATCTGATGCACGCTTTATCGCGTGATGACCCGTTATCGGATCATGTTACAAGTCGTGATAAATTTTATTCATCACAATTTAGGCCTCTTATGCACCCGTGAACCGCATTCATTGTAAGAAATAATGCATTCATGAGCATATCTGGAAGTTAAAGAAGTAAGAATGCTCAAAAAGTGGATGAAATCGCGAATTTATCATTTCGACTTCATGATAGCGATCGCATCGCGCCCGCACACGCCGAGCAAATCATTCTTCTCGGATCGTAGTTTGTTATGGTGATTGACGTCAAAATGTTATCGTTGTTGCTATGATCGCGCGATGCCTTTCAACCGCGACACATTCGAGATCTGATCATGATCACTAGATTTCCATCCTTGAGCATGTTCTAATAGAAGTATTAACTTAGTCCAGAATATTGGATTATGCAAACGGATGAGGATCAATGTACCAAATGGAAGATAACGTGCCTCTGGGGCCGGCATTTAAATATACATATATACAAATGAATTTACATACCCTTTGAAACCAAACAACTAATTAATGATAGAAATGATCAATAAGATTTTTGAACAAATCCATTTGTACTCATGGTGACAATGTTCGTATGTAGAACAAGTTAAGAAAATCAATAAAAACATTAGAAAAACTGTATCATAGTGCAAGAGCCAACATTAAAATGAATACAATGTTTGCCGGGTCAGCTAGTATCTATATATATAAAAATGAATTTCTGTCTGTCTGTCTGTCTGTCTGTCTGTCTGTCTGTCTGACCCTTATGCATTCGGAAACTACTGAACCGATCGATGTGAAATTTTGTATGTGGGTGTTGTTGGGGCCGGGGAAGGTTCTTAGCTTGGTGTGAGACCTCTCCGGTCTCGGGAACAGGGGGCTCCCATACAGATGACTTTGCGGGGGACAACCCTATGGAGCGGCATGTCAAAAATACAGTAGGCAGGCAGTACGACGTTTGCCGGGACAGCTAGTATTAATATAAAGTTTGCACGCTCAGTAGCGCCATCTATGTGTAAAATGTTCAAACAAACGGTCCATCATTAGTTAACAATTTACCTAACAAACAACTTTGCTGAAGACACCAACATTCTATGTGGTCAGGATCTTGATATATATGTGCTCAAATACTGAATACTTCATGCTCACTAGCGCCACCTACATATGAAATTCCGAATTAAACGGTCCAGCAACTGTAAGTCCTTGACCAACCCAACAACTTTACTGAAGACACTGTTATTCTAATAAGTCAGGATCATGCGATACAGAAGAACGAATTTGGGGTCCAAATGGACCCCAGGTTTCCGATAAGGACTATCATTTAAGGTTTCCTGTAGAGGGTTAACGTCGTTGTTGAAATTTCTTATACACAATATTTGTTTTGAGTTGCTTTTCCTCTTGTTTTAATCGAGGCATAAAAAAGGTGCATAAATTAATCGTAGATTCTTATCGTAGATTCAAAAATAAAAAACGAAATAATTCCTTAAGTTTACATTAATTCCTATTTGTTCGTCAATGCATAAAAGAACTCGAAAAGAGCTATCCAAGCGCGGCTAGCATTTTGGCAGAATCTTATTTTCTAATCATCATTAAAATCATTGACATAATTGTAACACGGTTGTTGAATGTTCGATTTTGATCTCCCAAATTGGATTACTCTGCCTTTTGTTCCTACCGCACGCACGCGTACGCTTGGCCACCCACCACAGGCATCTACTACAGCGTAAACGTTAAGTAGCCATCAAATTCTACACAATGTTTGGACAGATTTTGTGCTTCCCGCAGAGTATTGCTTCGCGCCATCATCCACCTTTTAGATAAGGCCTACTGTTGCCTTCTGCCTGGGGACCACTTCACCAGTATTCTCAGCAGAAACCCCCACAGGAACTGTCCACTGCAGCAGTTAGGTAGGGCGTACGCTTCATCGAAAAACCAACAAGAGACGAAACTGGCAAAACGTTTTACGGCCTGTTTATAGTGAATTGGCCTCGCGCGAACATCATCGAACATCGAATCGCATCGACATGACCCGAACCTGTCCTGTCGTCGTTGGGAGGACTGGCGAGTGTTTCGTGAATACAATCTCGTTAAAAAGAGCGATACAGCAGCATCAGCAGCAGCCGTAGTGGGTGGCAGCAGGATCATAACCGATGGCAATGTCGTAAAAATTGGTTCTTTTCTCCCCTTGGGTTACCACCTATCTGCTGGGAATGCGTCGCAGCCTGAGTCGTCGTGTCATCTGATGTGCAAAATCGGTGGTGTTGCTGAAAAGTGTCGTCTCCAGGTATAGTAATAGCACCTCTTGCTTCAGAGGCGTGTAGTAAGGTTTGCATAAGGGTTTTGATGAATATATCAAACTATTGTGGAGCTTCCTACGGCTGCAGAGAAAATGTGATATAACTGGTACATCAATAATGGGTTTTGTATTGTTGTATCAGCAAATCTGTTGAAGATTGTACCAAAAGTTTACCAAAAACCCAGTTTGATTAGTTCATTACAACATTTGAACCTGTTAATAAAAAAGTCCTCAGTTAAGGCTTACCCAAGTAACATTTTTAGTTTTATTCTGCTCTATTAGCAGTTTTCATGACAAATTTTATAAAACTGCCAAGAAACCCAAGAATTCCATAACAACCTTCTGACAACCGCTATAAGAACGCCTTTCGACCAAGTGGACCACACTTATTGATGTTTTTAAAACAATTTGCGGAGCAACAATAAGTCCACAATAAACCAGCATGTTGTTCCTTTTTTGCTCGAACAATTTTGACACCAAGTATTTATTCACCACTGCGAGAAAAGGAAAACAAACCAATGTTGACGTTGTGATCATCATGGATTGTATTTCCATCGATTAACACAAGTAAAAATTCGTAATTTTATGTGACTTTGTGGTGATTTCTTTAACGTTAAATCATGTGCGATAAAAGTTTTACCGTGAATAAGGTAATTATAGGTGCAAATAACTATTGCGCCCCCAAAATAGTGCAGTTTTCGAGGAAAAGTGAAGTTTCCGAAATAAGTGAAATTGCAGATTTTTCATACGACTGCGCAAAAAAAGTACATTTTTTTTTTTCCTGTGTTGGTGACATGATACCACTGCGACCATTTATTTGATCTATTGTGGTGTTCAATTATCAAGGTATGTATTATTTAGTTAAAATTTTCGATTTCCTATTTCATAGGCCTGGGGAAAGTTCCGAAATCCAATATGGCAGCAGCAAATAGCAAAGAAAAAAGTGCTTTCGACAATAAATCTAACATCCCTTCAAGATTACCGCAATAAGAGCAATTAGTCGTGCAATTACCATATTAAGCACTCAATAACTCCATCTGTGGTTTTCGCTACTTTTTATGAGATGGCGCTCAAATCGATCATGAATGACACTTCACAATGGTCGGCAATGTATGACCAAAAATACTTATGAAATGTTTGAGCGTTTCACAATTAATCATATAGTATTGAAAGAATATTTTTCCAACAAATAATTCAGAGAACGGTGTATTAAGAAGCAATTAAAATTTAAATGACAAATGGATTTGAGCCATGATTATGGCTAGTGTTAGTTTTGGCCACTTAATATGGCACAGTGCATCTGCTAGCATGACATCAACGCAGTGATTGCTCTTTTAAGGTTTGTTTTAAAGTACTTTTGGCAACTGCAATAAAACCTTCAATAAATCAAATAAGCTGCTGCGTTGGTTAGTTTCATAAGATTTTTATTGGTACATTATAGAACGCTTGTAGTATTCATTAAAACTTATACCGATGGCATTGTCAATAGCCGTTATAAATCATTCATAAAACTTAAATAAATCCAATGCGCTCTGAAAATGTTACTTGGGTAGCTATCTTGTACCGAATTTTCGACCCCTCTAAGCAGAATACCCTCTTCGAATGAGTGTAATCAGTTTCTACCTTTTAATTCCGCCCTATGTTGCTTATCCTTTGACAGATACGCGTATTTCGACTACCACTTGCAATCTTCCTCAGTGTCAGTAATCCACTGTAGATTTCTGACACTGAGGAAGATTACAAGTGGTAGTCGACATACGCGTATCTGTCAAAGGCTTAGCGTACTGAATCGGTTCAAGTTTGCTTAAATTGGAAGGCTGGACTTAGATTTAATCATTTTATATGAAAAATTTGAAAACTTGTAAAAGTCTACCGATGTATAGGTACGACACCATTTTGCTTTGGATCACCCCCAAGCACACACATGTGTCCTCAAGTGTCGTTCCATTGGCATATCATCGTCATCATTATTACCCAGCTCTGCTGCGGCACGGAGTTCGAAAATGGCGAAAATGGGGTTTCCGAGAGAACACGTCACTCGAGGGCCGCTAGAGTAAATATGCACGTACACGTTGCACATACGACGATCGCCCCGGAAAATGAGGAACAACTTTTTAACGGTCGAAAATTAACGTTCACTTTATTTCCCGATGCACATTATCACTACACCGACTGCAGGCAATTAATTAGCAAACTTTGATGAGCTTGTCTATTAGGTTTTTAGTGGGTGCGATGGAAGTAACCGCGATACCCGTGACGACGACGATGTGCTGCTGATGCCATCCACACCAGTCAGTGTAGTAGTTAATCCTTTGTTGTAGCCGGAGTTGTTCGACACTTGTTCGAGGACACGTCGTACTTGAATCCGTCGGGGCAGCCTCCGTTGGCGATCACATTGGTAACGCAGTGGCCACCCTCCGGGGTCGAGTTGGCGGGGCACTTTTCGACGGCCAGCGTCGTTTGGCTGAACAGGGCGAAAATGAGGAAGAAAATTAGCGCGAATAGTTTCATCGTTGCGGTGCACTTTGCGGGGATTATTAATGCTTGGCGAGATGATCTGATAGGAACTGGATGGGTTTTGCGCTGAGGTGCAGTTTAAATAGAATGTAATCTCGGTAGAGAGCTAGTAAAGAAATGGTTTATATTAAACATGCTGATTAGTAAATCGCAATGAAGAGAACGTTTTACCTTGCTCCGAATTGCGAGTGGGTTATATTTCACATGAGATTGTGTTCTGGTTACCCAACATGCCAAATGGCCAAAAGGGTTATCAAGCAAACCAATAGATTAGTACTATCTACAACAGTTTTATGGTGAATATCTTGTTTGTTTTGAAGATAGACATTACGTAACACCGTCGTGAGGGGCTTCTTTTGATACTTTTTTTTTTTTGCAATTTTACTACTTTAGAACTATAAATTTAAAAATATTTGGCGGATTTCCAATATTTTTACATATATTCAACGTGAATGTGTACGCAACATGTGTGCAAAGTTTCAGCCAAATCCACTCATGAATAAAAAGTATATCCATATACCATTCCAATCATGTCCAATCAAAAACACTGTTATAGACTGTTCCAGAAACTATAAGCGTACCTATGTATAGCGAGAGAATAATGATTTTCTTAACAAACAACTATTTTTATATTATTATATTTCGATTTTGAGTATATTATTCAATATCTGTAATGAGTTAATACCGTCAAGGCGCCATTCACCGTGGGGGCTCCATTCACCGTGTGCCTTCGAATATTTTTTCATTATTTCCTTATTATGATTGAATGATATGACAATTTCCCTTCAATTTCACCAATACAATGTTGTATTGGCGAAATTGAAGGGAAATTGTCATATCATTCAATCATAATAAGGAAATAATGAAAAAATATTCAAAGGTACACGGTGAATGGAGCCCCCACGGTGAATGGCGCCTTGACGGTACATTAAAACGAGTTTTGTATCCATATTGTTCATTATAAAAAATCAACTTTTAAACTCTTTGCACAAACCACTTTTTTTATATTTATGCTGAATTCATGTACTGTAAATTATGTTTTCAATTTTTCTCACAGGATCCCATCAAAAACATGTTTCCTGGAGATATTTGATCGAAGTTTTACTGAAATAACATTTTGCCTGTGTTTTCGGGCACTTAATTTTTTTTGAGAAATTTTTTAAATTCAGCTTTTTTGTTTTTTTTTTAAGAAATAAGTCCACCGATTTTGAAATATTCAAACGTGTTCCCACAAAAATAAATATATTTAAATTGTAGTTCTAAACATGATCTAGTATATTTTTTGCGACTTGCTTCAGCAAATGTAAAAATAGGTTTTTGGAAAAAAAATGATTTTTGAGTTAAAACGGAGTTTGCAGGTTCAAAAGTCTACATTTGAAGCTAAAACTATTGATAGTCTGATAAAGCTATGTTCATTTAGAATCCGGAATGACAAAATCACGTATATCTTAGGAATGGAATAACAAACATAAAAGGTGAAGCCCATAAAACAAAGGTTATTTATTGTACTTTCATGGAAAAATATCATTGAAATTATTTATTTTTATTTTTCACATATTTTCTCACTTTTTCAGTGTTGACCTCTCTAAAAATCTGCACAACGGTGGTATATTTAAGCAACAACCCCTTCCGCACGTTTGTTCAACAATCAGGTCATCTATGCAGTGTCCTGAGTGCCTTGACTAGTCTGACTAGGATTTCGAAGAAAAATTGCCAAACTTTTTTTTTATTGCGAACTGAGGGGCAATTCAGTGAATTGAGAAAGCGCGAAATTTGAGTGTTTTTTTTTTCAATGATAAACACTACCCATCTGTGACGATACCACTGAACGTCTCCGGCTGTCATGGCAGCTCATCAAAATAGGTAAAACCTCTACATATCCCTTGTGTGCGTTTTTGAAAAGCAGCACGCAATTCTTGAGGCTGTCATCCTTGTATGAATTGGTTCTCATCATCTTGTTGCGAAAAAACCAGGCCCAGAGTTCGAACTTCTTGCCAAATCTTCAAATTCAAAGCAGATTTATCAATGAACCCAAGCTTTTTTCTTCCGAGGACACTTCCTTAGGCCATGGTTAACAACATCTGTGCACATAACACATAATGGTTTTGACGATATTAACATTTTTCGCGACTGTCGTACCTGACCACGCAAAATTTTCAACGTGTTTTTGCAAGATTTTTTTCCTCCTCTTGTCTTCAATCTGAAATAACTTTTCACTCGTTGCAAGAAAATCGATGAAATTTTCACCATTTAAAGAGGATTAGTGTATGATCAGAGTGCTGCAAAAGAATGATGATTATGTTCATTGAGAGCGCCACTAGAAAATGTGACATGATTTCGGATTCTAAGTGAACATAGCTTTAGATACGTCTATTAACATTCAGGAATGTTTATCTAGTGTATTTTTACATAGAAGAAAAATTGTTAAACAAGCTTTTTTTCAAAAATAGTGCAATTTGTGCAAAACTTTTTCCGTACCTCTATGAAATGTCCTGCCACTGTTACCAGTTTTATTTTTCTGTTACATGTTCCATTTTAGCTTGTGAATATTCTACTAATTTTAATGTGCATTTATAGGGTTATTCTATCACTCAGGAGAAATATAGCCCTAGTAACCGGAGTGGTTGCATACATTAAGGTCATTTCTGGCGACAAATGACTGCAAGACAGGCAAACCGCTCCCTAGCAGGGACATCAAAATGCTGCTGTCTTGCATTAAAACCCGATTCGGGATGTCCAATTAGGATTAGTTTTCCTAGACACAAATAAGCTATGAAAAAAGAATAAATACTTTTAACAAAAATGGAATCAGCCAAACAAAACACTGTTCCAGGATTGACTGATGGACCAAAACCAATAAATGAAACCTCGTCATCCTGTGATCGTAAATTGTTATTCTTTTGAGGATAACTGGCCACTTTAATGTTTTGTGTTGTGAATTCGTGTAGTTATATTTTAATGTGCATTTGAAATGTTCTATTTATTTTTCGTAATGAAAAATAAAATAGAGCATTTATAGGGTTTCATCATTGTTTGTCCGTATTTTGGCGCCCAACGTGGGGCAATAATTATTCATTTTATTTGTAACAAACAAAGAGTCAAATGTAACTTTTGATAGCTGTTATTTGATGTTAATATATTAGAGCAGGATATGTGTGAAAATAAGTTTTGTACTCGCAGTCATTCCTAAATTGCGGGATTGTAGAGTTGTGCTTATAATTTCTGGAACAGTCTTAAAATGCAAATGTTTCAGGCCTAATAATCATTTTAACCCGTAGGCTACGGTGCTTACTCAAAATTTTCTAACCGCTGGCAAAGGTGCAATAATCAATATTTTTCAATGAAATTTTGAGGCTAACTTTATTACTAGTTGTAGTTTTAAGTATGCTGGGAACCCAAAAGGACAAGAGGACAGTTTTATTCCGGTGCTCGCCTACGTCAGGAGGGGTAAAACCTTGCATATCCTTCCTTCTTGGAAAGCCTCATTAGTAGGAATTGAAATGATTTTATCTGAAAGGTGGTTAGTTCCATGTATTGTATAATGCGTCGGGTTAGGAGGTTAAGATGTGTGTAACTAACTTTTTAAAGGCCTTCAAAACATTTTCATGTTTGCGTCTAATTTATGTGCGCTTGTAAAAGGTTACAAGGCACGCTCGGTGTAGATTTTGTTTGTCCAAAGGTAGGTCTTGAACCTTAAAGCAGCGTTTCTCAAACTATGGGTCGCGACCCACTGGTGGGTCGCGAGCTGATTTTTGGTGGGTCGTGGAGGTTTAGACAGTATTGTATTAAATATACTTAAGGTGAAACTGGATGCATTTCTTCATATTATGGTTTTTGATTTGAAACAACATTTGACCCCGGGAGTCGATCGTGCCGGCCCAGAAGGGGCCGTGCCTAAACCCGTGGCTGGTCCGAGGTTACTTCTTTACACGGATCGGAGGCCCCAAACGTGGCAGCTCCGACCCTAAAACTTTGCACTTCGATCCTCGAGCACCTCCCTCGCCGTCCCATTCTCCGATTTTCTCTCCGGTTTTCTCTCGATCTCAGTGTTTCCGCCCACATCGCCACCCGCTTCAGGCGGCTGCAGAAACTCACCACTCTTCATTGCGCGTTGACGTACCGTGGCGCGCATTGAGTCGACACGCACGACGCCCACTGTTCAAAGCGACCGTTGGAGTAGCTGTATAAACATTTCCCTACATTCCCCCACCATAAGCGCAAAGTTACCGTTCGGTAACAGATTTTTCATTTTTTAAATTGGCTTACATACACATTTAGAGGAAACATCAAGGTAAATTCTGATTTTCTTTCTGAGTGGAAAATGTTTCTCTTTTTTTACAAAAACCATTTTTTAAGAAATTTTGATGAATTAAAAGTTTTTCGACCAGCCTTGAACCTTCCTCTATATGTGAATGAAAACCGATTTAGAGAATATCGATCCGTTATTTGATGAAAATCATAAACCAATATATGAAAAAATGCATTCAGTTTTGCTTTTCGAGATTAACCAATAAGAATCATCAGATTTTTTTCTAGAAATAAGGTTTTTCTTTGTTTCTATTCAAATTTTTGTATTACGAGCCTCCTTTATACATTTTTTTTTAAATATTAAAATTACTGCTGCCATTCTGAAATCGATTCTGGAACAACAAGTTTAGTATTAAATGATAGAAGATTTTGGTATGTTTCTATTAATTCAGATTTCTTCTTGCATCTATACATTATATTACACGCTGGAAATAAAATGCCAAGTTCAGTAGTTAGATTTTCAGGAAAACCGAAAATCAAGCGAAAAACACATAACTTTGTTAGGTATTCGCCGCCAAATTCTATGTATATTTATTTTTGTCGAACTTCGGTAGAATTTTGCTTAATCTTCCCAAATCAATGTCTTTATGAATTAAAAATTTTGGAAAAATCATAACATTTGAACCAGTTAACAGATTTTGAACTTCTTTTTTTTTGTTGTTTAAAGGTATTGAATTCTAATTTTCAAAAAAAAATTACTTTAAATGGGCAAAATTTTATTCTTGTGCAAAAAATAAGCAAATTTTATTAGTTTTTTCACATTTTCATGGTCTCGGAAACAAAGAGGTACCCTTGTTTTATATTTTTATCAGAATTCGGGAAATTTGACGTATCATATCAAAACACCTCAAATATATGTTTTTTAGTTTTTGAGATTGGATTTTTTGAATATCGAGAGTCTTAAAACAGAATGCCGAGATCGGCTGTGCAAATCTCGGTTAAAGTTCATTTGCTGAATCTCGGTTAAAATTTGACCTTTGAAGTTTGTTGCCAGCGGCACCCATAGGTGCTGCTATGCATTAAATTGATTTTCTGCCAATATATCAGTTAAATTTAAGTTGCCGAGCACTCGGCTGTGCGGATCTCGGCAAAATAATGAAAATTAGCCGAGCTCAACTAAGTGAGTATATTTCAATACTGGCTGCTCCAAAATTGCCTGATGTTGTAAATCTTCATAAAACTATTCCTTATATTGCTTTTTTGAGTGATTCCTGGTCTTTTTGATATCCATACATGCATAAGAATTCAAAATATGTACAATCAAATTAAAAAAAAATGTATGGGCAAATTTTGCATTTTATTTTAAAAAAATCTTATTTCAAAAACTAAAAAGCATACATCTTTGATTTTGTTATATATTATGTTGAATTTTTCTGAGTTTTCTGATGAAAATATAAATCCAGGGTACATCTTTGGTCCCGAGACCATGACAACTTGAGAAAACTAACATATTTGCATATTTTCTGCACATATATACAATTTGGCCCATCTATATATATAAAAATGCAGTGGCATACGTGGGACCGCGCATAACTTGCGAACGGAAGGTCCGATTTGGGTCGTCTTGGTTTCGTTCTGTTAGTTTTCGCCCAAGGAAGGTTTATGATGCCTAAAATATGGGAAAATTGAAAGTTTTTGAAAATCGGGTTTTCTTACATTTTGAACGAGAACTTGGGCGCTTGGCTAGGGACTTGAAACGTCAAAAAACGCAGTAGGCAAGACAAAGTTTGCCGGGGACAGCTAGTTTAATGTATTTTTCCTGAAAACTGGAATTCGAGAACTTTCAAACAAAAAAGAAGTTCAAAATCGGTTAACTGGTTAAAAAGTTATGATTTTTTGAAAACTTTTAGCTCTTAAAAACATTGATTTTTAGGACCACTCTATCTGAAAATTGGTCATCCTAATGACGAAATAAAAAAAAATGCGGGTCTAATTTTTTTCGATGAACTGCAAACCCACCAAGTTTCACGATAACCGGAGTTGCACTACATCGTTTTTCTATGGAATGGCTGTTTTTTTTTTTTCTCTGTTCGGAACATAAACCACTGCGACCAATATTTGATCTATTGTGGTATATCCCGTGTCATTTGTATAGTGCATGTCGTATTACTTTATCACCATTGAGAAGTTATAAAGTATTCGGTTTTATTACAGTAGTCATTTTCAACTTGATCGCAAGGGAGGATTCTGATTGATAGGTTGCGCTTTGAACACGCTCCTTTTTCAGTCAAAATCGGATCCCCTAACGATGAAGTCAAGAAATGATACCGATATTGACCATGCATCGGAACCCTAGTCCTTACTGTTTCAAACTAGTGAACACCGAATAAAAGATTAGGAATACTAATCCATTTGTCCCTGTTTCAAGGTCTATCTCGGCCACACCTAAAACCGAGACCTATCACTTTCAACAAGGTGTAAAATGTAATAAGGACCAAAGTGTTTTCCTTTGATTACTAAGTTATGCTGTTCCACGAGTTGGAAGCAGTTAGGACTAGGGTTCGGTTTGGTAGATCTTTCACCGCTACGCAACCCAAAAAGGCGATCTACCCACGCGACGGGCTCCGTTAAAAATCGAGCATATTTTAAACCCCCTCAACCATTCATCCCTCAGCACGGGTCGCCTGACACCTTGGATTAGGGTTACCTGTTTGGTGGACTTTTACCACCGGAACAGGTGGTCCGTAGTACTATTCTAAGCCGGCAGCTACACGGGCAATGGATGTTAGAGTATGCGTGATTGACTCCACATCAATGACGACTGCTTAGGCCATCCAAATCATTCTGGAGTTAATGCCTTTATGTCTACATTCGTAACAATGCATCGGGTACATTTCAAACTTAGTATAGCACGTTTTGGTAGTCATAGAAGATCAGTTGAATAATATGAAACTTGCATATACATCATGGGGGCATACTGGATCATCGAAGATTTAAATTTGGGATGGTCTATAAACAGAGGTGCAAAAAAATCAAAATTTACCCATTTGACTCATACAATGATAGACATCCGTTTAGTCGAGGCCCAAACATTTTCAAAGTCTCAGGAAACTTATATAAAAGATTATATGATAAAATATCTTTATTGCAGTGAAAGTATATCTAGTACTATTTTATGAAAAGGTGATACATCGCACTCACACATACACTGAAACAAAAACGAGAGTAAAACCATTCAAATGTCATTTTTTATCTAGACATTCGTTTAGCCGAGGTAAGTAAAAACTTGGTTTTCAATAGAATTGTTGCAATTTCGTGAATATATTTTGAGCATATATCCTAAAGCTTTTAGTTTATGACGTGTTAGCAAAATAATGGACCTTAAAAGTTTATTTGTTTGTTAAATTCTGAGAAATATTACAAAAATTTGTCCCTTAAAGAAGAAGCAATAATAAATAAAATTATTCAAGGAAAATACGTTCTGTAAACATTCAAATGTAAGCTAGATTAGTTGCTTTGAAAATATGCCTCAGAATTATTGTTGGAAATATTGAAATTATTTCAAAAAATGTCATGAGAAGTGTATAGGTTTTTGATTGGTTAACCCTAAAAGGGATACCTTCATGGCCTCAGTTTCGTCACCTCGCTGAGTGTGTTCCATCAAAAACGAGCTCTGAAAGGCGCCTGGGGTCCAATGGACCCCAGGTATCCCTTTTAGGGTTAAACATCAAAATGGGATCGATAAAAGCTAAATAAATGATTATGTGCAGGAATAAAGACGTATCCTAATGCCTCTGAAGTATATCTGTATTATAGCATTCTAGAATGAATTAGAAGACTGCCAAGTTAAAGAACTGCAAGAATTGTCGGAATTTTTGTACAATGTTTATTTCAAAGCAAACGTTCATATAAAAAAGCATGAAATGGTCAAACAATTGGCTTGAACATAAGCCAACATAATGTGAAGAAATATATTATGGACGAGTATTGGTTTTAAACTACATTCATTTTTGACATGATTTATTTGAAAAGAACGTCTAAATTTTGAAGCAAGTATGCAATATAAGCCATACACAAACTTCAAACGAAATAAACCAGCTATAAGAGCTTGAGAACTTAATTCGGATTCACCCTCATCTTGTTTTTTTTTCAAACAGTTCTTGATATATTCAGCAAAAATAGTTTGACAAACATTAACATTAATTTAATAAGTCAAAATTGAATTATTTTCTTTATTTCTTGTACGCAGTGAGATACGTATAGTATCTAGCCGTGTCCAAAAATTCAAGTTAGCTGGTTTAAAATCAATTGAGATATAGTGGAAAAGTGCCCAAAATGCCAGACCTTCCCCAAATGGCTCGGCTTCCTACCCTGCCTTTAAAGTGTGAGTGTCTTAATTTTCTTATATGTTGTGTAAAAATGACTCAGCTTTGAATTGGTGTTAACATTTTGAATATCGGTGGTTGCAAACATTGTGGAAAATACTGTTTCCCTACAAATTCAATTTTTTAATTAAACATTCGAATTATAACAACAATTGACAAACATAGGAAGGGCCCGCAGAAATTATTGTTGCTGTAAATAGGATCCATCAATTTGATTATTGTTTGAATGCATTACACAGAAAAACCTTTCCAGAGAGAAAGGAAACGTTTTATATAAGATTTTCTTGTTTCGAAGAATGGATATGGAATGCGAAGCTTTTGTACATTCATTTAAACATGCGAAACTGTTCGAGCAAATTACATTGAGTGTTGTTTGTTTGTGGTCTCTGGTACCAACCTGCAGGTAACACAACCAGATGCATCATCTTAGTAGGTATGTGGTGGCTATCCCACATACTAAGATGATGCATCTCGTTGTGTTATCTCAATGTCCCGAATGCGGAAGTTGTAACTCTACTTCGCTGATACCAAGCCAGCATGCCAGAAACAAGGCAAATGCATTCAATACTTGAAGACATGCACAAGGTTCACTCAGTATAAAATGTCTTCGCATTAGAACATATGCTTGCTTAGTCATCTATTTTGTAGTAAAAATACGTTTACAAACTTTGAATAGTCGTGACATACATACACAATAAAGTTTGGACAGAATTGATTCTTGAACAAATTAACGTATAAGATCATCGAGGAATTATTCATGCAATTTTACTCATCCATTATCAAACACCAGCGATTTGAAACAATCTATCATCATCCACAATTATGAGCATTCTATCTGTTTCATCCATGCGGGTCTGAATGATAACTCACGTCTGCACAAAGTAAACTCTCAATCATCACTAATTTCAAGTAAATTCGGTTCCGGCCGGCTGATTCCATTCATCAATTATCTCTCGCTCGGTATGGGTGCACTTTGGACGGTACTGCACCAGTAGGTAGGTAGCAACCCAATCATTCCCAATCCAGACTCGGCGTCCAAGTTTTGTTTCCCATCGATCCTTTGCCTTTGTATAATTCATTTTTGCACTCTCGAACCTCCCACTTTAGGCCCACCCACCCACGCACACACAGCATCCATCCCATCCACCCACTGAGTCCGCTTGGTGAGAGCGCAAATTACCATCAACTATTCAGTTGCACCAATCAATAGGTTCAACCAGCCAGCAGCGCGCCGCGCTATGGTTTTTCCGTGCAAAATTGATGCGTTGTTGTTGGCACATTTTCGAACTGATGGCTCGTTTTAAGGGTACATTTTCGACGTTGTATGATGATGATTGCTATGAGACTCGGACGGGGGTTCGCTCCCGCATTTGATCGCTGATAGAGGTGTGGCGGATGGGCGGCTACAGCCGATTATGACCTACCATCATCGCCGGGCGTACTTTCATTCTTTTTGTTACTTGAGCCGAATGTGCCTGTATTGTAGGTATTGGTATAGTTGTCCTATGTTTAAGTACTGAGCGAACAAGATGTAAATTGTAGACAAAGAAAAAAATTGCAAACAAATTGGTGATTCATTAGATATACACCGAAAAAAAAGTAGCAACATGAGACAATAATACGAGCATGATAGTATGGGCTTTCAGAAAAAAAATCAATCGATTCCTTTCCATTAAAATTTTATCAGTGAAGAACCGTGGTTGGCGACCGAACAAACTGGTGCGCCTACGGTTCTCGGTTACGACCGATGACGGGGTGCCACGAAACGAAACCTGCAGCCAAATTCTCACTTATTTATAATGATGTGCGATGAAAACGTAGGTATTAAATGTTATCAACATACTCGACCTCGGTCGGTGGTAGGTTTCAATTTGCTATGGTCGGTCATCATCACTATTTGATTTTTTTTTTCAGAGCTGTGCTCTTCCAAAGAGTTTGAAATTTAATGACTTGCGTTTCGGTTCCAATTTCACTAGGTTAACCATGTGGAATAAATTCTGAATAAATTAAATCAGATTGTACACCTCTTGTTCATTGAATCCAATAGTGCTTAATTTTATAATATAATTTAATTTGAGAGAAATACTTTCTAGTTTTACACTGTATAGTTTTTTTACAATTTGTTTTTTTTTTATTTTTGAAAATGGTTGGTTAGAAACAACAAAATTGACAATTTCGTAAAACAAAATTTGTTCATACTTACAAGTACCTACTATCAATTGTGATTAACGACACATAAAAACGAATTATTACACAGCGCAACATTTTTCTTGTGTCATGAGCAAACTTATGTGTCTCAGACAGATTTTGGGTCGCTGAATCCGAATCCGGGCTCAAATATGCTCCAGAACATCACAATTTTGAGCTATACCTTAATTTATAGGGCAAAATATGCGATTTTAGGCCTTTTTGACTGCAAGCCATTAAGCATGGAAATATGTTTTTGAGCAATCAAAAGCTAAATTAACGACTCATGCAAAATATGACGTTTTACCATATCAAATTTAATTAATTTTAAGCATTTTATGTTAGTATGTACACTTGCATGCAACTTTTGGAGGGTGACTTGTATGGGAAATATCGTACCTAACATAAACCACAAGTTATCTATTTTGGACTGACGGTTGTTAGTGTATACACATCATATGTCGTATGCTAGCATAAACGTCTGTTTATCTGTGATTATTGTTAAAGGTTAAGGTAAAACGGGACGCCGTTTTATTTTTCCTATCTTGCCTCTCTTTCTAACAAATTGCCTCACGATTTTGAAGATGGTAATCTCGAGTTCTATCGCACTGCACAGTGGTCCACGAACCAGATTTACGAGGAAAGATGCATACAGCGCCTTCAAATGATTCTTCAAACAAATATGATCTTCTTCAAAGTTGTTTCTAATAACAAGGCCCTCCTTCCAATGTATATGAAAATTAGGGTGGTCCATATTTTCAAAGAAATTGGAAACCAAACTTTCTTATATGCAAGAATAGCTATATACATTCTTTGGAAAAATTGTAGATCTATCAATTTTGAGCAAGTTTTCTGAAGACAGTTTTTATGTACCGTCAAACGGGGTTACTTGCAACAGCGGTGTAACTTGCAACACGATGACATACATAAAATGTGAACTATTTTTACATAATAATGAAAGCTAGTATGCTCCACCATTTCGGTTATCAAAATTATGTGTACCGAAGATCGTTTTAGGGGAAAAAAATATTTTGTTTCTTTGTTTATTGTTTGGCTACACTATTAAAACGATTTGCTTATTTTATGTCATAAAACCAAGTATGAAAATCGTGCTTTACCTCTCTCCTATAGTAAGTGCGATAAGTCTGATGACCTTTCTTGCAGTTAGGGTACCTAATAGTAAGCTCAGCTAAACGATAAAAGTTTGATAAAGTTATCGACTAAGTAATGTAAAAAATCATTATCATATGTGACGACCACTATGGGGTAACTTGCAACAGTTGAAATGACCAAAACTTTCTATAATTTATTTTCATTTCACGATATTTCAAGTAGAAATAATTTAAATGGATCATTCAATAATTACGTATCGTGCTCATTTTCAAATGTCGACTCGAATTTATCTTTATTTGTACGTAACCTTCAAACAAAGATAAGGACTTCCATATTTTGAAATTTTATCATGTTTCACCTCGATTAAAGGTTAATTTAGATTATGGACGATTTTAAAACAATCACCAACATCCATTCTGAACCTATTAGAGTAAATTATTGCACTAGAATGCCCAAATTTAATATTTAGTAAGTTGAATGAGTGTTTAAATCATGTTATTTTGGCTAAGTAGCCATACACTACTTCGAACTGAAAATTACCTAAAGATGAATAACTTAACCTTTTCAGCAAATTACATTAAGCATTGTTGATATATTGTAACTAGTACTGAGTCATGAGCTCTACATATATTTAATATTTGTGAGACGTAAAACCTGCTGTGAAACCATATATCCTCGCTTATAATAACTATCAACCCTTTAATTAAAAAATCCTATTTCAGTTGGTTAGTGTATATCTTTTCAAAGCATTTTCCACGCTTTACATCAAAAACTTATAATATTAAATAGAACTAGAATGTAAGAGCAGTTTAATGGTAGCTAACTTAGCTCAATGTCATGTGTTGCAAGTTACCCCACAGATGGGGTAACTTGCAACAAGCATGTATTCTGCACCTCCTGATTAGGTGGCAACGTATTCTGGTAAATCAATTGCCGCATAGTATTCTACTCGTGGTAATTAGTGTACACGATGCTTTACAGTATGTTTCATATGTTTAGATTTTCAATGATATTGTTTCAAAGTCGAAAAGTGTTGCAAGTTACCCCATTTGACGGTAGCTTTAAATTGATCGATCTAGAGATATTTTTCTGAATTGCTTAGGGTGATTAAAGAAAACCCGGTTTTCTGGCCCTAACTTTTTCAGTTTCAATTTCTCATCAAAGTCGCCTAACACTTGTAGAGCGTCATTTCGTGCGCTGAGACGATTGTAATCTTTTTTGGTTCAAAAGTTATGAGCGTTTTTCTTAAAAAATCATAGTTTATTCAAAAGACGATATTACAGGTTGGGGCAAAGATGAAAAATATATTTTTTTCCAACATTTTAAAGAAGAAATATTGCTATAAAACATATCAAAAAAATGGAGAGGTGTTATTTTTGTAACTCGAGAAAAAATAGTAGAAAAGTGTCAATTTTTCTAGAAAATCGTCAATATCTGTTGAACGGAATGACGTAGCAATAATCTCAGTGCACGAAATTGTGCGTTTTTGAAAGCTCTAAAAGTGGCATTTTAGTCATGTAAACTTAGTGTTATCACAGAGAACAGACGTCTATCTTCGCTTTCTGCCTTGTGTAAATCTTTGTAACGGTCATTTCGGAGTATGTGGTTATGCACCCATTGTGTGGCGCTAGCGTCCCATCACTTACATTGTTGTGTTATCATTTTAGTTTCCAGTGCTCGTCGTTTTTGATCGTTTGGCGCTCGTGTCGTTTTGTGGGCTAGTGTATTTCAACGATGAATACTGCCATCATGGGATCTAATCGACTTTATAAGTGGGGCAATCTCCGTTGATGGCAATGAGGTATACATAAATCCTTTACACACGATTTCGACGAATTTTTGTTCGAGCTTAAATGTCTGTTCTCTGTGGTGTTATGATGGTTTACATGATATATCATGTAAATTTGTGTTATATGTTATGTAAACACTCAGAGTCATGCTGATTTACATGACATATAATGGAAGTTTACATGATATTTTATTACTTTTATATATGTCATGTAAACTTCTGTGATATCTCACGCTCCAATCATGTGCATCATATGTCACAAAATTTCACACTCTTTTTTCGATCTGTGTAGATTGACGCAAGAATAAATCGTTTTATCACTCTTACTTTTTTGTTTCAATTTTCTCATCAAAGTCGTCAAAGAACCACTTTTAGAGCTTCCAAAAACGTACAATTTCGTGCGCTAAGAATGTTGCTACGTCATTCCGTTGAAAAGATTTTGACGATTTTCTTTAAAAAAAAATAGGCACTTTTCTACTATTTTTTTTCTTGAGTTACAAAAATAACACCTCTCTAACTTTTTGATATGTTTTATAGCAATATTTCTTCTTTTGAATACTGGAATAAGATATTTTTTTTTATCTTTGCCCAAACCCGTAATATAGCCTTTTGAATAAACTATGAAACTATGCGTTTCCAAATGTTCTACAAGTGTTTATTGGGCGCTTTTGATGAGAAATTGAAACTGAAAAAGTTAAAGCAAGAAAACCGGTTTTTCTTGAATCACCCTAGGCTAATTCAGAAAAATATCTCTAGATCGGTCAATTTTAAAGCTATATAAAAACTGTCGTCAGCAAACTTGCTCAAAATTTATAGATCTCCAACTTTTCCGAAAAATAAATATAGGGTATGTGTGCCATCAGTAATCTCACGCTCCCATATTCATCCTATTCGAAAACAAGTGATTATGACACCGATTGATTTCGTTCTTTTTGTTTTCATGCGTGCTCACTTCTTTAAAAAAATACAAAAATAAGAAACAAAACAAGCAACGCTTCAATCCTTTGTTTTTCGTAGGATGAAAATGGGAGCCAATACCCTATAGTTATTCTTGCAAATAAAAAAGTTTGGTTTCCAATTTCGGTGAAAATATGGACCACCCTTATTTTTATGTACATTGGAAAGAGGGCTTTATTATTAGGAACAACTTTGTAGAAGTCCATATTTGTCTAAAAAATCATTTGAAGGCACTGCATGCATCTTTCCTCGTAAATCTGGCTTATGGACCATTGTGCACTGCGGATGCTGAAAACCAATCAGCATATGCACTGCAAGTGAGTATACACAATGATAGATTTTTGTTGCAAAATATGAAGTAGAATCTGAGATTACCATCTGTAACGTTTTTTCCCGGTGGGACCACAGAAACCTCCAGCAAAAATAACGAATGCCCGAATTGCAGCAAAATCTCGTTGGAAAAATTCCAGCTTAAGCGCCAATCCAAAAGTTGGATTGCCGGAACCTCAATTTAGGTTGCCCGCTAGCTGTCGGCCAGTCGTAGGTCCGACCACACTTGATTTAATAGAGAAGCTGCTCAAAACACCGTTGCACAAAATAATAAAACAAAGTTAATTAAACACACACAAAAAAACTACTATATTCATCAAAAAGTGTTCTCACCCACATTAAACCACTGCGTATATTGGCCAATTATTCGGAAAACTTATTCACATTTTTAGCTTACAAATCTAGGTGATATTCTAACTACGCGCAAACCATTTGCCAGAAAGTTAAAAGTTCGTGCCCGATTACTGGCTTTTCACTATTTTTCATGCATGCATGCCACTTATCTGGTTTTCCGCGACGACCTATTCACGCGAGTCAGGAACAGACAGCAACAACGATCTGCACTGGTCCGCCGGTCAGTCGGGTCTTCCAGGATACAATAAAAACCGACTGCGTTTCAGGGCACTGCACAAAAAGGTCGCAATTACTAAACGGCTTTGGTTCACACACAGGATGACTTACGTCGGTTTGTAGTCACGTGCACAAATCTTCTCCCTTCACATGCAAAGTAGGTATCTCAGGAAATCTGAAGCTTGCGGATCAAAATCGATGCAACCAAAAGCACACACGTATCGGTGGACACCGGTGGGATGGCGACTAGTTGGGAAAAATAACCTGATATAACTCTTCTTCTGGTTTCATGCAATGAAAATTACAATTTGAGAAACCAGGCCCTCAGCGAGTTGAACTCCACCTCGGTGCCGCCGGCTTCGTTGGGGTTGCAGGTAGGCTGGTTGCTGCTCGACTGGACTGGGTCCCTCGTCGGCTTCAGCACGGTTGCTGGACACACAACCACTGTGCTCCTCTGCAGGTAGGATCTGCTCTGCTAGCTGCTCTGGAGGCTGGACTGTTCTTCGTCACAGGTTTGCACACAATGATCTCGGTTTGCGTTATGAGGCCTCTATTTATATCATTTGCGCGGAGGCTTTCCTACCTACTTTGAGACGCAAAAGTTTGTGGTTGGCGGGAACACTTATATTTTGATAACCAATCAGAGGCAAGCAGATTTTGCGCACAGTGCTTGGAACAATTATCGTTACACATCTTAGTAGCAACAGAGCAATGGCGGATATTTTCTCGACCGTCCCATTCGCCCTTAAGGACAGTTTTTACTGAAAACCAATGAATAGGGCTAGTTATAGGGAGACGTGAGACGTCGATCACGACGGTAGATAACTCTTTTGAAAAGAAAGTATGAACTTATCGATAGTAGAATCCTATGGACACCCTACATCTTGACGTTTTTCAGATAAATAGAAGTTGTAAATGGAGCCAAAAATTGTCCAAAGAGCCCAACTAACATTTTTCTGTATAAGAGTTTACGTCAGATTTCTTCCAAGAGCCTTTGCTTCGTAAGCTGCTATGTGATATTCGGGAGTATCCTTTATCACTAACTGTACGGGTTTGCCACTCCACGTCTTAAAAAAGCATTGAAGGATTATTATTATTTCACAATGGATTTTTTTTCTGCTGCAGAACTCTGTCAAGAATTGATTACAATGTCTTATGCAGAGCCGTAGCGTGCGGTTGGTCAGGTTGGCCCCCGCCGAGAGCCTTTGAGGGGCGCCGAAAAGGCCTAAGGCTAGAAGGAAACAGGAAGATGCTATTGTTTTCTAGAATGTTATCAAGATTTCATGATTTACAAAGAGGCAATCCATGAGACAGATACAATCAGCTGATTTTTCTTATTTACCATGTATTTTTGACACCTGATGATCGGAGTGACAGTTGAACACAAAAGAATTTGTAAAACGCGGACAACACTTGACGAAACTTTGTTAAGTTGTACTCACACTGTGTTCACACTTTTGGCTGTCACCCCCATCGCGAAAAGTCGTCATGGATTGCCATAAGATTGATCATGTGTTTTTACGTTGCTTCATATTCTCAAAAAAAATCAGATTTCTCCAGGCTATTTTGAATATTTATCATTATGTTTCCTGTGAACAAGTAGCGAATTGTTTTGAGTAGTTATTTTAATTTTTAAATGAGCAAAACAAAATCAATGAGCTTTCGAAAGTCTAGTGAAACTTTCTTTCTGTAAATTCCTAAACATTCGTACTGGGAAAGATCTTTAGGTCACGACCGAGGATTGTCTCGCATTTAATAAAATATGTTAGGGTTTACAAAAAATATTTTAAATGAAAAAAAAAAATGCTTTCTTGAAATATTCCGAAGGAGTTTCTAAATCCTCCAGGGAGGAGTCCTCCCGATATTTTTCGAAGAATTTTATTAAATTCTCTTCCACAATTTCCTCAGAAATTCAATGTTTTCTTTAGATTTTTTCTAGAGATTTTTTTTTACTTATTCGTTTATTTGGAAGGCTCGGGCGCCACATGGGCATAACTGAGCCGAAATCTTTTGTTTTTACATTGATTTTACATTTTACAATTTATTACTGCCTTAAGACTATGTTAGTTTGGGAAGCCGAAGTACTCGCGGCTGTTTCGAGGTTAAGGATTAAAAAAAAATAAAAAATAAAAATAAAATAAAATTGGGAAAGACGGGTTTATGGGTTTAAAAACTAAATTATTTGCTAACTTATACTAAAAACATTGATGGGACAATTTTTTTCTAGAAATTTCTGCAAAAATATCTTTAAGGATTAGGTACCTCAATAGATTTTCTCAGTAATTCAATAATTTTGTAAGTCCCCAAAGGATTCCTTAAGAAACTTTTTCATGTATTCCTTTAAAAATTCTTCCAAGTGGGCTTCGAATCCCGCTCCAGTCGGGGAAAACTTTTCGTCAAACGGAAAATTCTCTACTGAGCAACTGGGTGTAATATGTATTGTCCGTTGTCAAATGTTAGTTCTGTTTAGTCTGTAGAGGCCCCAAGATCCAGGACGGGTGTCTTTTTTATTCTTTCAGAAATTCGTCCAGTACTTCTTTATACACTCTTACAAGCATTCAATCAGGCATTTCTTCACGAACTGCTCCAACTAGTCCAGGAATTCCTGCAAGAGTTGCTCCATGTATTCCATTGGAAATTCTTGATGAAATTTCTTCAGGATTTTCATTAAGTTTTCCTCTGGATATTTCTGCTGAAATTCCTCCAGAGATTCTTGCATAATTTAATCCAGTGATTCAAACAGGAATTCTTCCAGAGATTCCGAGAAAAACTTATGTAGAGATTTCTTCAGGAATTCTTGCTGGTATTGTTCCATGTCCATGATTCGTCTAATGATGAATGAAAATTTTACAGATCTTCTACGAAATATTTGATTAAACTACACACTGATAAAAATAATAAGGCTTACATGTCATGTAAACTTCATCTTGGTCATGTACACTTCATGCTATGATGGTTTATATGATACATCATGTAAATTAGTGTTATATGTCATGTAATCATTCTGAGCCATGCTGAACTACATGGCTTATAATGGAAGTTGACATAATATTTTATGACATTTACATGATATGTCATGTAAATTCACGTAATATCACACGCTCCAATTATGTGCATTATATTGCACAAAGTTTTACACATTTTTTTTCGATCTGTGCAGAAGAGACCTTTGGTAAAATTATTGGAAAATTCTGGTTAAACCAATTAAGTTTACCGCGTAAAATTTGTAGAATTGTTCATTTGAGGATTCCTGAAACCCCGTGAAACTTAATATAGTAGTACAAAACAAACAAAAAATAATGTGAAGTTTCCTGAAGAGAACTATAGATAATTTATGTTATGAATCTGAAATGTCATTTCTAACTATTCTGCTGGTCTTAGTGAGATTCTTGAAATGCAAAATGTATTCGTACTTATAGTTGTATACGAGAAATAGATTTCAGATTATTTTGGGTTACTCCCATAGCAATTCCAAAAGAAATAAACGAATGAAAAATACTATAAGGAAATAAAAACAAAATCTAAGGAAATTATTTTTTTTCGAAACACTAAAATACAACTTTTAAATAAAGTTTCAAAAAAAATGAGTAACTACAACCTTACCCAAGTAACAATTCCATTGCTGATAAGTTCTGTTTGATTTTTTATAGGTTTTATTACAGCAATAATTAGCAATAATTATAATTAAAACTCACAGTTTTTTTGACTACTTTCATGAAAACCATTGATGAAATGTTTTATAGTCTACTTAAAGCTAATCATAATGCCAGATTTTAAGAGTAAACAAAACTCTCCGATATGTAAACCTTATGGCATTCATTATTACCACAATGAAACTGTTTAAACTCTAACAGATGGCGATCCGTTCGATTAGTAACGACATCTGTTGGTGGAAAAGCAGAAACTACGACACTGCTAGGTTTATTGTGATCATCGTAAAAGTAAGCGTGCTTTCGTTTTCTTTTCGCCAATTTTGGTGGTCGTCACATTGAATTATTAGCCGACGTTAATGGAAAATAGTGAATTTTGCTAAAATAAGCAATGAATTGATAGTTTACCGCCATTTCCATAACATGTTCATATAAATAAACTTTCTCCGCTGAGTTTTCTTGTGGTTCGAGTTAGTTTTACTAATTTAACAAATTGATTTATTTCATTCCGAGATGATAATATTCACCATTTTCGAAGCGCATTAATTTTATGTTTATGCAACCCTAATATTCACGAAACAATTGAGTGCGCATAAAGCCTACCGCCGCAATAACTATTTAAATATTACTTTGAAATGATCACTTTCTACTTACGGATGATGAATCCTCCTTTACGTGCCATCGAAGAATCTTCTCTGCATCATCAGCTAGCATAGTTTTTTGTTGAAAAAAAAAAACAACAATCATCATGACCTTTTTTAGGGAATGGAAAATTTTTGAACTAGGTTTCAAAACAGTTTTATTGCTACTCTTATTGTGGTTTGCAAAACCTCTCCGAGAGTGGTCCACTTAGCCGGAAGATGCTTTTAAAGAGGTTGTCAAGAGGTTTTGATGTATAAATCAGTATTATGGCAAATTTTATAAAATTGGTCATGAAGATCTCTTAGAACCGAACAAAACTTAAAATGTCACTTGGGTAAGCAAAATAATAATGTCTAAATGTCGTGGTCGTGGGGCGCCAACCTGGATGCCTGCCAAGGGTCCATGGGACCACCCCATGTTGAATGATTTGAAATATACGAGCGACAATGATGGTTGTTTGATTCAAAATGAAACAAGTGTAAACAACACTCAAAAGCTGGTGGATAGTGAACCTCATTGTATCAACTTTAGGTTTAGTATTTTATTATCTATTTTTAATTTAGAAATGCGAAACTTGATGTGAAGAAATCGATTTTATGGCTGCATGTTTGAAACCCTTGAGGCGAGGTTAAGGAAAATTCAAAGTTTTCATAAGTTTGCACAGCTGGCAATTCTACAAGTATTTGACAATTTACTCTGATTATATACATATCACATGTCCATTGCCTGAGTAAACAAAACTAGTCCGATGTCATAATGTGGCGTTGCGATAACAGGTCAAGAGCGTACTGATAAGGTGGACAAGTAATGACCTACACGCGATAATGCCAGACTATTTTGTTATGAAACATTTGGCTTTCGATGTTGTTTTACATTTATGTTGTTTTGATTTTGATTAATCAGCTCAGTGGTACAGTTAACGATTCTGCGAATTTCGTGGGGTTTATACAACTGAAGCAGTAAACGGAAAGGTATTCAGCAAGACAATGCTCAAAGTAAGTGGGTTCGATCGTAGGTTCAGAATTATTTCAGAATTTGTTTTACTAAGTTGGACATAAGGAATCATCGTGCCTGCACACAGCCTATGAATTCGTGAATTATTGATTGGTAATAAAATCGCTAAGTCGGGAGTTCTATAATGCAGCAGTCATTTTGAACACTTCTACCAGCGTTAATTGATACCTTGCTAAGATGACTGGAATGTTCATGCAAAAACTGTTTATGCTTGCTAAATATTAACTTTATATTTCATTTTGCTCAAGTACTGTTCAGAAATAAAGAAAAACTTTTTTGTTCATTGCATTTGTACTTCCAAGGGGCCTCCACAACAGCTCTGGCCCCGAGCCCCCACAATCCTTCATTCGGACCAGGAAATATACATACATCTCTTATTGTATAAAACAGGTTTTACAACAATCAGTATTAGACATAATCTACTTCTGCTTGTTTCTGTAACAGCTGTGAGGTGAAACGTATGTATATATGTACAGTGCCAAAAATCAAATATTTCGTAAATCTCCGTCGCCGTATGTTCGTAATCTCTTTTGGATAGGTATCTGATGTGAATCATCATCGTCTTTTTCCATAGGGATAGTGTTGAAAAGGCACCATTGAACCCAGAAGATAATCTCCGCCAGTAGCAAAAAAGAACCCCAAATGGCTGGCAACCCAAAACGCACTAGAATTCATATGATACGAATCGCCATCTCAACCCTCCGAGGCAGCAGTTGACGAATGCAATCAAGCGTGTTCGTAAAAGTTTGTCAGATTCTTTTTTTTTGTGCAACCTGTTCTATCCTTGATTGTCGCTTGAACTTCCAAAAGCTGACGCCATTCATTAGGAGAAAACATGTGAACCATTATGGAACGAAAAATGGGATGAAAATGAAGGTAGCAAATGAGATTGAAAGGAATTGTGTGCAAATATTATAAACGTAAACGAGAACAACTGATTTGAATATTGAAGACAAACAACTATAAAGGATCAAAATAAACCAAACATCCAATTTGACTAAATCAGTGCATTTGTGATCAGAGGATACCAGTAAAACCCTACATCCTGACAACCATCACTGCGCTCAATTTCCCTCGAGTGTGACGATGCATCTTTCAATTACAACGACCGTGTAGGTATATGATGGCGACGATGGTGGCAAGAACAAGCAAACCGTCATCCGCTCTTGACACAGGATGAGCATTCCTTGCGTGTAGGATAGGATGTCTACTGTCTCTCAGTGCATTATGCTGCCGTCGCCTCCGCCACCGCCTCTATTGCTTCAGAATTCAGATCTTGGCAGCAATACACAACATGCTTGCTCAATGCTCACACGACGAACGAGCAGCAGCAGGTCTCACGCTGCTGCTGCTGCTGGGACAAAATGCGAATGCAGATGTGATCACCCATCTTGCGCATCGTCTTCTACGGATTTTCACAGTGGGGTGCCCCATGCAGAAAACGGACGAAATCTAAAATAGTATCAGGAGGTCATTTGGGAAATTTGAGCCATCATCCATCCAGAAAAAGTGGGGTTTATAGCCAACGCGGTTGAGGATCATTCCGGGTGAGAAATTTTAGAGAAGTTCAGTATACACAGAACAAACTCATGTAGAATTTGGTTTTGAACCACCATCTTTAATACTATAGCCACCATTTCTGGACTCTGGACATCTTCTCCATAAGAAATATACCCTTATTATTGCATGGTTTTAGAACCTAACACTCCTTAAAAGAGCTGCCATCTTGAATTTTTGGTCGTCATCTGGGATTTTGGGCCGCCATGCCGTTTTTGGACTACGGACATCTTCTAAATACCAAATAGTCTCATATTACATGACTTAAGAGCCTAAAACTCCTTAAAACAATTACCATGTTGAACTTTGGGCCGCCATCTTGGATTCTTGGGTCCCATGACTCCGGATATCTTCCCAATTCCAAATATACCCATATTGCATAGTTTTAGAGCCTTAAACTCCTTAAAGCAGTCGCCTCTTCTAATTGTGGGCCGCCATCTTGAATTTTTGACCGACATAGGGGTTTTGTGGTTTCCATTGATGAGTTACGCATACAATTCGGCAACCAAGCTAAAGTTTTTCAAAATTCGGCGCAATTTGATGTATCGCGCAATAGAATTAGTCTCAGTTTTATGTCTGACAAGTTCACCGGTGCTGGTCTGGCTCACTAAAATGCTTGCTAAAATGGCCATAACTCCGGAACGCCTTGATCAATCCGCAGCAAACAAGGCGGTAAAATTCCGGCTCGATTCGAGCTATAATTCGTAAAACCGGCCAATGGGAAGTGTCCTAAAAGTGAGTGAACTATTTTGGTGCAAAGACATATACTGGGTCAACAAAGTTGATTTTGAAACGAAGCTTTTTCGATTCTTATTAGCATCCAAAAAAAACTGTGCAAAATTTGGGAGCGATAGATTGCATCCCCGTTTCCACATTTCGATTGAAATTTGAATTGGATTAAGTATGGATAAATGTACTTTTTACCATTTTTCTCATAAATTATTTTTTTTTGTCTAAAACAATCTAACTAATGACGTTGAAGTATAGCCTGCCGAAAAATTTTGCCGAAGACCTCAAAGTGATCCAAACTTGTGGCGAAAGTTATTACGTTTAAATCGTCTGATGGTGCTTAGCATTCAACATGTAAAGGAATAACATCAATAATACCGTATGCGTGATAATGTTTGCACCATCATACAAATATGGTACCCATATCACCTGCACACACAATGTCTTGGTTTTTATTGCATGCACGTAAGCTCTAACTTATATCACAGTAGGTTGCGGGTAAAAAAAAATCCGATTTCTTAAGTTTAAAATTTGCACCCTCAAGGGGTGGCAGCGGTAGTCGGGACTTGTCCACGCGCAAATGTTAAAAAAGACATTTCAGGAGTGTTCAGGAGAACCGTAAAACGGTCTTAGACCGAAAAAAAAGCAAGGGCAACTATTCCCGAAGGTGTCCACTGGTCGTCCAAGGTAAACATGGTTTAAGAAGGCTATCGCTGCCACCAAAAAGAAGATTTGGGTGAATTATATGCGCTCAATGAGAAAAATGGCAAAGAAACGCGAAATCAGCGACTTAACGGCATGGCATATCGAAAAGGAAAATTACGGTGGCCTTTATGATCCTTCGACCATAGAAAAAAAAACTTACATTATTACCAATGGCATCCAGGAGCTACGAGTAGCGCCATATAAGAAAGTCTTGAACTTGCCCGAACGCAACATCCGTTTTTTTTAGATTTCCGAAAAACTATCGATCCGTACCAAATTCCAGAATCAACAGTTATATTAACTTTTGTTTGTGTGTCAATGTCTACACCATTAGGCAATGTTAAAATAAAAAAATAAACTTAAAAATTGTTAATCTTGACTTTGACAATACCACGGACACTTTTCGACATTTGCGCGTGGACAAATAACGAGCTAGGTTGCCACTTAATCATTATGCAAGTGTTAAACTAAGAAAATCAACACTTTTTATTCACTGCCTACTACGATATGAGTTATAGCTTAAATGCCTGCGAATAAAACCAATACATTGCACAATGGGTCCAGACCCGTATTTACGAAGACAAAAATGTTTGTGCCTAAATCATAAGTTTTAGATACATGGTGTCTTTGGGAAACTTTCTTCTTATTGATCGACCTTTTTTCTCATTATTGTGAAATTAGGGTGGTCCCTCTAGTTTCGCTGATCCAAACATCAGCTTTTTAATAGTTTAATGTACGTTCACAAAATGTTCTATAAAGTTGTAATAGAACTTATTTGGAGCAAGTTTGCCAAAGAAACCATTATTCTATCTCTTATGGTTCCTAACTTATATTTTTTTAAAAGATTCATGTTAGGGTGATCCATGAATTTCAGTTTTCCTGAAATAACTTTTAATTTGTTCGTTTTTAGCTTTCTCAAAAACACCATGTGTCTAAAGCTTAAGGTTTAGGCACAAACATTTTTGTCTTCGTAAACACGGCTCTAGACCCATTGTGCATTGTATTCACAAGTAAAACTGGAACGTTATTTAACGATGGTTCAAACATTATCACGCATACGGTAAAATCTCAATTTTGGCCTAAGTTACCAAAAGAATAACTTTTTTAACAAGCGTCGGATCACTTTGCGGTCTTCGGCAAAATTGTTCGGCATATTCTAGACTATACTTTAACGTCATTAGTAACACGGTTTTAGACAAAAATTTCAACTTATGAGTATTATTTCAAAAAAATACGTTTTCCATACTGAATTCCATACAAATTTCAATCGCAATGCGGAATACTGGGACGCAACTAATCGTTTCCAAATTTTGCACAGTTGTTTTGGACACTAATACAGATTGAAAAAGCTTCGTTCTGAGTTGATGCGATCAAATTTTAAATTTCCCCCTTACAACGTTGACCCACTGTAACACACATACAGAAATCATCTCTATTTGTCGAACTGAGTTAATTGGTATATGTAAATCGTATCTCCGAGCCTTCTATCGAAAATTTGTTTTTTGAGTGAACATATAGCCTTTCAGTTTCAGTTCACTTTGGTGTACGAGAAACGCAAAAAGACAAAATGAATCGGACCAACTTTTTGTGGATGCTGTCTTGAGTGCCTGCGCGTTATCCATAACAACCAAAACTGCACTTGGAAATTGCGGTAATGGATTTGCTACAACTTCCTAGATGTGGCGACTTCGCGGTAAGAATTTCTAAGATCTGTGAGGGAATATGGGCAATGTTTGTGGTGAAAAATTTTGTAGAAACAAATGAAGCTTCTAACGTTATGGAATGATGGTAATTGGATGTTTGTATCGATATATTCTAAATAGTATATGTCACAAAAAAACGGCATTCTGGCTGGTTCTGCTACGGCAAACCTGGGATCGTTCGAGATTGCCGGTCGTAAAGAAGATGTGGAGAAGATAAGGTGATCTCGGTCTCTTGTAGCACAGACAAACAGACGTAACTCTTAGACGAAATTCATCAAAAGCTTTTGCCTTGTGTCTTTTTTTATGAGCACACTGCCACCTGTTTGTAGAACCGCGCGAGATACTGTCGGCCATGATAAATTTTGATTTGACGTTTGTCTAACACAACACACCTCTGGTGAAAGGATCGCGGAAATCAAATGAAATTTGAATTGATCGTTAAATGCATGTGCCAAGCCGTTTTGAAGATTGTTACGTCTGTTTGTCTGTGCTAGTAGCATCGTACGTCACACTAACATTCCTTCCCTTTCTCGATGACCGTAAGGACGTGGCCGGCGCCGTTATGTTATTGACTTAACAAAATTGGGAAGTCTCGAAAATGCATATTGAGAGCGGTAGCTACTCTCATGCTTCGTTTGATTGTTCCTTGTGCAATTTTGATTGTTCTGGTCAACTACGTAGCAGCTACGAATTGTACGGACATCTTAATATGCTCATACTCATAAGAACCAAAAAAAATTGGAATAAGCAAATTCTCAGTTTAAAAATCAACCATGCGTTTAATTGTTTTGAACAAGCGTTATTTTTCTGCGTGAATTATAAGGTCATCGGATAGTTTGGAATATCTTAAATATCTTCTGAAATCGTCAAAAACGTTTAAATCACCGCTAAAATCTCCCTGAAGCTTACTTGAGAGCAGTGATCCAAAATGTATTTTTGGAAAATGTAGACCCCTTAAACCCCCTCATCACCTCCTGTAACAACCCTCAGACCCTTAGAAACTCCCCGAAAAGGCCTACGCAAGGCCTCTGAAACTCGCCTAAAATCTTGTGAACCTTCCTATAATGCCTTCGAAATCCCCTCGAAACCCGCTCGAACCGCATGTAACGCACCCTGGTAACAATTTGATGCTGAATAATCATTTTCCAAACATTTTAATGCAGCCTTCATTTGAACAAAAGCTGAGCACAAGATGTAAAATCCTTCACTCAGCCCCTAAACATCTCATTTTGGTGATTTTATCCAACCTTAAACTGGTTTGAGGTTTATTGAAAGGCTGATTAAAGGCTTAATATGCGCTTAGTCAGCAAACCAATAAATTTATTGATTTGGTTAAAAATTGAACAAAAAATTTAAACTTATTTTCACCATTGGCGGTTTTCCATTTACAGGAATGATGCGTCGGAATGTATAAATTAATCTATGGGTAAACTGGGTATTGAACTCGGATCTCCTGATCTGTAGTCACTCACCTTATCACCTTATCGCCTACACCACACACAAATGTATGCATATCCTCGAAAACGAGAGCAATGCTTGTTGTATCTGAATAATCAAGAACATAAGCTGTATTGAGGCTGAAGAAGCTATGTGGACTCTGTGAAAACACTTCTTAAGTCTACTGTCAAAAAATTATTTGATTAAAGGTTGAACAACAGATGAATTATTCTGCATATTGGTGTACGTTTCGAAGCTGGTTGTGAGATGGATAATATTCTATTCAACTTGATATTCAGCTATTTATGTATTGCTGATTAAAGAGGTTGAACAAGCAATATTCAGCTGTCATTGTATTCAGCAACTGCCACCATTAACCAGCCAATGTTCAACTAATACTCTCACTGTCCAGCATTCATTGTTACTTGGGAACCTGAGTCCCTCAGAAACCTTCGTAAGTGGCTATTTAACGGTTTAGGGACAAAACATCGAATGCCAAAACGTCGAATGCCAAAAGGTCGAATAATCAAGGATCTGCACTAGGACTTTGTGACGCATTTGCATACATACGTTGTTGCGCGGACATATGCGCCACAATGACCTGGAATATTGTGGCATGGGGCATTAATGTTCTGCACGCTTAAAGCAGATTACTCATTGCTTGTGTCAAAATGACAGAAACCGTCGAAAAACTAGCAAAAACGCTTCAATTTGTAATTTATTGTTTATTGGGTACGTTAGCCAATTAGTTTTACAAACTATACATCAGGTCAAGGATGCGTTAAAACGGTTTGCAAGAATGGCACAGAAAATGTGCAAACCTAAAGTTACACATTTTTGTGTGCGCTATTTCGTCGAGAGCGAGCAAGCTAAACGTTTCGAGTCGCTTCGTTATTCACTTCTGTTTATAAACAATCGCGAGGTTGGGAGCAATCATAGAGCAATTTAGTAGTTTTTGTATGTTTTGCCATTTTTTATGTGATTCGTTTGGCCAAAATTTACATTTACCGAATAAACATGAATATTTTTATTTCAAACGAACAAAATCTGTCTCCGTGATGAATAAGTTGAACTCGGAGTCAGCCTCTTAAGCTTCCAAAATATATATCTGGCAAACAGAATGCTGTATTGCAAATCAAATGAATTTTTATTATAAAACTTAAAAATGCATCAATATCCCAAACATTTCCGTAACCGAAACGTTTGTTTCCAAGCGTTTTTCAAGCGTTCTTTCCATGCGTTTCCCATGCGCTCTCTCAATGTGTCAATTTTGTGACCGTGCATCAAGGATCTGACACCCCAGATAACGAGAAAATGTTCGTGTGTTTCCGTTAATCAGTTCGTCATCCTGCTATCTTGGTGGATCTACTATATTGCCACCCCTCTCAGGCTACCAACAGGAGCTATTTAAATTCAAACAAAATCTGAAAAAAAAAACCAAACTGAACTGCGAACACTTACACACTTTTCGACGTTTTTCTTTTCTACGTTTTGCCCCTTTGTCCTTTCGACGTTTTGTCATTCGACGTTTTGTCATTCGACGTTTTGTCATTCGACGTTTTGTCATTCGACGTTTTGTTTTTAGACATTTTGTCACCCATTCTCTGAAACTCCCTTAAATTATCTAATTCTTCGAATTCCTCCTAAAACCACCGCGGACCTCATTTAAACACCTGAATCGCCTGTGTAACACCTACGTTACGCCTCTAAAACTCGCCTAAAACCTTGTGAAGCGTCCTGAAATGCCATCAAAACCCCCTCAGACGCCAATGTAACGCACCTGAGATCCACCGAAACCCCCGGAGGCGTAACGCCTCTGAAACTCCCTAAAGTCATCTGAAGCCTTCTTAAATGCCTTTGAAATCCTCCTATACCTCCCGCGGATATAGCGCCAGAGATCCTCCGAAACCCCCGGAAACGCCAGTGTAACGCCTACCCACAAAAATCTTCTCAAGCTTCCTGAAATGCCTTCACAATCCCCATAAAACCCCCTCAGACCACATGTAACACACCTGAGATCCTCATGACTGCCGAAAATACATAATAAAAAAAAAGACACTACACCGTCTTCAACCAGAGGTTGCACAGACTGAACAATCACTAACATTAGGCAACGGACAACACATAATTTCCCCTATATTATGCAATAACCCTCCTAAGATGTTAGGTTAGGCGCACCATGGTAGCATAGTGTGCGTTCAGCGAGCCTGTCTAGGTCATATTGACCTCAACATCCTACTAGGGTTAAACCCGTTTCTGTCATAATGCAAGCTATAGTTAAAACAAATTACAAAATATAATTTCTCGAGTTTTACTCGATTATTGGCCACTGCGCTCCATCCCAATAAACAACGTCGCCGCCGTCCGTCCGTTCGTCGGTCGGTCGTGTTGGGTTTGGTTCATCTGCAGATCGATGTAAAGACAAGACGATATACCGCCGTAGCTACGATGGTCTTGATAAAGTTCCTCAATCTATATCAATATTGTTGCAACGTGATGTAGTTGCACAAAAATGCCCTCGATATTGTTATTTCTTACTCCAGTCGTCCCGCCCGCACCCTAGGACAAGGTTCCCCGCCGTTCCCGTCACCCCAAGAATGGCGTTCTTTGATTCTTGGAGCTGTTTTGAAGCGGAGAGTCACGTGGGACATTGAAAACTTTTCACCTTATTGATCCAGAGTAGGTACCTTAACGGGGCTCTGTTCGGTGGGTAGGAAGGGTGGCACGTCCTGCTTGGTGCAGCGCTTTTCCGGGAAGCAAGGAAGCATAGGGAAGAAAATATGACTTCTTGCTTTACGGGAGACAACTGCTGAGGGTTTATCACTGAGCAGGATTTGCATTTTGATTTCCTTTGGTTTATATTTTGCTGTACCCTCGAGGGAATGCATGGTGTCATCATAATTTCCTGTAAACGGCTTGTATTGTTATATGCAATAAAGCTTTCTAAGTTTAACTCAATTTGCACTTCAAAAGTTTCAATAATGCCTTGATAAATTACTATGTATTAGTACAACGCGACACTTATACAGTATATTTAGTAATTTCACCAAATGTTCTTGGGTTACACATTGTGAAAAAAAAACTTAGTCTGTCGTTTCTTTATATAGTCAGAAACATCCCATCGTGTTCGGATATAGACTGTTACGTCGACGCGGGTGAGGTCGTTAACTTTGCAATAAACTAGATGAGAGTGAAAATATCAGAAGCCGTTATTCTTGAGAGCTGTGTTCCACTGTGCTGGGGTTATCGAATTGTTTCACTGGATGTTCAAGGTAGTTTTAATTTCTAAACGAAAGACTTACTTCCAAATGTCTTTCTCATCAGATTCGGGCATAATTAACTACGACCGAAAGTAGATTTTTTAAATATATTTTTTCAGCATTATGAACACCACATTAACATCTTCGTTACATTTTCACTGCACTAATTTTCATTCAGTTATCTTTAGTATCGTTTTTTTTTCTAATTATGCACGCACAGATTCATTCCTACATTGTATTTGGATCCCTTGGGGCATTCGCCATGGACGGGGCGCTTCGAAACGCAATGGTTAGCCTGACGGGAGAATCCCTTCGGGCAGGATGGGGTGTGAGCCAGAGCGGTGCCCAGGATGGCCAGCAGGAACGTCAGCAGCCACAGGAATTTCATCTTGAAGTAGGAAACAGAGATTGCGATTGGCTTGAGCACTGGGAAATTAAAAGTTGACTTACGATTGGAAGAGTATGCTTAGCAGAACGTTTCAGAGAGAAAATTGGTAGATTAATGAGCTGTGTATTTTAGCAGTTAGTTTCTTTTATATTTTCGTTATCAGTTGAAATTTGGAAACAGTTGAGAGTTTGAACTAGACCTTGCTTATTTGAGAGATCACATACATGAACACAAACAGCTTATCAATTTGGTAAAGCCCCGAACGAAGTGTGTTCTATGATGTACAGCAATTCTTAAATCTAAGAGGCATGATAAAGGCTGGGTAATTCGCGCAATACAGATCCCATTGAGATCACTAGCCTCTGCCCAGCATCTCCTATCCTACCTCCTCGTGGTACCAGCCGGACTGCAAGAACCTTAGAGAAGATCGAGTAGCCAACCCCGGTGCGAACTTTAGTCGTAGGCTGACAGGGAAGAGGAGTTTGCTTCTGCAAACCTGAGATCCTGTTCTCCAGCAGGAACGGCTCACAACGGTATCTGATCCCCATGTTAAGGGCGGCTAATCAACGTCCGAGTGCCAGGGAATGACTCTGAGCTCAATTGTGCACTACGGTCCTCAGGAAAGTAGGGGCTTGGTGTCAGGCCTTATAAGAAAACTCCACCGCTGAGGGAAGTTAAGGATGCCATTCACCAGCTCAAAGCCAACAAAGCAGCTTGTAAGGATGGTATCGTAGCTGAACTTATCAAGACAGGCCCAGAAAAAAATTGGCGACTTGTCTGCACCGGTTGATAGTCAGGATCTGGGAAACCGAACAGCTACCGAAGGAGTGGAAGGAAGGGGTAATCTGCCCCATTCACGAGAAAGGCAACCATTTGAAATGTGAAAATTTCAGAGCGATTACCATTTTGAATGCTGCCTAAAAAGTGCTATCCCAGATCATTTTCCGTCGTCTTTCACCTAAAACGAATGAACTCGTGGGAAATTACCATGATGACGACCGGTCGACAATAGACCAGATCAAGGATGGAAATCTAGTGATCATGATAAGATCCTGAATGTGTCGCGGTTGAAGCGCATCGCGCGATCATAGCAACAACGATAGAACCTTGTCGTCAAGCATTATAACAAACCACGCTCCGCGAAAATTGAATCGCGAGGCATGTGCGGCCATGATGCGATCGTTATCATGAAGTCGAAATGATGAATACCGAAAATCATTTTCTTTTTACTCATTATTGTTGCTCTTATATCAAGATATGCCAATGAATGTATTGTTTTCAATCGTGAATTCTGTTTATTGGTCCATAAATGGTTTGAATCAAGGTTTGAATCGTGATGAATTAAATTTATCGCGACTTGTAACATGATCTGATAACGTGTGATCCCATGATAAAGCGTGCATCAAAAGCTTCGATTGCCTGTGCTCCCATGATACAAGCATGGGGCGAGGGTGTCGGCATCATGCTACTGCAAGAGCAAAGGCAATCTTGGATTGTTCGTATCCTGTATCATTTGTCACTAGATGATCCTTGGACCAGATCTTCACCGTACGGCAAAACCTCCAAAAATGCCGTGACTGTCAGGTCCCAACGCATCACCTGTTCATCGACTTCAAAGCGACATGTGGAGCGGATTTGGTGTGAAGGTTAAAGCACGTGCCTATCACGCCGAGGATCTTGGATCGAATCCCAGACGCTGATAACATCGTTGGCCCTCTACAGACACGAGACTTAGACCATGCTCGACGAGGACCTGCTAGTAGGGATGCCATATATACAGATTTATCTGTATTATACAGATTTTTGACATTCTGTACAGATTGTGTTTATATGAAATACAGATTTTCCATTTGTATGGAATACAGATTTTTTACCCAAATTTTGTATGGGATACAGATTTTTGAACGAGTGATACAGAAAACCATCTGGCATCGCTGCCTGCAAGCACTCGGAGTTTTCAAGCTACGCGTGTTAAGAACGATCTTCGGTGATGCGCAGGAGAATGGTGTGTGGCGAAGAATGATGAACTACGAGCTCGCTGCACTCTACGGCGAACCCAGCATCCAAAAGATGGCCAAAGCCGGAAGGATACGGTCGGCAGGGCATGTTGCAAGAATGCCGGACAACAACCCTGACAAATCAGTATTCGCGACTGATCCGGTTGGCATAAGAAGGTGTAGAACACAGTGTAGTGACTAGGCCAACAGTTGATTATGGAATGACATCTGTTTCCTGAAGTCTATGCTAGCTAGATACTTACTACATTCTCTCCCTTCTTTTTATTATAAGCCTTTGATTCTTATAGATTTTGATATCAGTATTTATTATGCCAGAGTTATTGTTCTAACCAGCACATTGGTGCTGATAATGTCTTTAATATTTTAATAAAGCTTATTTAATGCGAATTCTATTCACGTGTAGACTTCAGTGTAAGTTGGTTTGGTTCTCTATTTTCCACGTTCGTTTACAGCAGAAGACAAGACGTTCCTGATGTATTCGCTGAATATTCATTTTTTCCAGATTCTTCACATTTATGAAATGGTGTCTGTCTATTCTGCGGCCTGTTTTTGGAATGCTTCCTCTGTTATTCTTAAAGCTGTTTGTACCCATTTTGACAGTTTTAAAATGTACATATTTTCATTTACAGACCATATCAATAAATAATGAATAATACAATTGGGTTTGCGAAATCTTTCCTTTCCTTTCCTCTCTCTTTTAAGGGAAACATCCTCCGAGGTAAATCAACCTAGGGCTTAAAATAATAATAAATAATAAGGGAAACATTCAGTAATAATGATCATGAACATCGTTTAGTGATAAACCTTCAACCTTACGATAAGCTGTGTATTAGAGTGGGTCATCGTTTATATGGAAAAATGAAAAATTTAATGTTATCCCATCAGATCAAAGCTTTTTTGATCCCATTTCAGGCCCCAAATAAGAGTGCAAAATTTGAGCACGATTGGTTATGTCTACGTTTTGCGCATCGCGTTTGAAGTTTGTATGGGGTTTTACATGGGAAAACACACTTTTTTGCATTTCTCTCATAACAAGCTCGAATTTTTCTAAAACCATGTAACCGTTAAAGTAAAAACATAGCCTAGGGTGTCCTGAATAACTTTGTCGAAGACCGCAAAGTGATCTGATTCTTGTGAAAAAAGTTATAGCGTTAACATTGCTTGGCGAAACAGCATGATTTTGTTGCTATTGTTATTCCTTTACATGTTAAAACATAAGCACATGCATGCGGTTCGTTGGTTATAACTATTTTCACAAGCTTCGGATCGTTTTACGGTCTTCAACAAAGTTTTTCAGAGCATCCAAGGCTATCATTTTATAGTATCGGTTAAAAAGTTTCAGACAAACTTTTTCAACTTATGACAAAAATGCAAAAAAGTATGTTTTCCCATACAAAATCCCATACAAATTTCAATTGCAATGCGCAAAGTGTAGAGGCAACCAATCGTGCTCAAATTTTGCACAGATACTCAGGACCCGAAACGGAACCAAAAAAGCTTTGATCTGAGAAAACGGTTCCGATGACCCACACTACTGTGTATAAGACAAGTTTCCATCAAGCAATCCATCCTAGATATCTATACTTTTTCACATAGACGTTTCATAGCAGCTAAAAGTGTTCATGAATATTTTTGTTTCAAACGAACGAAATTTGTCTCCGTGTAAGCGAAAGTTTGCTCACGCAGGAGCGGTTCATGAGTGAGCTTTTAGTGTGAATTTACCAACACTGGGCAAGACTTCCCTACTAACAAAAGTAGCTGCATAAAAGCTTATGGAGCAAACGCTTTTGGAAGAAAGCTCGTTTAAGCTCTTATACAGCAAAAATGTTAGTTGGGTTATGGTTACCTACTCAAAGAAATCAAAAGTAATCATTGATTACTTGTCACTAAAAAAAACTTGTTGGAAACCCCTTGGTTCAAATGGCAGTCACCGTGTAAAAAGTTTCTGCATCTGCCAGAAATCTCTCAATAAGTTTCTTAAGGTTGAAGGATTCGTCATTGACATAATCGTCATCATTGAGAATTCGAAAGCAGTTTTCACGTTCAAAACTGATATTTCCGCAGTCAAAATGTATTCACTTTATTGCGGGTGGAGAATGGATCACAGTGAATACATTTTCACTGCGGAAATTTCAGTTTTAAACGAGAAAACTGCTTTCGAATTTTCAATGATGACGATGATGTCAATGACGAATCCTTCAACCACAGACAAACAGACGTAACACCTTGAACGATTTTCATGGAAATCTATCGCCCAGTTCCCACTACCATCACCTGGTGGAGAAGTTGCACGAAACACTGTGTTGTGCCATATCGTCAACAGAAAGCGCTAGTGTGAAATTTCAAACACATAGAAAAACGCTGCGCACGCCTCTGGTTGTGAAAGCCTCAACTATGAAAATTTAAAATGATCGTTAAAAGCGTGGTCGATGGAAATTTCATGTTACGTCTGTTTGTCTGTGCTTCAACCTTAAGCGATTCCTTTCGAACATGAAACTGGGCTTAAAACAATTTAAAATACTTTCTGCACTGAAATAAATTTTGTTGTGGAAACTACCGATTCTATAGTAAAATTACTAACCGTACCTATGATTCTCAACCGACAACAATTTTCAGTTAATTCCACTAAAACACTGTCAACTTAACTAGCAGTGCTGTTAACATTACCAAAAATAATCTTAATTTAACAAATGAGCATTGTATTTTTAACCATACTGTGTTGTAAAATGCGTGTCCTGGAAAAAATAACAATGTTTTGTTGTTGAGACGACCATGTTTTTAGTTGAATTTACTACAATGCATTGTAATTTCAAGCATATTTCAGTTATCTTAACAGATTTTGTTGTCGGTTGAGAATCATAGGTACGGTTAGTAATTTTACTATGGAATCGGTAGTTTCCACAACAAAATTTATTTCAGTGTGTGTGTATCCAGCGCAGACACGAACCCACATCAAAGTTTATCTCATTGTCCGCCAGAGTACTCTGCCACAAATGTCATCATCGCATCAACTGTCATCATTATCATCATCAGCAACATAAAGGAGAAACAAAAACATTGCAGTCTTCTGTCACTTCGGAAAGAAAATCGGAAAGTGCGGTATCGTTTGCAGGTGATTTGCTGTCGTCGGTCTGTTGCGGTTCCCGTCGTCGAAAATAAAATGATTGCCTCTCGTGCTCTGCTGTTGGGCCGCCTGCTGCAGCGTGTGGCCAGTTCCCCGGCAACTAGGGCGACCGTCCGTAACCAGCTAGTCCGTCACGGACACGAGTAAGTATGGTGTTTTTGTCGGTGGAAATGGTGGATGAACTTCCAGAGGACCGCTTATGTAATTTGCTTATGATGTTTGGATTTGAATTGCTAAACTGCTTGACTATTTTCAGTGTTGCATACCGAATGAATGGGCCAAAGCCGGATATGATGGTCCGTGTCGGAGCCCAAGTCGCCGGAGGAATGATGTGGTGGTGGGTGCTGTGGCATCTGTTCCATGAATACGAACATATTACGGTTTGTTGTTGGATAAAGAGTGTTGTGGATTCGGAACCAAATTGAATGATTAAGTTGAAACATTGACTTCTGCTAGCGTTCCTTCCTTTACATTAAACATATTTAATGTCGAATGCAGTGTTACAAACTGCACAGGAACCGGTGCAAGGCATTGTTTCGATTCAGAATCAAATTTGGGGCCGAATCCACAATAATTAGGTACCCATTTATAACATTACGTCGTCTTTTCAGGGAGAATTCGACTATCCGGATCCCACTCTGTGGACCAATGCCGAATTGGGCATTCCTGCCGACGATGAATAGAAGCATTCAAACGATTTTACCTAGGAATCATCTATTTCTCCAATTGCACATCTTCTAGCTGGCGGAACTAGATATGCAGTTGATTTGCCAGCATTAAAAAACGTTCATATTGTAAATAAAGAAATAAAATGGATTGACTGCTGTTTTTATAATTTACCAGTGATGTGGCATCGTGCTTTGACAAATATCAGCGCTGCTATAACAGTTGGCCAGCTCAGTGCAAAAAGGGTTAGAATCGGGGGTGGGGGGGGGGGGGGGGCATAGTTGCAAAATAAGGATTTTTCAGGATTTCAGCTCGAGTTGCATATTTCTCCAACACCAACGAGGCCTGCCGTGTATTGGATAAATGAGCGATTCCAAGCAACAGCATCAAAATTAAGGAAAATTTTTAATTCATGATTTTCTATTGAACTGAAACTTTGCACAGTTTTTCAGTTCCATCTAAATCGCCATTTTTCGATATCAAATTTTTATTTAGAGCCACGACTAACTTTTCAAAAGGGTGTATGTGAAAATGGTTCAAAAATATTCAAAAATATGCACAGCAAAAACGGATTGTTCGATTGCTATGAATTTTTCAGCAAAGTTAGATAGCTAAATGGTGATTTCTAAGAAAATATACACTGTGAAAAAAAATCTATTTTATCATTGAAAAACATCATTTTTGTCACAAAAACTCAAATATCTCAAAACCCTATCTTTTTACCAACTTGAATTTTTTAGGGAAAACGGTCCATTGTATTAGCAATCTACCATAAAAATTTGGTGATGGTAAACTAATAAACAAAAAAGTTATAACATTTCAAAAATTTCACAATTTTTACATTTAGTAAAAAAAATTTTTCTGTGTAAATTATTTCGGCCGGGAATCGCGATTTGATGCTGATTTTATTGTTCAGCAAAGTTAGATAACTAAATGGCGATTCCTAAGAAAATATACACTGTGAAAAAAAATCTTTTTTAACATTAAAAAATATCATTTTTGTCACAAAAACTCAAATATCTCAAAACCCTATCTTTTTACCAACGTAATTTTTTAGAGAAAACGGTCCATTGTATTAGCAATCTACCATGAAAATAAACAAAAAAGTTATGACAATTCAAACATTTCACAATTTTCACATTTAGTAATAATTTTTTTTAGTGTAAATTATTTCGGCCGGAAATTGAAGTTTGATGCTGATTTTATTGTTAATGGCCTTGCGTGAGTAAAACAAGTTGTTTTTATTATATATTATATATACATATAATATAATATACTATGTACCGTAATGTTCCGATTTTATCACGCCCTCCGCGCATTAGTCGTTTATTCATTAATTTGCTGTTACATTTGAGGACAAGTGTTTTCCCTCTTCTTCAAGATGAATGTTGAAAGCGTGTTTTGCAACGTTAAAAATATTGAAATGGGTATAGATGTTGAAGAATATTACAGGGCATTTTTGAAAAGGGGCGTAATTAAATTGTTTAAACAGATGTCGCTGATGGCAATTTCTCAGTTGTTGTCGTTTTCGAACTTCCTGCGCCCTGCTTTACCGATGATATACAGATGGCTCGTTTGTCAAATTCTAGACGGCAGGACGTGCAAATGCGTAATTTTGTACACAATGTGGACATTTGGGCATAACCAGTCTCTTTCAGTTTATCTATGGTGCTTTCGGTGAGATTTCGTAACTCTTTTGAACATTTTTTTTCATCAAACGGTCTACAAGAGAGCGTTGAGTTGAAGACCTTTGAGAAAGCGACTGTTCATCTTGTTCGTTAGATTATAATAAACAAAATCACTTATTAATTTTAACTTACTTGTTTGGTGTTGGTGGCTGAAGAAAAAAAATACTATACAATTTTTAATATTCATAGCGGTAGTATTTTTTTGTTTTTTTCGTGAGCATTGTCAGGTATGTATACAGACAAACAAACGTAACACTGGCGAAATTTTCATTGACCACGCCTTCAACGATCATTTTGAATCTTGGTTGTGGCTTTCATAACAAGAAGAGCGCCCATCGTTTTTCTTTGCGTTTGACGTTTCACACTAGCGCCTTCTGATGACGATATTGCACAACGCAGTGTTTCGTGAAACATTTCCACCAGGTGGTGATAGTGTGAACTGGGCGATGAATTTTCACTAAAATTGTTCTAGGCGTTTCGTCTGTTTGTCTGTGGTATGTACCTCTTATGCATTTGTTGTTGTTGAAGTTACTCGCATTCTTCCGATCATAAAGTCTGTTCTCTACACACTTAATTTTGATTACCGCACGGTGTGTCTGGTATAAGAAATTTATTACAAAAAAATAGGCATCGCTAATTTTTACGTTACGTGAAAGTTGACGCTACTAGCTTTCATTCAAGCCCAACATCGAAATATTCCATCGGGGGAACTTTTTCATACAAAAATTGGGTATGTTTGTTAAGTAGAAATAGGGATGTAAACTTCTTGAATTAACGAAGAAATGTGATGTTTTGCTTTAGAGTGTTATTGTAGTTGGGTAGAGTTGGGTGTAGAGATTTGGAGAGCGGACCCCTCCAACAGCGAGACGAGCAGTTCGAGAAAAATTGTTAACGCGAAGACAACCAATAAAATTTGTTTGAGTTTATTCGGCGTGTTTTGTTTGCCATCCGGTTCCTCGTCTTCAGATTCAGAAGTGGGATTCCCCCGGACGTACCGGCGGTGTATAGCGGAAGATCCAGAGCAGAAACTCCGACGGATTTGGAGTGCGACGACGGATCGTATTACACGATGCCAGTGACGAGAAACATGGCGGCCAAGAAAAAACAGCAGCAATCGGAGGACGAGCATTTTTTTGACGTCACAAGCGACGAGACGGACGACGATCGAACCGACGGCGAAAGGCGAGGCGTCGCAATGCAAACACAACCACCAACACTAACAACCGGCTTCGCTCTTCATCCGCACGACGTTGGTAAATTGATTCCGGAGTATTCAGAAGGCGACGGCGTAGTGAAATGGTTACGCCGGATCGATCATTTCCGCGTTTTGTACGGTTGGTCGGAGCAAGTATGTTTACTATACGCTTCAACTCGTCTAAGCGGCGCAGCGGCTAATTGGTACCGGAGACATGAGGAGCAAATTTTCAACTGGATGCAGTTCAAGGATCAGGTGACATTGGCCTTTCCTGAAACCTTCGACGAAGCCGATATACATCGACAATTGGAGGCGGTAAAGATTGAGAAGGATGAGTCGTACGAGTCATATGTTTATCGCGTCGACGCCATGGCACAAAAAGGCGATTTCAGCACTTCAGCGACGATGAAGTACATCATCAAAGGACTACGTAATGACAAGGTGTACTCAAGTTTACTCTCGATGCAATTCAAATCGACCCTGGAAATGTTGCGTCATATCAAGTGGGTGGCGTCTAACTTGAGTATGGTCCCTCAAGCGCCTTCAAGATTCGTTAAAATCGCTCCCACCTCCACGAGTGAACCGGTCGGCCGGGTCAGCACTGAGGTAACTTGCTTCAACTGTCGAGAACCTGGCCACAAATCCATCGACTGTCCAAAACCTCAACGTAGAGAGCGGTGCGGCAGGTGTTTGAAGGTCGGCCATGCGACGGAGAAGTGTTTTTCGGCAGTGCAAAAGGAGCCATATCAGGTGGGGCCGAAAGTGGCAGGACGAAGTTCAACGAATGCGGTGTTCCAGGGTGGCTCGTTGAATGCGGTAGCAGTGGATGAATCATCTCAGGCGATGGTGGAGTTGGATGTGGCTGAGGAGCGCATCCGTGCGTTAGCTCTGGTGGATTCAGGTAGTTATGCTAGTCTCATAAAATCAAATTTGCTACCCTCTAAGATTTCGGTTAGACAAACAAGTGAGGAGATCGTGGGTATAAATAATTCAAAAGTAAAAGTTGTGGGTGAGTGGAACAGTTTTGTATATATTGGCCAAAACCAATTTACTGCACGGTTCTTGGTCGTGTCAGAAGACACTATGCAAGTAGGGTTGATATTAGGTAGAAGCTTTCTCAGGGAAAATCAAATTCAGTTTATAACATTCCCAGTAAACACTCTTCCAGAATTGGTTGATAATCCGTCGAAGCTTTCTGATTGGTCCATGTTTGGGGAAATGGGGTCGACATGCACTTTTCATGCTGATTATGCGAATCTTGATGTGGGTGACGATAACGAGACGTATTCTTTTCGGCATAAACTTGAAGAGGTTTTGAAGGTAAATTATTTTGAACGCCAACGACCGGCAGCTCCCTTGGTCAAGTACCAAGCGGAAATACGTTTGAGGGAAAACAAAGTCTTCTCCGCAACGCCACAAAGACTTAGTGTCGTTGAAAAGAATGAGCTTGATAAAATCATTGCTGACTTGTCAGCGGAGGGCATAATCCGGGAAAGCGATTCGCCGTATACTTCGCGTGTAGTGCTGACCAAGAAAAAAAACAATACTTACCGTATGTGTGTGAATTACAAACCACTGAACAGAATCGTTGAAAGAAATCACTTTCCCATGCCAGTGATAGAAGATCAAATTTTGAAGCTTCAGGGAAAACGTTATTTTTCATCACTGGATCTCAAAAATGGATTCTACCACGTTGAATTAACCGAAGAAAGTAAGAAGTACACTTCCTTTGTGACTAACAGCGGGCAATACGAGTTCAATCGTTTGCCTTTTGGGTACGCTAATTCCCCATCGATGTTCGTAAAGTATATAACTAAAGTGCTTGATCCATTCATTCGGGACGGGAGAATAGTGGTGTTCATTGACGATATGATGATCGCTTCGAAAAGCGTTGAAGAGCATCTTCAAACGTTGAGTGAGGTTTTGCAAGTTCTATCGAACAATCACTTGGAACTTCAGCTATCTAAGTGTCATTTTTTGAAAACGCGTACAGAATATCTTGGTTACGATGTCAAGTTCAACAGTATTCAACCTAGTGACCGGCATATTGAATCTATTCGCGAGTTTCCGATTCCAATTGATCGAAAAAGTCTTCAACGTTTTCTCGGACTTGTTAATTACTTCAGAAAGTTTATTAGCGGGTTCAACATTTTGGCAGCTCCGTTGTACGACTTGTTGAAGGAAGATCGAGAGTTTGTATTAACAAGGAATCATCTAGAGGCGGTAGAGAAGCTAAAGCAAGCACTGATTTCTAAACCAGTTCTACGAATCTATTCTCCAACGGCGGAAACGGAGCTTCATACGGACGCTTCTTCGGCAGGCTACGGTGGTGTACTACTACAACGACAAACAGATGATGGGTTGATGCATCCGATTATGTATTTCAGTAAGAAAACGTCACCAAGTGAGTCAAAATTGCACAGTTTCGAGTTGGAGACCTTAGCAATCGTGTACTGCCTCCAAAGGTTCCGTATTTACTTGTTCGGTCTACGTTTTAGAATTTTGACAGATTGTAACTCCCTAAAGCAAACGTTGGAAAAAAAGGATGTTAATCCCAAAATTGCTCGTTGGGCGTTATACCTTGAACAGTTCGACTTCGAAATATTGCACCGGTCGGGATTGAAGATGCAACATGCAGATGCACTCTCACGGGTAAACGTGCATCTGATTGAAGAGGATTATCGGACGGTGTCTTCTGTTTTTGAAAATGCTCTTTATGTTGCTCAGTTGCAAGACTCAGCGGTGGAAAATTTGAAGCAAGCGGTGAGTTTGGGATCATTGAAAGATTACGAAGTTCGGGATGAGATTTTATACAAGAAAGTAGGTAACAAGTCCTTGTTGTATGTGCCCTTACAAATGGTTCCATCGGTTATCAACAAGTTCCACAACGACATGGGACACTTCGGAGTGGACAAGGTTTGCGGATTGATCAAAAGGACTTACTGGTTTCCTCGTATGCGAGAACAGGTGCAGGATCATGCCAAGTGTTGTATTTCTTGTATTGCATTCAATCCTCGCAACAAACGCTACGATGGAGAACTTTTCAGCGTAGAGAAACCAAAAGTTCCATTTGAAGTGCTGCATATTGACCATCTCGGACCATTGGAGAAGGGAAAGGGAAAAAATGAGTACATTCTAGCTGTAGTAGATGCTTGCACAAAGTTCATCAAACTGTATCCAACGAAGACGACCAAAACAACTGAAGTCATGAAATCTCTTCGAAGTTATTTCCACACATATTCGACTCCAAAGGTTTTGATATCTGACCGAGGCACCGCGTTTACGTCGCATGCCTTCAATAAATTCATAGCAGACCATGGCATACGCCATGTTAAGGTTGCGACAGCATGTCCCAAAGCCAACGGACAGATCGAGAGATATAATCGAACTATGATGCCATTGATCAGCAAACTCGTCGAGGAGACAGGTGACAGATGGGATTCGATCATTACCGACGCGGAATACATGCTCAATAATACAGTCAATAGAGCAACTGGAAAGACCCCAGCGGTGTTGCTCTTCGGAGTGGAGCAACGAAGACGAATTGACCATGATCTGACGCAATATTTATTGGAATTGAATGACGAACCGGAAAAGCAAGAGATAAACACTCTTCGTGATGAGGCAGCTGAGCATAACCAGCGTCAACAAAATTACAATAAGCGAATGTACGATAGGCATTGCAAGAAGAATACCGGCTATTCTGAAGGGGACTTGGTGATGTTGAGGAGAGTAAATGTGCCGGGAGAAAGGAATAAACTTAAACCGAAATTCCGTGGGCCATATATTGTAAAGAAGGTTCTGGATAAAAACCGATATGTGGTGGGGGATCTTGATAAGTTTCAAGTAACGGGGACGAGGTTTGAAGGGATATTCGATCCGTTAAACATGCGGCTATATCAGAAAGCGAAAGACGAAGAAATGAAAACTAGTGTATTAGAAAAAGAAGATGAACAGTATCAGGATGTTCAGTATTTGGAAGATGAGAAAGAAGACAGTGAATTAGAAGAAGAGGGGTATCAGAATGTGGAGTATTTGGAGGAAGAGGATACAGATGTTGATTACGAAGATATTGAATATTTGGACGATGAATTTGAGTAATTTCTTTGCAGATGAATAATTTGTGCAGGATGGCCGAGCTGTAAACTTCTTGAATTAACGAAGAAATGTGATGTTTTGCTTTAGAGTGTAATTGTAGTTGGGTAGAGTTGGGTGTAGAGATTTGGAGAGCGGACCCCTCCAACAGCGAGACGAGCAGTTCGAAAAAAATTGTTAACGCGAAGACAACCAATAAAATTTGTTTGAGTTTATTCGGCGTGTTTTGTTTGCCATCCGGTTCCTCGTCTTCAGGGATTAATTTGGAACCGTTCATTTTGTATGGGGAAAAACAGTATTCTGAAAAAGTTGTTCGAGATCCCTCGGTGGATTTTTTTGAGGGACCGTGCAAATGAAAGCTGGAAGTCTCTATTTTTGAATAGCGAAAAATTTGGCGATGCCCAATTTTTTGTTATAAACCTTTCCCATACACACGCCGTGTACCGAGTTCGGTAATTTTTTGACGAGATTAAAACTGCTGAGCACCGAACTCGTTCAGCAAAAATTCATTGTTTACCTTTTCCATACGATTTTGACAGTTGTTTTACTGAGCCTCAGTAAAATCGATTACCGAAACTACCGAGATCGTACTGCTGTTATAATCTCGTCAAAAAAGTACCGAACAGGCAATTCAGAAATAAGTGTGTAAGAGGGATTTTTTTTGCGGATAAACTAGACGTATACGCGTATAAAAAAACTTTTATTATACAGCTTTTGTCTTAAAAATAAATTCAATTCCATTTTTCTTATAATCAACAGCTTTTCAACACTATCAAGGGATTTTTTCACCAGTCACGTACAATAAAAAGTATGACAATCTCAATATTTTTGATCACAACACTGGATCGCGTCTAAGTTTCAAATAGATACTATAGTAATTACGAATAATCAAACTAAAGTATCATGAAAACAACTTGTTTAATTCAGGCGGTAGCCTTTACAATAAAATCAGCATCAAAATATAATTCTCGAAATAATTTACACAGAAAAAAAATTTTTTTTGTTACTAAATGTAAAAATTGTGAAATGTTTGAAATGTCATAACTTTTTTGTTTATCAGTTTACCATCACCAAAATTTTATGGTAGATAGCTGATATAATGGGCCATTTCCCCTAAAAAATTGAAGTTGGTAAAAAGATAGGGTTTTGAGATATTTGAGTTTTTGTGACAAATATCATATTTTTTCAAAGTAGAAAAAGAAATTTTTTACAGTGTATATTTTCTAAGGAATCATCATTTAGTTATCTAACTTTGCTGAAAAATTTATAACAATCGAACAATCCGTTTTTGCTGTACAGCTTTTAGAATATTTTAGAACTATTTTCGCATACACCCTTTTGAAAAGTTAGTCGTGAGTGAATATGAAGGTTTAATATCAAAAAATGGCGATTTATATGAAATTGAAAAACTGTGCAAAGTTTCAGATATTTTTGAAATGGTCGCTCAGGATCGACTGACATGACTCCGTGGAATTCCTCAAATACGACAAGTCAAAAAGAGTAGCCTTGCTCATGAAGAGCAAATTAAATTAGCACATTATAAATATCAAGCATGCACTTTTCTTATTCATTTTAAGCTCAATCTAACCCAAAAAAATCAGGATAATTATTCCATAGGCCTATAAAACACGGCGATTGTTTTTCAAAACCTTATAACAACATTTGGGTAAGAAAACTGCTTTTTTGTTTTTTCAGAATTCATTAAACTGAGTTGCACATTAACCAAGGAAGTGGCATCCCAATGGACTACCCGCTTTGCGCGCAGCCACAGTTGATCAGCAGGAGTAAATCAATTTAATTTTGTATGGCGAAATGCATCTAAACTTGAATTACTTGAAATACAAAGGTTTTCCCGAAAAAATATTTGGTAGGCTTAATAGTGGTCACCATTGTGCACATGCACGACCACTACCAAATATTTTTTTCGAATAAATGTGTTCCACTTCGAGAAATACGCCATTAGATGCTATTCGCCATACAATATTTTTGCGATTTACTTTTAGCGATTTTTCGCGCATAGAAGGTAGCGCTACATTGGTCAATGCGGAGAGTAGGAAAACAGCCAAAGCATTTAATTCATTCCATCAATGTTTTGTTTTCGAAGCCAACATAAATGTGGCTCAAGCTGACAACCTATCTTCCAACACAGCAGCAAAGTTGATTGATTTATTTTTATTATAGATACTTTCAACCCTTGGCTGGTTCGTCTCTAGCAGCAAAGTTTTAATGCGGGGTAAGAAAACAAAAATGCCGTAACAGTCCCCTGATTTTAACGTGCAACTTAGTTTAAAGCATTCTAAAAAAATAATAGTAGTTATCTCGCCCAAATGTTGTTATTAAGTTTTGAAAAACGATCGGCGTGTTTTATAGGCCTATGGAAAAATTAACCTCATTGTTTTTGGGTTAGATTGAGCTTAAAATAAATAAGAAAACTGCATTCCTAATTTTTATAATGTGCTAATTTAATTCGCTCCTTAAAATACCTAGAACAGAAACATTCGTACAAAAATGTCCTCGAATATCTTACACAGAATTTTATTGTACGAAATCGAAATGTTTGCTGGCACGCAAGCTTGGGCGCAAGTAGCCTTCGCCATTAAACACGAGATTATATTCAAACAGCATCATCTCCCTAGGGGCTGTCCATTAATTACGTAAGAGATTTTTTACGATTTTCCGACACCCCCACCCCCCCTTGTAAGATTTTTTGTATGAGAGCCCAAAATTTTTTATATGGCTCGTAAGATTTTTCAAACCCCCCCTCCCCCTATAAACCCTTACGTAAATAATGGACAGCCCCCTAGTGGCGACTAGCTAAAAACCATATCACTTGTTCTCAAACTTGTGCGCAATGAAGTAAAATGTTGTGTGCAACTTACTTGTACGAAACCTTGGATATTCATCCCGATTAAAAAAAATCCAAGTGAAAAGTATAGACACTATAGATTCCATAGACTCGCGGAGACATGTTTGAGCAACACGATTTTAGTGTGTTTTACCGTGAATTTATAGTGTACCGAGCGAATATGACGTCACACATTCCATTGTCGCTATTGATCTTGTGACGTCATGCTCGTTTGGCTACACGAACTGTAGTCCGTTTGGCTACAGTTGTCTTCGCCTCCGCGAGTCTATGGGATCTATAGTGTCTATTATAGTGAAAAGTTGTAGTAAAACAAGTCGGAGAAGCTTAAGCGCACAGGTAATAAAGACCATATGGCGCTGTCCATAAACTACGTAGACTTTTTTTCGGTCATCTCAGACACCCCCCCTCCCTCCCCCCTCGTAGACTGTTGTTCATACAAAATTTTTGAAATTTGTATGGAGCGTAGACTTTGGCCAGACCCCCCCCCCCCGTCCCCCCCTACGAGTCTACGTAGTTTATGGACAGGCCCTATAGTGTAGAGATGGGCAAACCGTTCGCGAACGGTACTGAAGAACTAGTTCTAACGAGAGAATGAATGAACTGTCGTTCGTTTTAAAAGAACGGTAGTTCTGCGTTCCCTAAAAGAAAGGAAAACTGAATGTTTCACAGAACTGTTCATTCAGCCTTTTCAAATAATGAATATTGGGTTCTGTGAGAGCAAATGTTATATATGATCTACCCAACCATCTCGACAAAATAGTACTGCGATGACATACAGCCGGAAAAAATAACGACCGTTGATAAATAATGTGTCAATCCACTGTATCACAAATCCTACATATTTTTGCGGAACGGATTTGCTTTTTTTAATTGTTACGTAAATAACACGGCAACGTACAAACGCCGAACTTCGGTTCACAAAACAACCACAGATAATTATCTGTGAAACAACCATAAGAACAACTGAACGGAGGAACGGTTCAAAAGAACTAGTTCTTTTTGAGGAACTGTTCAATGAATTAACTACATCGGCTGTTTTCCTACTCTCCGCATCGACCAATGTGGCGCTAGCTTCTATGCGCGAAAAATTGCTTAAAGTAAATTGCAAAAAATTTTATATGGCGAAAAACATCTAAAGGCAAATTTATCGAAGTGGAATACATTATTCGAAAAAATATTTGGTAGTGGTTGTGCACAATGGTGACCACTATTAAGCCTACCAAATATTGTAATGCGACAACGTGCGATCGGGTGGCAGCGGATCCACGCAAGGATGTGCATATTAAGAGTTAAGGGCCGTTTCTTGAACTACAGCCCCGGTCAATCAGTGAGAGATTTTCGATGTCGATCGATATCGATTTGTTTTGAATCGATGGCGATCGCTATCGATACATAAAGATTTATAAAGAAAATCAGAATCTGGTTGATAGGGATCATCAACGTCCACTGCATACACGAAGGGAGACCTGATGCCGAGAAAGAAGCGTTCTACGCGCAGTTAGATCAAACATACGAAGGTTGCTCGCCGCGTGACGTGAAAATCGTTGTCGGCGACAAGAACGCGCATGTAGGAATGGAGGAAATGTACAGACCGGTAATCGGGCGAAACAGCCTGCACGCCGTATTGAATGATAACGGCCAGCGATGCGTAAACTTTGCAGTCTCCCATGATATGGTACTCCGAAGCACCTTCCTCCCCCGCAAAGATATCCACAAAGCCACCTGGAGATCACCCGACCAACAAACAGAAAACCAAATCGACCACGTTCTAATCGACGGTAAATTCTTCTCGGATATAACCAATGTCCGCACATACCGCAGTGCGAATATAGATTCGGATCACTACTTAGTCGTTGTATGCATGCGCTCAAAACTTTCGACAGTTATCACCACGCGTCGAAGTCGAACGCCGCGGCTCAACATCGAGTAGCTGCGTAACGTAGAAATGGCTCAAGACTACGCGCAGTAGTTAGCAGTGGCCCTACCAACGGAAGAGCAGCATGGCGCAGCTACACTTGGGGGTCATACACAAATTACGTCTCGCTTTTAGGGGGGGAGGGGGTTTTGCAGAACGTGACGACTCTTACAAAAAATATTGAGGCCCCATACAATAAGTGTGACATAGGGGGGAGGGGGTTGAAAAAGGTCGGTTTTTGCGTGACATAATTTGTGTATCACCCCTTGAAGATGGCTGGAGGGACATCCGATCCGCCATAGGTAGTACCATAGACTAATTTCAAGACCTCGATGTTCCAAAGAAAACCATTAAATTTTCTGTGTCCAGCCTGGTACCCAATAAATATTTATTACCGTGTATTTTTTTCCGTGTAAATAGCCTTTTGTGCAAATTATATTTAGCGTGTTACACCGATCTGACAGCTCTGACAGTAAGGGACTAAACATAAATTACGTAAAGTGAGTACCGAGGATTGTTCACAATCTGCGAACTTGACTGCGGAAAAAATCGCGACCATGACGCCGCTGGTAGTACCTCGGCTACAGCACTAGGCTTCGCGACTCCGAATCACAGAAACGACTGGTACGACGGCGAACGTGAACAGTTGAAAAACGAGAAGAATGCAGCATGGGCGAGAATGCTGCAACACCGTACGGGAGCGAATGAGGCACGTTACAGACTGGCGCGGAACAGACAGAACTCAGTCTTCCGGATGAAGAAGCGTTAGCAGGAAGAACGAGATCGCGAAGCGATGGAAGAGCTGTACCGCGCTAAGAGTGCCAAGATACTCACGGGAATATTCTCACGAGCGAGCGTAAGGTGGTCGAGAGGTGGCGGCAGTATTACGATGAGCACCTCAATGGCGACGTTGCAAGCACCGAAGGTGGCGCGGTAATAGATCAAGGAGTACGTGCGCAGGACGAAAGATTTCCAGCCCCTAACCTCCAAGACACTGAAGAGGGGGTTAGCGCCGGTTGGAAAAACAACAAAGCCGCTGGAGCAGATTCACTACCAAGGGAGTTAATTAAACACGGAGGAGAAGCACTGGTGAGGGCACTACACTAGGTCATTACCAAGATTTTGAGGAGGAAGTATTACCGGAGGAGTGGATGGAAAGTATTGTGTGTCTCATCTACAAAAAGGGCGACAAGTTAGATTGCGGGAACTATCGCGCGATCACACTACTGAGCGCTGCCTACAAAATACTCTCACAAATTTTATGCCGCCGTCTATCACCGATTGCAAGAGAATTCGTGGAGCAATATCATATTGGATTCATGGGTGAACGCGCTTCAACGGACCAGATGTTCGCTATCCGTCAGGTGTTGCAGAAATGCCGCGGATACAACGTGCCCACACATCACTTGTTCATCGATTTCAAATCGGCGTATGATACAATCGATCGAGAACAGCTATGGCAGATTATGCACGAATACGGATTCCCGGATAAACTGATAGGATTAATCAAGGCGACGATGGATCGAGTGATGTGAGTAGTTCGAGTATCAGGGACACTCTCGAGTCCCTTCGAAGCTCGCAGAGGGTTACGGAAAGGTGATGGTCTTTCGTGCTTGCTGTTCAACATTGCGTTAGAAGGTGTAATAAGGAGAGCGAGGATAAACACGAGTGGGAGGATTTTCACGAAGTCCGTTCAGCTGCATGGTTTTGCTGATGACATTGATATCATAGCTCGCACATTTGAGACGATGGCGGAAACGCACATCCGACTAAATAGTGAAGCCAGGCGAATCGGATTAGTCATTAAAGTGTGGAAGTCAAAGTACATGATGGCAAAAGGCTCCAGCGAGAAATCACCGCGCCCGCCACCTCGAATTTCTATCGACGGTAATGAAATCGAGGTGGTTGAAGAATTCGTGTACTTGGGCTCACTGGTGACCGACGACAACGACACCAGCCGAGAAATTCAGAGGCGCATTCTGGCAGGAAATCGTGCTTACTTTGGACTCCGCAGAACTCTACGAAGGAATAAAGTTCGCCGTGACACGAAGTCAACTATCTCAAAAACGCTGATTAGACCGGTATTCCTCTATGGGCACGAAACATGGACCCTACAGGCAGAGGACCAACGCGTCCTTTGAGTATTCGAACGGAAGGTGTTGCGTACCATCTACGGCAGAGTGCAGATGGAAAACGGGATTTGGAGAAGGCGAATGAACCACGAGCTGCATCAGCTGCTGGGAGAACCAACCATCGTCCATACCGCGAAAATCGGGAGGCTACGGTGGGTGGGTCACGTCATCAGGATGTCGGATAGCAACCCGATTAAAATGGTTCTCGAGAGTCATCCGACCGGTATTGTCGGGCCGCCACCAAACCGGACTTCGCACAATCACGTCGCGACGCGACCCAACTCGCGACGTTTTTTAATCTTGTCAAATGTAGTGCGCATCCTTCCCGTCATTGTCAGCAACACAGCGCAATAGATGCGAAACAGTTGCGACACTTTTGGACCAAGAAAATTGCAATTTTTGATTGAATGTCGGTCTTGATTCCAACCGGATAGACAATACAAGAAGACGTGGTGCGCAGCGAGCAAGATGAGATGGGTCGATCAGGTGTGTAACCGTTAGGTTCCAAATTTAATCTTGATGGCTCCACCACAAGTCCTATATCCATTCCCTTCCCGAATACATCCCTGAAAAGATATAAACATTGGAGCAGATGGCACTCACTCGTTGATGGCTTGCCGGAGAGTGAGTCTGTTCTACTTCCTTTCGTACCGGACAGAATGACAAACGAAACTCGAGTAGTTTGAGCTTGGGTAAAAACTACCCAGTTTGGCGTATGAAATCTCACATACGGATGGCACTGGTGTAGATTTGGATATTAGGGTAAGAGTTTCGCATTAAAAGATTAATTTGACTATAGTAAGTTGTAACAAAAGAGTTACTCTTATAAAAGCAAGGAGTAGAGTGCGTGCGTGGCTAATTCTCATAAGTCGAGGTGAAAGAAAATACCGTTTTTTTTGGTGAAAGTTTAATTAATTTTGTGTTGTGTGTGATTAGTATTTGTGTTAGTAAAACCTTAAAACTAATCTATCTATCTATCTATCTATATATATATATATATATATATATATATATATATATATATATATAAATGAGTTTGAAGTCCCTTTGAGGCAACAAAACTCACAAACGGCTGAACCAATCAGGATGATTCTTGCACGGTACGATTCGTATTCACGGTGGCTGTGTTTATATGTACAAAAAGTTACGAATAACAACTAGAAAAGTAACAAAATTGAAAAAGAACAGATTTTCTATGAGCTGGGAAGGACATCAACACGACCAAAATGAAATCAATCTAGAGTGCGGTGCTATTTTGAGCTCAACAGTTGTCAAACCACCACAAGACGGCAAGACAAAGTTTGCCGGGACAGCTAGTGTGTTATAAATATAGCTAATAATTTACATGCTACCGTCTACCCCCGTTGGTTTGAACGATACCTCATGCAAACCAGTGGGGTTCATTTTTTAATTTGAACTTCTAGTAACCCTGTGCGCATCGAAAAACACACTGTTGGTTACCCTTTTTGCTGTTTTGTTTTGATTCTGCGTTCCGTTTCACTCCGTTCCATGAGCAGAATGACATTTAAATCATTTTTAGTTTGAACGATGTGCAGATTAGAGGGGGTCAAATTAAAAAGTGTTCAGATTAGATGCGGTCAAACCAACGAGGGTAGACGGTACCAGAAAAACACCCCAATAGTAGAACCTGAATAAGCGTTAAACAAAGAAAAAGGTAAAAGAAAAAGGTAAAGAAATCGTTAAGCGAAGAAGTTGAGGTTAGGTTTGGGACGTCACGGGTACTAACCAACGGTGAATAGGTCCCCGAAGGACCATTTTCTTGTGTACTTTTTTTCAAGTGCTCCAGATGTGATAGGCGTCATCGGCAAGAGTAGGGCCATCCGGCTGATCGAATAGGCCTATTAGATCAGTCGAAGAGCGTCGTCCATTGCCATTGTGTTGCCCCCTCAAGGAGCCGAAGCCCAGGCGCCATCTTAATCTTCTGAGCAGGTCATGGACCGGGAGTGAATCAACGCACCCCCCCTTTCATCCAGAACAACCCTAACGGACCAGAAATATCTGTCGAAACAACCATCAAATGGAAAGCCAACCGCCGAGTTCAAATCCCTCGGCGATCCGACGGTGGAACCCGAAGATAAGCCTGAAACCCAACGCTACCCTTCAACGACCAAGTATCACCATTATTGCTACCAAGGATCCGGATCCAAATCACCTGCATGCATGCTGTACAGATAGTACCCATACGTGACGTTCCCACAATAAACCCTGTGTAGCGAGTTGAGTTGTTTAGGAAGAGCAATCCCTAATTATTGGATTTTCATCATTTTACTTGGTATCGTTTCTCCTGGGTTCAGAAAGAAACCATCCATGCCTCGCCTTTCAAGAGATTAGGTTGTGTTTAGTGTTTTAACTGGCTTTCTCAGTCTGGGGAAATTCAAAACGACTAGTTTTGTATTGCCGGACGTTTCGGCCTTGTTTATTTGGCCTTTTGTGTTTAGTGTGTAGTCCCTAATGCTAAATTCAGTCACTCTAACGCCGATACTAGACATCTGTGGCCGAGAGTTCCGTTCCCTGTTCCTATTTAAAGTTGAGTTTGGGGAAGATGGGGAAGATAAGCCATTCATCGACCCTGTTGATTCCCACCCGGTGAGCTACCAAGCTTCAGATGGAGGACGATCTGCGGACCCTACGCAGAATGCGATACTGGATACAAACAGCCATGGACCGAGTGAATGGAGACGGCTACTATGTACAGCAGAGGCCACCCCGGTCTTAGCCTGATCGGTAAGGTAAGTAGGAGGATGTGGAAGCCTCTCCGAGAAAGAGGGGCAGAGTACGACCTCCAAAAAAGTCACCGGAGGACAAGCCGGAAGAAGTAAGTGTCACTGCTATAGTATGTCTTCCGGGGCGTGAGCGAGAAACGTAAAATCTCGCTCTGCACATCAACGGGATTTCGGCGAACAATGGTTCGGGAAGTGTGCAGATCACTGCCCGAATAGAAATTGTAATGTAGAAAACATCAGCATACATCTATAAAACCTTAAGATTAAACGTATATCGTTGTTCTCCTAATGTATTCAGACTTCAATATAACATCTAAGTACACAGTAATACATAAGATTTACATGTAACATTTAAATCAAACTTCAATGTGATGTTAAATTTAACATCCTATAACATCTAAAGACAAAATTTTCAAATGTTACATCAAAACCAAATGTCATACTGATTTCAACTGTTAGACGCTTGAAACATCAGACTACATCTTACGACAGATAAATGTAATGTAACATCAGAATCAAACATCATATTGATGTCAAGTATTGCTCACTTGGAACATCAGAATACATCTAACGACAGATGAATGTAATGTTACATCAGAATCAAACATCATATTGATGTTTAGTACTGCTCAAGAGAAACATCAGAATACCTATTCACAACACCAGAATAAAACGTTATACTAGAATTAAATTTCATTTTGATGTTAAGTGTTGCTTGCTTGAAACATCAGCATACATCTGATGACAGATGAAAGTAATGTTACATTAGAATCGAACATCATGTTGATGTCAAGTATTATTCACTTGAAACATCAAAATACATCTAACAACAAATGAATGTTATGCAACATCAGAATCAAACATCATATTGATGTTTAGTACTGCTCACTAGAAACATCAGAATACATAGCACAACATCAGAATATAACGTTATATCTCGCGTTACATTAAAATTAAATTTCATATTGATGTCAAGTGTTGCCCGCTTGCATCATCCGAATGGATCAATGTACGAGCTTACTAAATTGACGTTTGAGCAGTTCCGTATTTACTAATAATGAACTTGTTTCCGCTTGTTTCCATCGCCACTAAAAAACACGGCTCCGCTCAAAAGTCAAACTAATGAACACGTGCATTTGTGCTCGCATTTGTGCCACAACGACTTCTTATCATACGTATAAAATGCATAACACAGAAATGCATGATACCTACGCAAAATTGGCGGATTTAAGACACACATGCTTGTGCACCCACATAAGCCTGTATTTTGCAATAATTTAGGCATGGCAATCTTGTTTAGTTTACTAAGCATTTTGAAAATATTGGAATTCTACTAAAAAATTAAATGTAGGTACGAGCAATTTTAGAATTTGAGTGAATGTTATTTATTTTGTGTGCCACGGAGTTTAACCGAAAATGTGTAACTTTAGTTCTCCGTGTAGTTTTTCTGCCAACCGTCATGGAAAAAAGTGCGCGTCGTGGTGATAAATATTTTTCGGTCCAACAAACGAAAGCAGATTGTAAACGCGTTTTTGTGATTCGAGTTTATTTCGTGCGTGACTGTGAATTGTGAAATAGTTTAAATTTTGTGAGAACTCCGGATAGTGGAAATATCTCCGTGGAACGGTGTAATTAGTGGTAAATAAGGCTACAATCGACTTCCACCAGTGTGTCCAAACAATGGATGCTTCTGTCGTTGAAATGGATTCAATCGAGCAAAGTGGGATTCAGCTGGCACACGAAACAACGGTTTCTGTCCGCCGGATCCGGGAGCTGTGGTCGGAAATATTCAACGAGTGCATCTGCCAGGACCACATGAGCCGTTTGCCGGAGCAAATACAGACATTTTTCAGTGAAGTGTACGAGGAAAGTGAGGGGCGAAAACGGAACATCGTCAAAGCGATCGAATCTGCGGTGCGAAGAAACCGATCTCAAACGGCTGCTGCACGAGGATCCGGGTAATTTGAGTACTTGTTTCAAAAGGATACACTTTGCAAAGGTAAGCAAATGCACTGCAGGACTGGTAGCGAGTCGCTACGCTGGTCAAAATGTCCAATCGGTTATTTTTGATCTTTAATTTAACAAGGTACTGTCTATTTTTGGCCATCTCAGACTCCCTCCCCCTTCCCCTCGAAATTTGTATGGACCGTAGACATTGGCTAGACACCCCCTAAGAGTCTACGTAGTTAATGGACGGTCTCTTATGGCGATTTTGAACAAAGTTTTCAAACTTTATAACGACAATGATTTTTCATTAGGTTTTCATTAGCTTGCTGAATCGATTTCTCCTTGTCAAAATGCTGTTTTCTTAACTCCTAGCTTTTTACAAATAGGACTGTTATGCGAGTGGGGCAGCAAATGACTTGATCCGATTTCTCTTTTACGCTAAAAGGGGGAGACGGGGCAGTGTGGACCTAGGTATGGACGGACGCCTTGAAGTTTTTGCCTTGCAAGGCGTCATAAAAGTTTACTTTTTTAGACATAGGGGTAGGCGGGGCATTACGAGCAGGTGAGGCATAATGAGCACCTTGTATTTTCACTGTAAATTTCCAAATTTACAAAACAAACTACTTGATTGTAGCTTAATTATTATCGTCGCACCACCAAATCGAAGTCGTCGCTTGAAGCACATGCAAAATTGCAGCTGCGAAGTAAATTTGTAAAAACTTTTAGAGAACCTGCGTTTTTTTCAGATTTTTGAAGAACTAATGGGATAAAACTTCGATAAATTCCTAAAGGAAACTTAAACAAAGTTCTAAAATATTTCTTTTTGGCATTACGTTAGAAAAACGTCTATTTTTCACTTAGCAAAACAACGATAAATGACCTATTTTTACTAAAACAAATGTGTCGAAAAGTTAATAATACTTTTCGACACTTGTACTCGTAACTGGCAAGCCTCTTTGGATAACTGTACGATTCGTCGTATTTTACGTCGTCATTTTGCGACTTGTTGCATACGTAACCTTTCCAAAATCTTCAATGCCATTAAAGAAATTTTTGAATTATATGATAAACATGGGGTGGGACACTCATTAATATTGGCAGTAATATCGATTAATATTATATTAGTTCAGTAATATCTAGTAATATTGATGCTACACATCAAGGTGGCTGTGAATTTCTTTTGTACACAAAGACTACTGACATATGAGGACGACTAAAGTAAAATATGGAGTGCGATAAGTTTTCATTATTATCTAAATTTAACTTAAAGCCATAAAGCTTTATAGCTTTAAAGCTTTATCCAAAACAGTCTGAATTTAAATTAACTGAACAAAAATGAACTACTTTGGCGTATTATTCATCCATAGTAGTTGTTTTGTAATGAAATAACTTTACAGGTGTAAATAATGTACGAAATTTGTAAAAGTCTCATGGTGTCCATACTACCCCGTATGTTTCAAGACGGTCATAAATAGTAACATTTTTCAAAACATTTTTTGATGTCGATAAATAATTTTTTTTCGTTTATGCTCGTGTGCAATAGCTGCTAAATAGACTTAAAAAGGACACATGTATCAAAAATTTAAACTTTTATGACATCTTGCCAGATAAAGCTGGCAAAAACCTTGGGGTGTCCATACTGCCCCGCCTCCCCCTATTCCTCTAAGAATTCCTCCACGAACTCTTCTAAGGATTCCTTCTGGATATCTCCAAGAATGCCATATGTGATTTCTTCAGGAATAGCTATTTAACATTCTTCTAGTATATCCTCCAGGAGTTCCTACAGAAATTATATCAGGAACTTTCTCCAGGCATTCCTCGAGGAATTCTTCCTGACATTTTTCCAGGAATTTCGCCTGAGATTCGTCCAGAAATTACTTCAGGAATTCCTCCAAAAATTCCAACAGGAATTCCCCTAGGAATTTCTACAAGAATTTATCCTGGAATTCTTCAAAGCATTCCTCCATGGATTTTTCCAGAGATTACTACAGGAATTCATCAGGAATTTCTTTTGGAATTCCCCCAGGAATTCCTCCAAAGATTTTTTCAGGAAATATTTCGGGGATTCCTCCGAGAATTCCACCAGGAATTCTCCTGGGCATTCTTTTAGGCATTTATCCAGACATTCTTCCACGAATTCTTGCAGATGTTCCTCAAAGAATTCTTTCAGCGATTCCTTCAAAAATTCCTCCAGCTATTTCTCCAGGAATTGCTTCAGAGACTCTTCCACGAATTCCCCCAGGAGTTCTTCTACACACTTAATTCAGATTGCCGGGATATCAGTATTTTTTCAAACTTTTGCCGAGATTCGCACAGCCGAGCAATCAGCAAACAATCATTTTGCCGGGATCTCGGCAATTTTGACAGTTCATTGCTGATAGTCGGCAATCATTTTGCTGAAAATCAGCTAACAATCGTCACTTTTTGCTGAGATACCAGATAAAGATTTTGCTGAGCAGACGGCTGTGCGCGATTTTGCCGAGCCCGCGAATCTGCTTTGAGTGTGTAGGAGTCCAGGAATTTATTCAGGAAATCCGTCAGGGATTCCTTAAGAAATTCTTCCAGGATTTTCTCTACCAATACCTTCTAGAATTTTTCAGGGATTCCTCCAGGCATTCCTCGAGGAATTCTTCCAGATTTTCCTCCAGGAATTGATGCAGGGATTCCTCCAGAAATTCCCTTAAGAATTCATCCAGGAGCTGCTTCATGGATTCCTCCAGGAATTTCTCCAAGGATTCCCCCAGGGATTTCTCCAGGAATTCTCTCGAGGTGTTCTCCAGTAATTCCTTCAGAAATTCCTCAAGAAACTCAAGGGAATTACTTCAGCGATTTCTCCAGAGATTTCCCAAGGGATTCCTTTAGGAAATCCTTCAAAGATTCGTCCAGGAATTCTTCTAAAGATTCTTCCAGGAAATCATCCTGAAATTTCTCAAGCGATTATTTCAGAATTTTCTCCAGGGATTCCTTCCAGACTTCTTCAGGAGATTTCTCCACGAATTCCTCCAGGGATTCCTTAATGAGTTCTTCCAGGGATTGCTCCAAGAATTCATCCGAGAATTTCTCCAGGAATTTGTCCAGAAGTTCCTCCAGGCATTCGTCCAGGATTCTCTCTAAAGATTTTTCCAGGAATTGCTTCAGGGATTTCTCCAGAAGTTCTTCCAAGGATTCTTTCAGAAATTCCTCTAGCATTTTCTCTAGTGATTCCTCCCAGAATTCATCCAGGAGTTTCTCCAGGTATACTTTGAGGAATTCATCCAGGGATTTCTCCGGGAATTCCTTTAGGGTTTCTTCAGAAATTCATCCATGCATTCCTGTAGGCTTTCTACCAGAGATTCATCCAGGAATTACTTCATAGATTTTTCCGGCAATGCTTCCAGTGAATTCTTTCAACGATTGCTCCAGGAATTCATGGAGAACGACTGACCTATCTTATTTCATGGTGACCCTTCCAAGTAAGCAAGAAGTTACAGCTGCATTGGCGATTAAAAATTGAGGTTGTGTCGTGTAATTTTGAAAGTTTGAAAGGGAAATACCAGTTCCCCATCGATTTTTTCTACCCGGTTTTCACCAAAAAAATTATCTGAAACGACTCAAATATGCGACTGAATTGCGATTATACCAGGATAATTTTAATTTGATTCTATAATTGCTCATTTCCACTTTAAATCTGCCTTCATTGGGTCCTTTAAAGGAATCCATGGAATAATTTCCCTAAATCGAAACTTTAAAATTAATTAAATTAAAATTAATTTATGTGGAGCGAACCTGGTGTGGTGGTATGAACACAAAACTATCACGCCGAGGATCTGGGATCGAATCCCATTCCCGACATACTCACATAATGTGGTTATGCGTGGTCCCGAGATGAACTAGCCTAGGGTTAAAAATCTCGTTAATACAGACAAACAACAAATGTGGAGCCTCGTAGCCGTGCGGTTAGGGTCACCAAGCTTCTAATCGCACCATGCTGTGGGGTGAGGGTTCGATTCCCGCTCCGGGAATTTTCTTGAGAATAGTTTCTTCTCCGTATCCACTGGTACATGCTCCGTGTGTCTCTTGTCTAGTGTTAATTTTCATTCAGTCTGTGCAGCCTTTGGCTGAAGACGGTGTCCGCGTCTTTATAAAATTAATTTAAAGTTTGTATGTACCTAAATGTTTTTTTTTCTTCGGAAGCCTTAAGGTGAGTATATCACCTTGGAATAGTGCGTTACGGCGCAAGGACTACCACATTAAAATTTGATCATGCTATTTTCCTAACAAATGTAGTCAGGCTCCTGTAGGAACAATCCAGAATCAAGATTTGATGTAGTGATTTTTTTTCGGTGTGTCTGTTGGTGTGTTTAGTGTTTGCTGATAATGAACATATTCTTTCGGGAGGATTCAGGTAGGTTTATTATATAATACAGGAACTATGGTAAGGTGTATAACCATTGCAAGCGTATCACGAATAGCTTATTCAATGAAATATGTTGATACAGTTTTCCTTTCCAGATTTTCGGCCACCCAGTTCTGCAGCGGTCAATATGAAGAAACAGATCAGATGAATTATGCAGGCAGCTGTTTCAACACAACCAAATAATATTTTGTGCGCCTCAACGTTCACCAAACGTATCCTTTGGAGTCTACCTTCCCACTAACAATACCCAAATTCCCGAGACACCTTGGCCTGAGCGATCGTAAAGCTATAAGCATATATGTACATCTTTCATAGGTGTCCAAAACTAACCATTGTATTGATGAGAAGTTGTTATTAACTATTCGAATTTCTTTTGTTGTCCAATAGATTGTGTAAAATGCTACAAATTTGATTAAGCACGCCGTAAAATTCGTCACCCATGATTTGGCGCCTACATCAGTGGTCTAACGACTCTTCGCGTTCTCGGCACTAGTTCCAATATGTCGCTTAAAGAGTTGCCACATATGATGTTAGGTAAGCTGAGGTCAGTTAACTGACTGATGGGGCACGGGAGCTATTGCAATGATCAAAATGTATGCATTACTAAGTCATTCTAGACGGACTATCGAAAGGAAAACGAGTATTTAAGAATATAACTTCAATCTATCATGTCGGAAGTAAGGTAAGGTGCTATGTAGTTAGAGGTGTAGACAATAGGTGTATTGATGAGAAGTTGTTATTAACTATTCGAATTTCTTTTGTTGTCCAATAGATTGTGTAAAATGCTACAAATTTGATCAAGCACGCCGTAAAATTCGTCACCCATGATTTGGCGCCTACATCAGTGGTCTAACGACTCTTCGCGTTCTCGGCACTAGTTCCAATATGTCGCTTAAAGAGTTGCCACATATGATGTTAGGTAAGCTGAGGTCAGTTAACTGACTGATGGGGCACGGGAGCTATTGCAATGATCAAAATGTATGCATTACTAAGTCATTCTAGACGGACTATCGAAAGGAAAACGAGTATTTAAGAATATAACTTCAATCTATCATGTCGGAAGTAAGGTAAGGTGCTATCTAGTTAGAGGTGTAGACAATAGGTGTATTGATGAGAAGTTGTTATTAACTATTCGAATTTCTTTTGTTGTCCAATAGATTGTGTAAAATGCTACAAATTTGATCAAGCACGCCGTAAAATTCGTCACCCATGATTTGGCGCCTACATCAGTGGTCTAACGACTCTTCGCGTTCTCGGCACTAGTTCCAATATGTCGCTTAAAGAGTTGCCACATATGATGTTAGGTAAGCTGAGGTCAGTTAACTGACTGATGGGGCACGGGAGCTACTGCTATGATCAAAATGTATGCATTACTAAGACATTCTAGACGGACCTAGAGACGGACAATCGAAAGGAAAACGAGTATTTAAGAATATGACTTCAATCTATCAATATCTATCAATCGCAATACATATAACTGTGGTCTGTAATCTAGAACATTAGAACACGTTTGTTTTTTGCAAATATGAGTATCCATCTTGGTATCAAATGGTTATGTACATCAAAGAACGTAAGAAAACGTCTGAATCTAATGTTTTTTCATCAACATACATCAGAAATACGTTTGAATCTAATCTATTTGCACATCATAAAACATTTAAAAACATTTTAAATTAATGTCCGAATTTACGTCAACATACATCAGGAAACGTCTGAATCTGATGTTTTTTACATCAACATACATCAGAAATACGTTTGAATCTAATGTATTTACACATCATAAAACATCTAAAAACGACTAAAACAAATGTCAGAATTGACGTCAACATACATCAGGAAACGTCTGAATCTGATGTTTTTTACATCAACATACATCAGAAATACGTTTGAATCTAATGTATTTGCACACCATAAAACATCTGAAAACATCTAAATCCGATGTCTCAATTTGCATCAATATAACGTATAATTCTAATGTTTTTTACATCTACATACATAACAAAACGTTTGAATCTAATGTTTTTGCACATCATGAAACATCTGAAAACGTCCAAATCTATTGTTATTTTACATCAACATACAAAAGAAAATCGTTAGAGTTTTATGTTTTTTGCACATCAAAAAACATTTGAAAGCGTCAGATTTTGATGTTTCGGATTATTTGCTTGACATCAGAAAAACGTTTGATTTCCTGATGTATACATTATGTTACCTTGCATAAACACATCTGAATCGTAATGTTTTCTAATGTTCAACATCAGAAGTACATCAAACCTTGATGTTGATGTATACATCGAAATTTAACGTCAGGCTAATGTAAATTTTTATTCGGGTGGTCAACCCGGAACAGGTTAAACGGCCATCCTGACCAAAATCATCAGCGATCTCAAACTGGCGGAATGGCTCAAGATGGTCTACGTCAACTGAACGTCCATCAGCACAGCGGCGTTTACAAGAAGATCTGCGAGGGACTGAAGATAACATTTGTGGAACTGAGTAACTAAACTATGTAAAATGACAACTCCGTGGGCAATCGTTTTACTCGCCCATATAGTAGCCCCCGGTAAACTTGCTCTAACTGCTTCAAAGTTCAAATTACAAATTAAACGCACCGTTTGCCCAACATCACAAGCAGTACCAAGAATCCAAAAGTTTTTTTTTCACTTCATGTTGCTGTGCAATGATAACCTATCACATCACCGTCGACAGTTGAATGTTTTACCGCTCAACTTCCGATCCTGTATCATCTTCGTCCTCCTAAGATCTCACAACATGTGTCAGAATCATTCACGCCAAGGCACTTCGACATGCTACACCGTACGAGAGGCAACGAATTCATAAAAAAAAATATTAAATTGAAAACTTTTCCGAACTCGTATACACTTATGAATGTGACTTCGTCGAACGAACACGCATTTCTGCCAGACGGAGTGGTCGGGAGGAGGGGAGGGCGGTTGAAGACAGGAAGGTCGTTTAACTTAGCGTAAAATTCCCCACTTTGCATTAAACATAAGAAGCGTGATTTTCAAAAGATCCTTCCTTCCCGGTTTCCACCCACTTTCCTATCGTTGTCGGAGGCAGCAGCCAGCAGCAGCAGGCAGGTGCTTTTCATCTTGCTGTCGGTGAATTTCTCTGGAGCACATCCACACGACGCGCGATAGGACGATATGTGGTGACTGCAGATGAAAAATGTATGAAATGAGTGCATGTTTCCCGTATTCACATAAATACAGTGCAGTGAAATAGGTAGCTGCTGGCAAGGTGTGGAGGCAGTTTTCATTTTAGGGTATCGTAGGTGTGTACTTTTTGGCACTTTCAATATTCTTATAGGCACTCAGTGGGGGAACCATTCAACGGTGACTGTACAACATGCCTTCAACTTCAACATGCTTCAAGTCAACCAGCTATCGAATCAAGGTTGCCATTGTATGTGGTTTTATACCTACCTATCCTTTTATAAGGAGTACTAGCGCAAGGCGCACAGTATATGTTGAATGTCGAATAAATTATGACACGTCGAAGTTCTAATAACGCTTTTTGTGGTTCATTAACGTGTCTATGGCATTACATAATCAGAATATTATATTTCAAACATACGTTGCTCAAGGTTTGGTCCAAGACAATCCGGACTGGGAGCTAAGCTGATATTTTCCAGTGTCAATGCTACCCATATGTAGCCCGCACGTTGATGACTTAGATGTTTCAAAATGTTGTCTAAGATATGATAAATTTGCGCAAGCCTTTAGTTGTAAATAATTTATTGGAAACGATAAAAAGTGAATCCTTCTTCTAGAGCATAGGTTCCCAAACTTTTAGGTGCGCGACCCCCTTTTGCCAGCAAACGTTCTTTTCACGATCCACCATAGAAAATTCTCGCATTTATTGTCTGTTACAGTAAAATATTCGACTGTTCCTCGAGACCCCATGGAGTAAGACTGACGACCACCCTGGGGGGTCGCGACCCACAGTTTGGAAAACCATGCTCTAGAGGTTTCTAATGGGATACTTTCAATTGTAAATCCTGGAGTTTCAGAAGAACTTCCATGAAAAATTTCTGGAGGAATCTCTGGATAAAATCTCTGCAGGAATGCCTAGATGAGTAGTTGATGAAAACCCTGAAAGAATCACCGAATGTATTTCTGGAAGAGTCTTATGATGACTATCCGAAAGAATCCCAGTAAGAAGGTCTGTAAAAATCCTTAGAGAAGTTTCTTGAAGAAATACCAGGAGTAATTCCTAAAGGAATTCCTATAGAAGTCCCTGGAAGACAGCTACAGGCAAAAGGTAGTTTGTTGAGCAGCCTCAGCAAATTTATACCAACTACCTTTTATAACTAAACGTAAACGATGAAATTGAAGATAATAACATTGGGGTCTCCAGTTAGCCTAGTGGTAAGGCTATGGATCGCCAATTCGGAGACGGCGGGTTCGATTCCCGTTCCGGTCGGGAAAATTTTCTCGACTCCCTGGGCATAGTGTTTCATTGTATTGCCACACAATGTACAAATTCATACAATGGCAGGCAGTTGACAGTTGCCCTCCGTGCGCGACACACGTTCTTTTACGCAGCTCTTGCTCTTCGCGATTCCTGTAGTGAAACAAGATGTCTTCATACAGGAAGAACACTCTAGTGGTGGACTTCAGTGTCCTTCCAAAGCGCGTCCCAGCAGATCAAGTGGAGGAATTCCTCAAACATTATGTCAAAGTCGACATGGCTGATGTCAGGAGCATCCAATTGCATAGCTTGAAAAACTGTGTGTACATAGAAATGCAAAATGCAGGTGTACCCCCTCGTATGGCCAAACAGCACAATTTACAACACTCGATCAAATACAAAGAATCGTGCTACTTCATCCCAATCTACGTCGATGGACCTACTACTATCATTAGGATTCACGACCTATCACCGCAGATGTCTAATTCCATTATATCCGACTACCTGGCGCAGTACGGCGATGTTATCTCCGTATCCAACGAAGTGTGGAAACACTATTTTGTGGGACTACCGAATGGCGTAAGAGTAGTACGTATGAAGATGAAGAAACCGGTGCCGGCTCATATCACGATCGACAACCAACTTTCGCTCGTCACCTATGCGAAGGGTGAGAAACACGCATCATTACACGAGAGAGATGAACAAAAGCAGTGTCAGAAGAAAGCATCCCGCTCGGACGTACTTGAACCTCAGTGCTCTGCTTCTATTCACACAAACCAAAACGATGACCAACCAACAGCACCGAATGAAACCGACGACGACGACGGCAACAGTGGAGATAGCGCAATTGACGACGAACTGCAAACCACCACGAAGCGGCGGCTGTCAACTAGAACATCCAGTGATGATAACGATGCAGATCGAATGAACAGTAAAGGTCAAAAAAGTGAAAATGTATCAGAAGCAAAAGATACCGGTGATTCTCCTGATTTAGGCTGGAGGATTACGCGATCTAGGAAGTGTAAAAAAATGGATAAGCTTTGAAATGTCTTCAAAATTTGTTAGTGAAATTATAGAATAACCATTTATACCTTTTTACCCTTCTTACACCCATAAGAAGGGTATAAATACCGCTTGGAAAACCGACTTTCGATCCGAGGCCCGCAGGGCCGAGTCACATATACCAATCAACTCAGCTCGACGAATTGAGCAAATGTCTTTTTTTTTTTTTCCTTCTAAACCATAGGGGGATAAATCTGCTCATCAGACACCCTAACAGGAAGGTTAGGGTAGTGTGGGGATGAGGCCGTCTTCTACAATGCCGGTAGAAGCCAGGACTACTCTCTCCTCGACCCACTAAAACACATTCCTATGGTCGCCAAACCCTACGTCTCTCCGGAACCACCAAGAAGGTATTGCTTCAGAGAGGGGCTAGTGCATATCGCACCCTCAAGGTTAGCTGCCGTAGCCTAGCAGCAACGAACATCGATGACTCGCTCTGGAGAGTCCATCACGATAGCATGCTGGCGCTTAGCCAGTTTCCCGAGTGGTCCTCGCCACTCCCTTTGTCCTCGGAAGGCGGGCAGGGTCAACCCCGCCCGCGCCCTACTGCTGAGCGGACATCAAGAACTGATGCCCACGTGCAACCCGATCTGACCTGCCCGCAAAGGAAGGGTATCACTACCCTTCAGGCCCTATCAGATGCACCCGTAGGTTGCAGACAGCAGGATCTCACCTACTCCGACCCTTGCCGGGGACCCCTTTCCAACCGCGGGCTCAGATCCAACCCAGTAGACCGACGCCACGACAGCACCGCTACCGGGACTTCCTCTCCGCGGCCACTTAATCGCTGTAAGGGTCGATCTCGACCGCAGGGCACCGGTATGACCTACGAAGCCGACTTCGAACCCCTGGACCACCTCTTGTACTGCATCTGGACTAGCCATTCTCCGAGTCCACGCGCCACCTCCTCTGTAGCTCCCAGACGATATGGGTGATAGCCGTTGAAACGGCATTCCAGCTAATCTCATCCCTACACATTCTCTGGACCAAGTTGTCCGGAGTTGTGTCCTCCCCGCATGTGGCAAGCATGCGGTCACGCATTGTGCGAAAACGCGGGCACACGAACAACACGTGTTCCGCCGTTTCCTCTAAACCATTGCACACTGGGCATTCGGGAGAATCCGCATGCCCGAAACGGTGTAGATACTGTCGGAAGCAACCATGACCTGTAAGGACCTGTGTCAGGTGGAATGAAACTTCCCCATGGCGCCTATTAATCCAACTATCTACCCTCGGTATCAACCTATGGGTCCACCTTCCTTTGGTGGAACTGTCCCACGCGCGCTGCCATTTGACCATAGAGGCCATCCTGACAGTCTTGCGTATGCCTCTTGTGCCGCGCATTTCGAAGCACTCCATGTCCTCACTGATAAGAATGCTGATAGGCACCATACCAGTAATGACACAGAGAGCGTCGTGTGACACGGTACGGTACGCGCTTGCAACCCTCAGACACATAAGCCTGTAAGTACTTTCCAGCTTCCGTCGGTAGCATTCAGTACTTAGCGCGGTACCCCACGCCGGGCCGCCATACCTAAGTATGGACGTAGCAACACTAGCCAGAAGCTTGCGCTTACTGGCGTACACCGCTGAGCTATTGGACATCATCCGGGACAGTGCCGCAATAGCTGTGGAGGCTCTTTTACAGGCATAATCGACGTGGCTACCGAAGGTAAGCTTATCGTCGATCATCACGCCCAAGTGCTTGACAGAGCGCTTCGACAGGATAGTGCATTCTCCTACACTGATCTCCGTCTGCTGCGCCGACTGCATGTTGTTAACAACCGTCACCTCTGTCTTGTGGTGAGCCAGCTCCAGTTTTCTGGACCGCATCCACGCCTCCACAACCTTGATCGAGTGGTCGGTAGTCAACTTCACCTCCTCGATCGTTTCACCGTAGACTTCGAGCGTAATATCGTCGGCAAATCCAACGATCACCACTCCCACTGGGTACTCTAACCTCAACACCTCGTCGTACATGACATTCCATAACACCGGACCCAGGATGGAACCTTGCGGGACTCCTGAGGTTATGTGAAAGCACTTCCGACCCACCTCCGTGTCGTAAACTAGTACGCGATTCTGGAAGTAGCTTCCGAGAATCTTGTACAAGTACTCCGGTATCCCCAGACGCAGGAGCGCATCGGCAATAGCAGCCCAACTGGCGCTATTAAATGCATTCCTTACATCCAGAGTCACTACCCCGCAGAAGCGAATTCCCCTCCTCTTAGGCTCGAGTGCTTTCTCGGCGGTTTTTGTAACCGACAAGATAGCGTCTACGGTGGACCTCCCCTTCCGGAAGCCATACTGGTTGCTCGAGAGACCATTTACGCCCTCAGTGAACTTCAACATTCTATTGAGGATGATCTTTTCGAGCACCTTCCCCGCCGTGTCAATCAAGCATATTGGTCTATATGCCGACGGGTCTCCGGGTGGTTTCCTCGCCTTTGGCAATAGTACCAGGCTCTGCCTCTTCCAAGCTTCTGGGAAAACTCCCTCGTCCAGGCATTTCTGCATAGCAGACCTGAACATCTCGGGAGCTTCTGCAATAGCTACTTTTAAGGCCAGGTTCGGAACTCCGTCCGGACCTGGAGCCTTACCTACGCTAAGGGACTTAGCTATCCCCGCAAGTTCCACATCGGTGACCCTCTCCTCATCGCCAGCCCCAGTCCCCGGCTGTCCTACGAAAGGAGGCCAAGGACTAGGATCATGACGCGGAAAAAGTCCTCCAATGATCCCCTCCAACATCTCTGGAGATTGCTCTGTAGGAGCCATCACACCTCTCGTCTTGGCCATAACGATCCTGTAGGCATCACCCCACGGGTTCGTATTGGCACTCTGACAGAGACCCTCAAAGCAGGCCTTCTTGCTTGCTCTTATCTCGGTCTTGAGCGCGGCTTTTGCAGCGGCGAACACCACCCGCCGTTCGTTTCGCTCTTCCTCTGATCGTGCTCGCTGCATCCGCCGCCTAGCCCGTAGGCAGGCGCGGCGCAGGTCCGCAATCGCGTCGGTCCACCAGTAAGCCGGTGGCCTCCCATTTCTAGGGTGGACTCGCCTAGGCATGGTCGCATCACACGCACGTGAGAGCACCGCTACCAGCTCGTCGCCGTCTAAACCGAGTAAGTTTCGCTCACGGCGGAGCGCTTCCCTAAATACCTCTTCGTCGAAGTATGATGTCTTCCACCTACGAGGGCTTGGCCTTGGCCTAGCCGCCTCTTCTTCTATCCGCTGTCTGCTGTTGTTGTAGTCGATACTGTAGCGAACCGCCAGGTGGTCGCTGTGAGTGTAGCCATCATCTACTCTCCAGTTCGGACTACTTGTTAGGCCAGGACTACAAAAGGTCACGTCAATAATTGACTCCGCTCCATTTCGACTATAGGTACTCTTGGTACCGACGTTAGCCAAGTCGACATCTAAGATGGCCAGTGTTTCTAGCAGGATCTGACCCCGCTGGTTCGTGAAACGGCTTCCCCATTCCACAGCCCAGGCATTAAAGTCACCCGCTATTACCACCGGCCTTCGCCCTGTTAGCACGGTCGTTAAGCGGTCCAGCATTTGCGTGAACCGCTCGATCGGCCACCGCGGAGGCGCATAACAGCTACAGAAGAAGACCCCGTTTATTTTGGCGACCACGAAGCCCTCATAGGTAGTAGACACCAACTCCTGCACGGGGTATTTACCCGTCGTCCATATCGCCGCCATTTTCCTGGTCCCATCCGAGGCCCAGTTGCCGTTGCCGGCGGGTACTCGGTATGGGTCCGAAATGATGGCGATATCCGTCTCCCACTCAGAAACCGCCTGACAAAGCAGTTGCTGAGCCGCATCACAGTGGTTCAGGTTCAGCTGCGTTACCTGCACTGTGATTTGTTGCTCACTGCGGCTTTCTTAAAGGCCGGGCACCCTGGACCACCCATCGCATGTCTGTTTTTCGAGGTTTTCCCGGTACAGATCATGCATATGGGCGGACTCGTGCAGCTTTGGGCCTTATGACCTTCAGCGCCGCATCGCCTACACAGTTTGCGCCTGTCGGGGCCTTTGCAGTCCCACGACTTGTGTCCTGGTTCCAGACACCTGAAGCAAACCTCAGGTGGCTCGTGGAATGTCAGGTGACATACACACCAGCCCACCTTAATACTCCCTACTTTAACGGACTTTTTAACATCCGCCACAGGTAGCTGAACCAAAGCTATCTGTGTCCCTGCTGGCCCTCTCCGTAGCTTAACGGCTGCGGCGGCCACCTGCACATCACACTGTTGCCGCAGTGCCGTGACGAGCTCTTCCACTTCGGTGATCTCGTCAATGTCTTTGACCTTCAGAGTCGCCTCATGTGTCAGAGCCCTCACCTGCACACCTTCACCAAGGACCTCTTCTGCCAGCCTTTTGTAGGCGGCGCCCTTGTGCTCCTTCTGGCGCTTCAGCTCCAGGATCATCTCGCCCGTACGAGTACGTCTAATACTGCGTACGTCGGCTCCAAGACCCTCAAGCTTGGCGTCGCTTCGCATCGTCTTCAAGACGTCCGAGTACTTGGACTGTTCCGTCTTGATGACGATAGCGTCGCCTTTCTCACGCCTGGCACCTGCCTTCCTACGCCTTGGTTTGGCGTCCTGTACTTCTACCTGCGGATTCACCTTCTTCTTCTTCTTCCGCTCTACCTTTGTCCAAGGAGGGTCTTCTCCTTGGATCGCCCTACTCTGTGGCTGCTGAGGGCCCACCATTGGTCGCAACCCCTTGTTCCCATCATTCCGGGACGGGCCAGCCTTTTCAGGCCCACCCTTCCCAGCTTTCCGGGAACCCTGGCTGGGGTCCGACTTTCCAGCGTTACCACCGGCTTTCGGGGTTATTATACGCCTGGCCTTGCGGGCGCCGCCAGACAGCTCCTCACCTGACGGCTGCCTCGCCCGCTTCTGCGAATGCTTGTCACGTTTGTCACGAGCATTCGCTTCCACACTCCTCGGACTACCTGCGAAGGAGAAGGCCTCTGTTTGTGTAAACTTCGACACATTCTCCTTTGCTGGTTCCGCCGCTGTAGCAGCCAGCAACGCGACCGCGTGCTCCTGCTTGGCCTCATCGACAGACACTCTAAGTCTAAGCAAGGCCGTTTTCAGGTCCTTGCTTATATTCGACTTAGTTGTCGCAAAGTCGATGATTTTGCCAAGCTGGTGCTCAGCAACCTCTAATGCGGGCCGTCCTTTACCAACTTCTTGGCTGATGGCCCTCAGCAGCCACGCTCCGTCCATGACCTCCACCGGCTGGCTTGCCGTGGAGTGGACAGGAGCTCCCACGCTTGAGCTACGTAAGCTACCAGCACCTGACTCCTCGCTTCTCCTTGTCGGAGACCTCATCAACCCACTTCTTGCGAAGGGGTTGATCGCACCACTACTTCCACCTAAGTTATTTGATTTTGAATTTTTGCTCATACTTGTTCCCACGAGTTGCACGAGAAATAATGTCCACCACGCCAGAGCTCTGCATTAACGCGGTAAGGGACAGCATACTGTGGGGGGTGCCCAGGTACCCCACAGGCTCCGTTAAAGATCGAGCATCTTTTTCACCCCCTCGATCACTCATTCCTCGGCACGGGTCGCTTGACACCTTGAATTGGGGTTAGTAGTCCTATTCTTAGCCGGCAACTACGCGGCTGACTCGCAAGCGGGGGGGTGCGTCAGGCCCCAGGACATCCGTCCCTGCTGCCCCCCTACAAATGTCTGTATGTGCGTGTGTGTGTGTGTGTATGTGTGTGTGTATGTGTGTGTGTATGTATGTTACAAAAAAATGTCACTCACGGTTCTCAGCCGTCTGTTGACCGATTTGAGTTCTCTTGGAAGCAAATAAAAGCTACTACATCCTAGTAGAACGCTATTGAATTTTATTTTGATTGGACGTTCGGTTACCGAGATATCTTTCAAAGAGTGCTAGGGAGTAGTACAACTTAATTATTTTAGATATTTTTGACAAAGTGTATCACCATAAATTTCTCAGCCGTCTATCAACCGATTTAGGTTCTTAAGGCCCCAAACGAAAGCTACTACATCCTAGTAGAACGCTATTGATTTTTTTTTTGATTGGACGTTCGGTTACCGAGATATCTTTCAAAGAGTGCTAGGGAGTAGTACAACTTAATTATTTTAGATATTTTTGACAAAGTGTATCACCATAAATTTCTCAGCCGTCTATCAACCGAATCGGGTTCTTAAAGCTCGAAACGAAAGCTACTGCACCCTAGAAGAACGCTTTTGAATTTCATTCCGATTGGACATTTTGTAACCGAGATATCTTTCGGGGAGTACTTTGGAGTAATACAACTTAACTTTTTAAGAGGTCTTTGACAAAATGCTTCATAATAAATGAATCAGCCGTGTGTCAATCGATTTGAGTTCTCTCAGCATCAAATGAAAGCTACAGCATCCAAGTAGTATGCTATTAAATTTTATGCCGTTTGGACATTTTGTTTCCGAGATATCTTTCCACGAGTACTAAGGAGTAATGAAATTTACGCTTTTGAGAGATTTTTGATAAAATGTATCATAATACATTTCTCAGCCGTTTGTCAACAGATTTTTTATGATCATATTTGGTTACACAAGTTAGTTATACATAAAAATGCAATTGCATCAAATACATAAAAGCTACTATCTCTTTGTTATATTTGAGCTTAATAAACAGTAGCAAAAATATCACGGAATGTATGTAGGAAAAGCCTTTTTTTTATGATCAAATTTGGTTTCTCAAGGAGCTCTGCATGAAAATGCAATTGCATCAAATATATAAAAGCTACTATCTCTTTGTAATATTTGAGCTTAATAAACAGTAGCAAAAATATCACGGAATGTATGTAGGAAAAGCCTTTTTTATGACCAAATCTGGTTTCTCAAGTTAGCTCTACATGAAAATGCAATTGCATCAAATACATAAAAGCTACTATCTCTTTGTAATATTTGAGCTTAAAAAACAGTAGCAAAAATATCACGGAATGTATGTAGGAAAAGCCTTTTTTTTATGATCAAATTTGGTTTCTCAAGGAGCTCTGCATGAAAATGCAATTGCATCAAATACATAAAAGCTACTATCTCTTTTTAATATTTGAGCTTAATAAACAGTAGCAAAAATATCACGGAATGTATATAGGAAAAGCCTTTTTACCCTTCTTACACCCATAAGAAGGGTATAAATATCGCTCGAAAAACCGACTTTCGATCCGAGGCCCGGAGGGCCGAGTCTCATATACCAATGAACTCAGCTCGACGAACTGAGCAAATGTCTGTATGTGTGTGTGTGTATGTGTGTATGTGTGTATGTGTGTGTGTGTATGTGCGTTACAAAAAAAAGTCACGCACGTTTCTCAGCCGTCTGTCAACCGATTTGAGTTCTCTTGGAAGCAAATGAAAGCTACTACATCCTAGTAGAACGCTATTGAATTTTTTTTCGATTGGACGTTTGGTTACCGAGATATCTCTCGAAGAGTACTTATGAGTCATACTTCTAAACTTTTTAAGATTTTTGACCAAGTGTATCATAATAAATATTTCGACCGTTTGTCAATCGATTTGGGTTCTCTTGGCACCAAATGAAAGCTACATCACCCTAGTAGATCGCCCGGAAATTTTATTTCGATTGCACATTTGGTTACAGAGATATCTTTCGAAGAGTACTTCGGATTTATACAACTAAACCTTTTGAGATTTTTGACCAAAAGTATCATAATAAATATCTTAGCCGTCTGTCAACCGATTTCGGTTATCCTGGCACCAAATAAAAGCTACAACATTCTAGTAGAGCCCTATACAATTTCATTAGGATTGGACGTTTGGTTACCGAGATATCTTTCAAAGAGTACTTGGGAGTAATACAGGTTAACTCTTTGAGAGATTTTTGGCCAAGGGTATCATAATAAATATCTCAGCCGTCTGTCAACCGTTTTGGGTTCTCTAAGCCCCAAATGAAAGCTACAATATGCTTGTATAAGGCCCTGCAATTTTATTTCGATTCGGCATTTGATTACTGAGATATCTTACGAAGAGTATTTCAATAAATTCTTTTTTTTTTATTATATTCACTTGTTATCTTGCATTTGTTTTTGACCAGTCTATTTTTAAATAAATGATGCTGACCTCATACAAAGTGTATACTAGCAGGTTGTTTTCAACAAAATTATAAATAACAAATTACAAATACACAGGAATTTTATGGAAACTAACAATATGTTCAATGAAAGCTTTGAAGAACCAGACAGCCAAAATAACTAGCTAATGCCAAAACTGATTAACTTAGTAGATATATCATTTTTGTCGTTTTTACACCATAACCATGAATACCAAGTACTTCGGAGCTAATTTAATTGACTGATTAAGATATATTGTATCTCGCTGATTTTCTTACCCATTTGTTAATCGATTCAAGATCTCTTGGCAGTTAATAAAAGATACAAAATTCCAGAATATGTAAGCTATTTTTTAAACATTCCATACAAGACTCTAGGAAGTGTCTGGCATTTCTGGTAGTTTAGTCCATGGTCCATGATGCTATTTTGGAAACCAATCCACTAGATGCCAAATCCACAATATTTTCTAGAACTTTTGGTAAATTACACAAAACAAATATGTTAAATACAAATAATACAACAATAATTTTAATAAGTGTAAGAAGGGTTCTGTTCACCATAGGTGGATTAAATCGGGTTTTTAATTGTAAAATTGATCAAACGTTTCTCCGACATGAATGCACTTTAAGTGTAAAGTGTCGTTAATAAAAGAAAAAAAATACAATGGCAGGCAAAGAAAGCCCTTCAATTAATAACTGTGGAAGTGCTCAAAGAATACTAAGTTGAAGCGAGGCAGGCCAAGTCCCAGTGGGGATGTCGAGCCATAAAGAAGAAGAAGAAGAAGAAGAAGAAGAAGAAGAAGAACATTATATTCTGAAGAGTGAAGTGTTATTTTTTTTGTACATTATGTTGAAAAAACCTCGCTTATTCTACACAAATCAGTGTGTTGCTGGTAGTGGTGGACAGTTTGTGGAAGATTAAAAATTCTTCTTTACACGTGCATTGTTCTTCTGAAGCCATTAATTTTTTTTGTAAGATCTACAGAACTATCGTAACAATATTTCGTAAGCCTCGGAGTGTAGGTTCGATTCCCGCTCTAGTCGGGGAAAACTTTTCGTCAAACGGAAAATTCTCCACTGGGCCTCTGGGTGTTATATGTCCGTTGTCAAATGTTGGTAATGTTCAGTCTGTAAAGGCCGCAAGGTCGAAGACGGTGTAATTGTCTTAAATAATAATAATAATAATAATAATAATAATAATAATAATAATAATAATAATAATAATAATAATAATAATAATAATAATAATAACCAAGATAACCAAGTACCACGACCTAACGGAGGAGTTGAAGCAAATGTGGCACTTGGAGGACGTCCGTATAGTTCCGGTTGTCCTCTCGGCAACCGGAGTTGTCCCTAAATCTCTCCTAAGGTCCTTAGACGAGCTGAAATTGAAGAAGGACCTGAACAGCATCCTGAAAGTGGTGATTCTTGGAACCTGTAGTACAGTCAGGCGGTTCCTGAATCACCACAACTGACATCCGAAGCAGACTCATTAGGATAAGCATAACACCGGCTAATGAGATTCACAGAGCCTAATCCCCTTTGGCATTCCGATTGCCCGGGGTAGGTGAAAGTTTCCAGCATTTTTTGCTGAGAAGTGCCTAAACTCTATAATAATAATAGATGAACTCTTTTTAGAACTAACCCAGAATTTTCTTCATGATTTCCTTCAAAATTTTCTCCAGTGGAACATACTGGAAATCCATCTATTTTTTTTTGAAAACATCTACACCCCCAGGTTATATTGCCGCTCTCATCTTAAAATTTGATCGACCCGATTTTCAGCGACACAGCCGTAAGTTTATTTTCATTTTTCAGAAAATTTGCAACTTTGGGTTAAGTTTACATACAAATATTTTTGAAAAACTTTCACCGGAATCATGTGCTTTTACTTTCACTTATAATCTTTCGAATGAGACCTAGGATTTTGAAATCGGACGCAAATTGGTGGAGATATGGGCCTAAAAAAACTACATGTTTTAGAGGGGGTGACTCCAAACTTTTGATCGGGAGTGATACACTGTCTTCTATGACTAACTGGAGTTCTTTCAGTAATTAATCATCCAATTTGTCTATGCTTATTAGCGATCTTGGAATATCCTTGGGATATATATGTATTGTTCCGAAAACATCCTTGCCGGAATTTCCCTAAATACATTTTCATTAACTCCTATACTGCATATACTTATCTCAGAACATAATCTTATAGAAATGTCAACTGACGTATTCCCGAAAGGATCCTTTGAGGAATTTTTGAATGTATTCTCGTAAAAGCTTTGAAACTATTACTGGAGAAAACCCTCGAGGTGTACCTGTAAGAACTTCTGAAGGGATTTCAGAGAAATTCTTGAAAAATTTATTGGAGGTATTTCCGGAGAACTCTCAAATGATGGAATTGTTGGAAAAGTCCTGTACAAATAGCTGCAATGTATTCAAAAATAAATGTCTGGAAGAATTTTAGAAGGAATTCCTTGACGAGCTCTTGGTGCATTTTCTAAAAAAAATCCGGGAGGAAACCCTGGGAGAATTCCGATAGACTCTTCTTTGGATGAACTCCTGAAAGATTTTCTGGAGAAATGTCTTACATGTTTAAAATTAGTCACAGTGACAGTGAAATAAAAAAATAAATCTTTGGATTAGACCTGTTCACTTTGAAACTTTTTTTTTTCGATTCTCCGTGACACATCATATTATCAATCCACATGCAAAACAAGTCTTCAGTCCAAAATTGCGTCAAATTGATAAAGATTTAAAGGTGTATCAAATCGATTTTGTGTTTTTTTAGCCGTTTTCACAGAAATTTACTCAGAAATTCACAAAATTGCTCCGAAAATGTGTCAAAGATACCGTTAGGATATAGTTAGAACAATACTCTACAACTTTGCCGAAGACACTACGGTGTTTAAATTGCGTATTTCGAAATTATTCAACAATTTTAGTTGAAAAAATCACGAAAAAACATGATATTTTTACGATTTTACATATAAAAGTCATGTAATTTTACATTATTTTACGTGACTAACTTAATTAGCTATTACTCCTTTGTGTAGCGAACATTTCGTCCATACATCGTTTTTGTGTAGGAATTCGTTTTCATCGACTAATTATCAAAAGTATATCACGTTGATACTAAAAATCGGACAGAGTTACCAGCACGAATTAAAACAAAGTTACCCATGATTAAGACGTCATGCCATCGTATTCTAATGTATTTCGATTCAAGTTTCAGAAATGGTGCAGATGATGAGGCTCGAGCCTGCGGATCAGAAGGTCCCAGGTACAAGCTCAAATAAATGATAAACTTTTTTTTCTTTCTTTGTAGCAGTTAGGATGATGAATCTGCCATGACTTACACGCAATCTACCAAATAATAATGATCGGACCTGCCAATTAAGCCCATTCCAGGACTAGCTAGGTATTTGGTTTACTTGTTGACAATAAATTGTGTCGACGAGATCAGCTGGGTGAAATATTGAGCATCTGTTTGATAACGATCAATTTAGCTAAAACAATTCAATACGATGATGGAACTGCTTCTGGATGCAACATTTTTCAGACAACTGTGGGTGGAGCTTACTTGTATCTATCTACTCACAAATCAACACAACTACACGATGAAGGGAAACTTTGTTCTTACTATGCACTCTACGGTTTCGAAACAAGGCTATGATGCCAAATTGCAATGAGATGCAGTGCGTAGTTTCACTAACTTATAGCTGGGTCGAGACGCAAAAAAATCCTATTCCAGGACTCGAACCTTTAATCTTCCAATCGACAAACTCATGGTCCACTGCACGAATTTATTCCGGCCTGCTTACTCTCACGCGAAATTTGACGTTTGAGCGGTGTCGGCACCGCTCAAACGTCAAATTTCGCGTGAGAGTAAGCAGGCCAGCATAAATTCGTGCAGTGGACCATGCTCAACCATCTGCACCAATTTGAAACTAATGCAGATGATACAAAGAAGTGTAATGACGTCTTAATCATGGGTAACTTTGTTTTATTTTGTGCTGGCAACTCTGTACAATTTTTAGTATCAATGTGACAAACTTTTGATAATTAGTCAATGAAAACGATTTCCTACACTAAAATGAGGTATGGACGAAATGTTCGTAACACATAGGAGCAATAGCTCAATCAATTAGTCACGTAAAACAATGTAAAATTGCATGACTTTTACATGAAACATCGTAAAAATATTGTATTTTTTCGTGATTTTTTAACTAAAATTGTTGAATAACTTTGAAATACGCAATTTAAACACCGTAGTGTCTTCGGCAAAGTTGTGGAATATTGTTCTAACTATATTTCAACGGTATTTTTGGTACCTTTTCGGTGCAATTTTCTGGATATTTGAGTACATTTTCGTGAAAATACTCGAAAAAACACAAAACCGATTTGATACACCTCTAAACCTTTATCAATTTGGCTCAATTTTGGACTGAAGCCTTGTTTTTGCATGTGGATTGATAATTTGATGTGACACGGGTAGGTCAAAAAAGTGAACAGGTCTACTGTGGATGAACTCCTGAAAGATTTCTCGGAGATACCCAATTGTGAAAGAATTTGTGGATGGCTTCTTGGAGAATTTCCTGGCTTCTGTTGCCCTCTAAAATTATCTTAAAGAATTCCAGCACAAATGGCTGGAGGAATTCTTCTAAAAATGCTTCAAGTAAATCAAAAACTCTTCGGGTAATCCTGGAAAAAAATCTTGGGTGAATCCCTGGAAAAGATGTTGGATGGATTTCAGAAATTTGAGAGGAATTTCTGCAGGAATCACTACAGGCAGGGTTGTTAACGTTAATCAATGATTAACACCGTTAACGTTAATGTTCGTCCGAATCAACGTTAACGGCGTTGCGTTAATTTTCGAGCCAGTTAGTTAACGTTAACGTCAACGGAATGCGTTAAATTAACGTCAACGAATGCCGTTAATTTTGGCGTTAATTGGTGTGATATGCTTTGTGATCTGTGTGACACTTGTGGTTTTTTTTTTTTTCAATTTTTGTGATTACAAGATTTTTTTTTTCATTACTCACTAGCAAGAAATTTTTTTTTAGAAACTTGTGCGCCGGCATTTGACCTACAGTGTCATAATTATGCTTCGGAAGTAATGGTGTTGGTGCATTATGCACCTTCAGCTGTGAAACTGAGCGCGCTTGTTATGCAATACACCCAGCGCGCTCGTCTTTGGGACTGGAAGTGCTCAAAGCGCTCTAATTTCGTCCATGACAGGACACAGGAGTACAGGAGTTCCTGCAGCAATCCCTGAAAGAACTCCCAGAGCCAATGATGCAAATTGTCACCTCACTAGTGCTCATCACAACTCATCAACTGTATATTTATCGCGTGCGATTGAACTGTGCACTGATCAGCGATGACCAGCAGCAAAGAGGTGGCAAAACGAACATGATGTAAATCACAAACGATTTTGCACACATCTGACTGTGCCGCCACACGCTCGCCCGAACAGCCGAACCATACCGAATAGGTTGGTTTGCGAAGCTACGGCACGAACGCTCGACACGCACACAGAAGCAACATTCGCATGTACCGATACCATACTAATAAAGCTTCCAGCCAACGATGCTTCGCGATAAGCTGTCGAAAAGCATCGAAAGCGATGAAAAGAGATGCTTGGCTAGAACGCAACGGCTCAACGGCGAAAAGGAAGAGTCAACTATGCTCATCAGTGTTGAGTCCGTTCGTTTGCTAGTCGTATGGGAGGTTGATTGAATAAAGCGAGGTAGGTGAAAACGTATTCGTTGTCGAAAGCAAATCGCATCATTTCGCGCATGTTTTCATCAAATAGAAAGCTTGCCCAGAGCAATCCCTAGAGGAATTCCTGCAGGTATGCCTGGAGTAAACCCTGTAGGAATCCCCGGAGGAATTTCTGAAAGTATAACTGGAGGAATCCCTGGATGATTTCCTGGATAAATCCTTAGAGCAATAATGAAATGAATCCCCGGAGAAATTTCTGAATAACTGGAGGATTTCCTGGAGGCAATTCCTGTACAAATGCCTGGAGCAATCCCTCGATAAATTGCTGGTGGTGTCTATAAAGTAATTTGGGGAGAGACCTTAGGAAGAATTCCCGGAGCAATCCCCAGATGAAATCCTAGAAAAATCCCTGAAGAGCTTTTCCTGGATAAATCTGTGGAGGAATACTTGGAAATAAGGACACATTCCAGGACGACATCCTGGAGAAAATCCTGGATGAAATTCTGGAGCAAACTCTGGAAAATCCTGAAGGCATCCCTGGATGAATTCCTGGAGGATTCCCTAGAGGAATTCTTGGAAGAATCTTTCTCAAAGTTAGTTGAGTTAAGTACGGGTCGCACACGCACACCGAAGTCATGAGGGAGCTGTGAAGGCTGCTCTCCACGAGGTGAATGTAAAATACACTCACCTCGTGGAGAGTCGGTTTCACAGCTCTGTCACGGCTTTGGTCAGCGTGTGCGTACTCTCTTCGGCAAACTTTTGGACAAAACCACAAAGTTAAAGTCGTCCTTTCATCGTTTCTTGATTGCACGCTTCTGAGCTGAAAAAAAAGCAAGTGAGTGTTCCCATTACTGCTTAGGAGGAATTCATGCAGGAATCCCAGAAGGAATTCTTGGAATAATTCTTGGATAAACTCCGGGAGGCATTTCTGAGGGAGTTTCTGAAGGAATCTCTGGAGGATTTCCTGGAAAAATTCCTGAAGAAATTGCCGTTGATTTATTTGGAATCATCTGGATCAATTCCTGGAGGAATTTCTGAAGGTATTCTTGGAGGAATCGCTGAATGATATCCTGGAAGAATGCCTAGAGGAATCCCTTTTGGAATCCCTGGAGGAATGCCTGGAGAAATCCCTATCGAAATCCCTGGAAGAACACCTTAAGAAATCTTTAGAAGATTCTCTAGAGGAATTCCTGGAGGAACCCCTGACGACATGCCTGTAGAATTGCTCGAGAAATCTCTTGAGAAATTCTTTGACGAATCTGTAGAGGATTTTCTGGTGCAATCTCTGGCGGAATCCCTGGAAGAATTCCTGAAGAAATCCAAGGATTAATTTTTGATGGAATTCCAGGAGGAGTTTCTTAAAAAAATCATCGGAGGAAGTACTGAAAAAATCGCTGAAATTCCTGAGGAAATCCTGATGGAAACCTTCAAAGATTACATAAAAGAACTGTAAACACTTCCTGGAACAAGTCTTGGATTAATTTCTGGAGGAGTGTTTGAAAGAATTCCAGGAGGAATTCCTGAAGGAATCCCAAGAAGAGTTCTTGGCGGAATTTTAAAATAATACTTGAAGTTGTTCCTAAAAAAATCACAGAGGTAATTCCTGGGTGAATCCCTGGAGGAACTCTTGCAGGAATTTCTGAATAAACCTTATGAGGAAAAGTAATGTGTTCAGTCAGTGTAGCCCCTGGCTGAAGACGGTGAATTGTCTTTTCTCTCACGAAAAAACTTTCGACCGTCTTAATCATGAAATCATGTGGGGAGCCCTCAGACACAAGGGTGTCCCTGAGAATATCATCGGCCTTATTGAAGCACAGTACAGGGCATTTTCGTGCAGAGGGCCGCACAACGGTGTCTTGTCAGATTCCATTCGGGTCGTTGTTGGAGTGTGGCAAGGATGTATACTATCACCGCTACGTAATCGACAAGATCCTGGTAGGTGCGATTGATCGTGAACCAAATCGTGGGTTGCTGTGGCTGCCCATTACCATGGAGCACCTAAATGACTTCGAACTGGCTGATGACGTTGCTCTCCTAGCTCAACGGCGCTCTGATATGCAGAGTAAGCTTGATGATTTAGCCGTTGAGATGCCTACGGTATATAATTTGTGCATGGTGGCCTTACAATTAGATCTCCAACGTGGAGCTCCATCGTCGATGTCATCAAAAGCGGATAGCGACAGAAATTCGGGAGAAAAAAGGGGAGGTGGGTCGGCCACACTCTACGCATAAGCGGGAACAAAATCTGAAAACAAGCGTTAGATTGGAACCCAGCAGGATATCGCAGCAGAGGTAGACCCAGAGATTCATGGTGGCGTAGCCTCAACAACGAAATCAAGCAAGTCGACAGAAATTAATCTTAACCACAGGTCAAGGCGATGGCTGCCAATCGCCCAGGATTGAAACCTTCAATTCAGCCCTCTGCACCACCTTGGGTGCTCAGGACTGAAAGTGTAAGAAGTAAGTTAGTAGTTTCTGGATGTTACGTCTGTTTGTCTATGTTTCTAGCTTAAATGAAGAACAACTATTTTAGGTGCTTATATTTTCAGGACATTTGGATACAGTCTGCGATATTTTCACAAAGCGCAATTTCATCAACATCACTACCCGACAATCGGATCTTCATAAAACATGAAACATTTTTGATTTAAATCGATTTATTATGACATAAATAAACCGGCCAAGGGTCTCGCCCGGGGCATAATTTCCGCCTGGCTTCAAAGCAACACCCCAGCATCCGTAATTTCTCCAAACGCTTTTATATCACTGCAGTTGAATGGCTGTTGTTTTCCCACTTGTTTACGATGATTTTATTACCATTTCGCCGCCACCCTCTTCCTATACTTTTCACATCGCCCCTACACACAGAACAAAGCTATGAAACTTTTGATGAATGCTACTGGTGGAAAATCATTTAGTTCCAACTCGGACTGAAACCAGGCCCAACCAACAACAAGGGCACAAAAACAAAAACACGATGTTTGTTCAACCACGTGTAGATATTTGTAGGAAAAATAGAGAAAGAGTACTTTCGCCACCTCACACCACCCCTGTCCAGCCCACGTTGTCACCTCTTGTATTTTTTGTTTCGCCGGGTGCTCGAGGAACCCTCCGATTGTGATTGAAGTGATTTGCTGTTAGTTTTATTGGGCGATAAAAGGATGGTTTTGGAAAATTTATGACACTTGTCTGCGATTTATATTTGTTTTGCCTTTTTTCAGGCTTCGATACCCTGCACTATTTGGACAAAGCAATAGTTGGATCTGGATGTGGTTGTTCTTTGGTTCGAATAAGTCTGTAGAATAAAAATGGAAAGAGTAAATTGTTTGGTGACATTGTTATGAAACATTTACAAATTGCAGAAGTTTTGATTGTAGACAGTTGTATCGGTGATCTCAAGGGAACGACTTAATCATGGCGTAGCGTGAAATTGCTATTACTTTGAATACAAACCTAGATAGTTTACCCAGTTTTGAACGTCGTCCATCGTTGCAATAATCAGACTGGTCAGCTTCCCAGGAAAGCTGTTTTCGTTCACGATTTTCCACAGCTCTGTGTGGTCGATACTGGTCAAATGCCACTTTAAAGTCGATGAACAGATGATGCATTGGAACTTGGTATTACAGCATATCTGAAGGATTAGCCCTACGGTAAAAATCTGGTCCGTTGTCGACCGTCCGTCGATGAATACAGCTTAATAACATCCCACGGACTAATTCGTTTTATCGATGATGATCGCTCTGAAATTCTCGCATTCCAAATGGACAACTTTTTTTTTCGGGGTAGACTACCCCTTACTTCAACTTCCCCGGAATATTTTTGATATTTCCAGATCTTAACTATCCACTGATGAAGCAGGTACCCAACTATGCTAGGCCCAAAGACAAACAGACGTAACACTGGCGAAATTTCCATCGACCACGCTTTTAACGATCATCTAAAATCTTCATAGTTGTGGCTTTCACAACCAGAGGCGCGCGCATCGTTTTTCTTAGCGTTTGGCGTTTCACACTAGCGCCTTCTGTTGACGATATTTGAAACAACTTTTGACCCCGGGAGTCGATCGCGCCGGCCCAGAAGGGGTCATGCCTAAGCCCCAAGCTGCTGGTCCAGCCAACGGCAGCTTCCGGGGTGGGCTCGAAAGGCCTCCTTTGACTCCCGGGTCCCAGGGCGTTTTTCGGATGGGGGAGTTTTCAGTGGGGTGGTCCTAAATAGTCAAAATGATTTACCTTGAACTTTTGTTTTATTGCACTTACATGTCGAATATCGAAGTGGTGTCAAGTGTGTGGGTCATCGTGGATGGCGAGGCGTGGCCGGACGGGTCGCTAGTCCGGCTGGTGTATAATAGTGACTACGGCCGGTGATGTGGGAGGGGATCGGATCTCCTGATTGGTTGGTGGACGTTTTTGATGATCATGGTGTGGTTAAGGCATGGCCGTTTGGTGATCGGACAAGCGGCCACAGAAGAGCTTGATTGCGCGATGGATGCGGTTGAAGTACGCCGACTCTCGGTGGAAATTTGATGACAGGCAATTCCTGGGGCACCCCGAAAGGGGGGGGGGGGGTTGAATCGGTTTCGTTGCGGTAATCGAGATAGCGGATAGCGATCGTAGTGGAACAAGTGCGAGTTGAATACGGACCAGTACGCAGGTCTGACGAAACATTCGAGCCGAGTCGTCTGCACTGCCAACGGATATTCCTTGATATCGCCCACGGAGGAAGGGGGGTGGTCGTGAAGTTCCGCAATCCTGATAATCACTCGTGCTCAACGTCATCGAACTAGTACTTTTGTAACACAACTTTTGGAAAGTCTCACTATTGTTTGTAGATTAATCTTGAGTTTCGGCACATGTCCAGACTCCGCGTAAAGGTCTATACGTCCTTCGTATCGAATGCCATCTTCCTTACTGGTCCCGAATCTTTTACTCCCACTAACTCGTTCCACTTTTTCAGCTCTTTCTATCACAATCCCATTTTGTTTCTCATTTCCGCCCTCATCGGTGCTTACTTCACACGGGTGGGCGAGTTGGTAAATCACTTAACACACAGCTTTTGCTTTATATCGACACACTCAATCACAGTGCATTTGAATAGGACGTTAAACTCGCTTCACAAAAACTTTCCCTACAACCTCACACAATACACAAAGTTACCGTACGGTAACATATTACACAACGCAGTGTTTTGACATTTCCACCAGATGATGGATTTTCACGAAAATTGTTTTAGGTGTTACGTATGTTTGTCTGTGGCACGGTAAAGGCTGGATATGCTGCGCAATTCAGATCTCATTGTGATCCACTAGCCTCTGCCCAGCAACTCCTATCCCTACCTCCTCGCGGTACCGGCCGGAAACTATGAGCAACCTTAGGGAAGATCGGGTGGGAACTTTGGTCATAGGCTGACAGGGAAGGGGGGGTTTGCTTCGGCAAACCTGAGCGTCTGTTCTCCAGGAGGAGCGGCTCACAACAGCGTCTGATCCCCATGTTAGGGGCGGCTGATCTACGTCCGAGTGCCAGGGAAGGACTCTAAGCTCAACTGTGCACTATTATCCTCCGGAAAGTAGGTGGTTGGTGTCAGGCCCTACGAGCCAGCCGTAAAAAACCATTGCAACGGAAAATCAGCAACAGAATAATACGAACCGAGACCAACGGCAACGACCCCAGCGAACAAAAAGGACTTGCGATTGGAAACTCGATACGTGGAAATGCCGATCTTTCAACTTCATTGGGAGCACCTGCATACTCGCCGATTTACTGAAGGACCGCGGGTTCGGCATCGTAGCGCTGCAGGAGGTGTGTTGGACAGGAGACAGGATCCATGGTGCGAACGTTTAGAGGTAATCATACCATCTACCAGAGCTGCGGCAACACACGCGAGCTGGGAACAGCTTTCATCGTGATGGGTGATATGCAGAGGCGCGTGATCGGTTGGTGGCCGATCGACGAAAGAATGTGCAGGTTGAGGATCAAGAGCCGATTCTTCAACTTCAGCATAATAAACGTGCACAACCCACACTCCGGAAGTACTGATGATGACAAGGACGCATTTTACGCGCAGCTCGAACGCGAGTACGAACGCTGCCCAAGCCACGACGTCAAGATCATCATAGGTGATTTGAACGCTCAGGTAGGCCAGGAGGAGGAATTCAGACCGACGATTGGTAAGTTCAGCGCCCACCAGCAGACGAACGAAAACGGCCTACGACTCATTGATTTCGCCGCCTCCAAAAATATGGCCATACGTAGCACCTTTTTCCAACACAGCTTCCCTTATCGTTACACCTGGAGATCACCACAGCAGACGGAATCTCAAATCGACCACGTTCTGATTGACGGACGGCACTTCTCGGACATTATCGACGTCAGGACCTATCGTGGCGCCAACATCGACTCCGACCACTATCTGGTGATTGTCAAACTGCGTCCAAAACTCTCCGTCATCAACAATGTACGGTACCGGCGACCGCCACGGTACAACCTAGAGCGACTGAAGCAACCGGATGTCGCCTCAGCATACGCGCTGAATCTCGAAGCCGCGTTGCCGGACGAGGGCGACCTCGATGAGGCCCCTCTAGAGGACTGCTGGAGTACAGTGAAAGCAGCCATCAACGACGCAGCAGAGAGCACCATCGGGTACGTGGAACGGAATCGACGGAACGAATGGTTCGACGAAGAGTGCAGAACGGTTTTGGAGGAGAAGAATGCAGCGAGGGCGGTAATGCTGTAGCAAGGGACTCGACAGAACGTGGAACGTTACAAACAGAAGCGGAAACAGCAGACCCGCATCTTTCGGGAGAAAAAGCGCCGCCTGGAAGAAGCGGAGTGAGAAGAAATGGAACTGCTGTGCCGTTCCCAAGAAACACGCAAGTTCTATCAGAAGCTCAACGCATCCCGCAACGGCTTCGTGCCGCGAGCCGAAATATGCAGGGATAAAGACGGAGGCCTCTTGACGGATGGACGTGAGGTCATCGAAAGGTGGAAGCAGCACTTCGATCATCACCTGAAAGGCGTGGAGAACGTAGGCACGGGAGCCCACGGCAACGGAGGAAACGACGACGCCAGTGCAGCGGAGGACGGAAATGAACCAACTCCCACGCTGAAGGAAGTTAAGGATGCCATCCACCAGCTCAAAAACAACAAAGCGGCTGGTAAGGACGGTATCGCAGCTGAACTCATCAATATGGGCCCAGAAAAGTTGGCCACCTGTCTGCATCGGCTGATAGTCACGATGTGGGAAACCGAACAGCTACCGGAGGAGTGGAAGGAAGGGGTAATCTGCCCCATTCACAAGAAAGGCGACCATTTGGAATGTGAGAACTTCAGGGCGATCACTATTTTGAATGCTGCCTACAAAGTGCTATCCCAGATCATCTTCCGTCGTCTGTCACCTTAAACAAATAAGTTCGTGGGAAGTTATCAAGCCGGCTTCATCGACGGCCGGTCGACAACGGATCAAATCTTTACCGTACGGCAAATCCTCCAGAAATACCGTGAATAGCAGGTCCCAACGCACCACCTGTTCATCGACTTCAAAGCGGCATACGATAGTATCGACCGCGCAGAGCTATGGAGAATCATGGACGAAAACGGCTTTCCTGGGAAGCTGACTAGACTGATTAAAGCAACGATGGACGGTGTGCAAAACTGCGTAAGGGTTTCGGGTGAACTATCTAGTTCATTCGAATCTCGCCGGGGACTGCGACAAGGTGATGGACTCTCATGCCTACTCTTCAACATCGCTCTGGAAGGTGTAATGCGACGAGCCGGGCTCAACAGCCGGGGAACGATTTTCACAAAATCCGGACAATTTGTGTGCAGAACATTTGGAACGGTGGCAGAGCTGTACACCCGCCTGAAACGCGAAGCAGCAAAGGTCGGACTGGTGGTGAATGCCTCAAAAACAAAGTACATGCTGGTAGGCGGAACCGAAAACGACCGGATCCGTCTGGGTAGTAATGTTACGATAGACGGGGATACTTTCGAGGTGGTGGAGGAATTCGTCTACCTTGGATCCTTACTGACGGCTGACAACAACGTGAGCCGTGAAATTCGGAGGCGCATCATCAGCGGAAGTCGGGCCTACTACGGGCTCCAGAAGAAACTGCGGTCGAAAAAGATTCACCCACACACCAAATGCACCATGTACAAAACGCTAATAAGACCGGTAATCCTCTACGGGCACGAGACATGGACCATGCTCGAGGAGGACCTGCAAGCACTCGGAGTTTTCGAGCGACGCGTGCTAAGGACGATCTTCGGCGGTGTGCAGGAGAACGGTGTGTGGTGGAGAAGGATGAACCACGAGCTCGCTGCACTTTACGGCGAACCCAGCATCCAGAAGGTGGCCAAAGCCGGAAGGATACGATGGGCAGGGCATGTTGCAAGAATTCCGGACAACAACTCTGCAAAGCTGGTGTTTGCAACTGATCCGGTTGGCACGAGAAGGCGTGGAGCGCAGAGAGCACGATGGGTGGACCAGGTGGAGCGTGACTTGGCGAGCATCGGGCGCGACCGAGGATGGAGAGCGGCAGCCACGAATCGTGTATTATGTAGAAATATTGTTGATTCAGTTTTATCTTGAATTTGATGTAATACTAAATAAATGAATGAATGAATGAATGTATGTTTGTCTGTGCTAGGCCCATCTTTGATCGGAAGCGAATTAAACAAATGTAAAAATGCGTTTCCATTAGTTCACGATTTAAATTTCATGAAGCCAAATGACATCTAGCCAAGCAGCGTAAGGTGCCGGCCAGAGTGGACGCGTCACGCGGCGCGACGCGATGCAATGCGGATTTTGACAGGTCGCGCGTCGACGCGCGGCAGAACTCCGCTAATCGCGCGGTTCGCGTGTGATTCTTTTTGCAGATTTTTTTGTTTTTTGTGGATTTTGTCTGTTTTTACATTGAAGGCACTGATTTTACAAATATGCTTTTCGAATGTATTCAAATGTAAATGCAATTTGGAATCAAATAAATGTAATAATTTCATATTCCAGGTATAAGTAAGTTGAATAAATAATCAAAAATATGCAGCACACTAATTTTAATGTGTTATTGTGTAATTCTCAAAGAGATGTAAAATTTATTAACAGAAAAAGAGTCGTTTGAGTTTATAGAAAGTGCTCAAGCTCAAATATTGCATATCAGTGAATTTCTAAGATTTTTTTAACTTGTAACTGAATGACAGATTCTAAAAATCGTTTGGTATTTAATCTATGACAGAAAGGAAATACTACAAATTGTGCTATTTAAGGAAAATGTCACGGACTACCTTCTAAAAATCCCAATGATATTCACGGTGAATGTCATTTGGCATTTTTCAACGGTAGTCCGTGACATTTACATCAAAAATTCGAAAAATAGCGTTTTTTCCGTGATTTTCTTGCAGAACTGGTCTACCCGCACAAGTTTTTCATATATCATATTCTCAGGTTCAGCTTCTAAAATGAGCTGTAGGTTGTTGAATTTAGATATGACGAAATTAAATTTTCAGCACTGACTACAATACTAAACATGTTATGCAAAACATATGGGAAAAGAAATCAGGTGTTTAAAAGTACAGTAGACGTTTGGTCGGTGCAAACGTTTTAACTTAATGTTTTTCAACTGCAAGTCCGGTAAATGCAACAAATTTGCGATTATCGCACCGCCAGACATCAAAATGGTGCGCCATACACTAAAAGAAAACTCCGGCCGTACAGAGATTACACAGCTGAATTATTTTCCTGCATTATACTGAATGAAAATTAACCCGTTTTTAAATTCGAATCGACATAGTTAATAAAACGGTGTTTTGCTTGCTTTGCGTGTTTGTTGTGATTGATTTTCATCACAAAACTATCTGAAAGCATTCCACTCTATGTCCCGTACCGAAAATCATTCAATATTATAAATGTGATGGAAACTAAATTGAAACATTTTGCGCACAGACGCGTTGCATCGCGTTCACTGTGGCTATCAAGTCGCGTTGGAAATCGCGTCGAAATCGCGCCGCACCGCGTCGCATCGCGTGACGCGTCCACTCTGGCCGAACCCTAAGAAAAAAAAAACCCAGATTAATCCACCTAGTGGTGATAGTGCCTTTCTCGTCGAATATGTACTCATGAACTTTTCGTCGACATTAGCCAAAATGTTAATGAATCGTGAAAACACTTCATATAGAAAAGCAACAATTTTAACAAAGCCATCATCGATTTTCGAAACTTATTGATGATACATATTCCGATGTTATGTTCATCAGCAAAACGCTGAAAAATATCAGACCTCTCAGTTGACTCAGTTGACCACCTTAAGTCTATGACCTTAACCCTAGTCGTGCACGCAGAAAAATGGCGCTTGTTTAAAACAATAAAACGCATGGTTGATTTTCAAACTGAGAATCTACTTATTCCAAAGTTATATTTAATTGTTCTCATTTAGAGTTTATCGATAAAAACAACCGATTACCATCGTTTCATATAATGTCAAAAATTTCATTTGTTTCAACAAAATAAAAACCATAAACATGGTCCGAAAGCACTCACACATCTATAAAATGCTTACCCCAACATCGTCACAACGAAGAAGGTGAAGCAAATCCATCACGCCAACTTCCAAGTGCAGCTTTGGCCGTGATGGAACACGCGCAGGTACACAAGACAGCATCCACAAAAAGTTGATCGGTTTCGCCTTTTTTGTCTTTTTTAGTCGTTCTCCTCCCCATCCGCTTGCCGACGCTCTAAAAATAGATTTCCGAACTGCCGCAGCTGCTGCCCTCACCAACACAATCACATTCCGGGTTTGTTAGTGGCAAAAGTGCAGTCGTTTGAATCAATCCATTATTTCATGTTGCAAATACCATATCTCTGTTTGTTTTAACAAATTGTCAAAAATTTCGACAAATGAAAATATTTGTATTATCAAACAATAGAACAATTCAGTTTAAACTAGAAATCAGTTTGTCGCTATAGTAAACTGAAAAATCGGTTGATTTGAACTAGAATTTAATTGTGTTAACAATTTTTTTCTGCGTGTGTATTGGAGTCATTATGACCCCATTCCATCCACTACGGCAGCGGGGTGAGCGTCAGCTAATGCATGAAGATTGAAGAAGGTTAACTTTATTCACAATCACAGATCACTTTGTGATCTTCGCCAATGTTTATTTCAGCACACTTTAGGCTATATTTTATTATCATTGGTAACATGATTCATGTAAAATTTGACCTTTCTTCGAAAAAATGCAGAACATGTAAATATTCCATTCAAATTTTTATCGCAATGAGAAGAGTGAGGGCTCAACCAGCCGCACCCAAATTGTGAGCTATAATTTAAGGAGCATAAGGAGATTGAATATTGAAAAACTGTATAAGGTGTTGATGCGATTAAAATATATTTTTTCCACTACTATACATTTTCACCGCACGATTTTGTTCTCTTGCATATATGAAGACTTTGACCATTTCTTCACTTATAATCTTACCCAACGTTTACATGCTATCAAAAAAGCCACAATTTGATTTATCGCTTTGACATTTATTTTGTTCACCTCTATAATTCCGCTATTTGATGTGCAGCTTGCATGGGTTTTGTTAAATTTTACGTTTGACCTCTTCCGGACCTGGAACCGATTCCGGTTGTCTCAAATATGGTCTGAGATTATGTTCTGGTCAACTGTTCATAGGGTTACCTGAAAAGGCGAAAATTAATGTGATCTGAGGCTATTTTCTTGCTAACCGTTCGGCAAATTTTTGAAAAAGCCGCGATTTTATGTATCGCGTGCATGAATTTGGTTCACTTCTATTAAATCACTTTCGATGGAACACCCGCAACCGATTCCAAAATATTATTACAAGTTCTAGATGTGGCCTGAGACTATTTTCTTGTTGACCGTTCATCAGATTATCAAAAACGCCGCTATGGTTTAGTTCCCTTCTATATTTTACCACTTCCGACGCGTTACTCATCTTGTCACCAGTTCTGGAACACTACCGATTCTCCCAAATATGGTCTGAGATTATTTGTTGATTAACCTTTCATCTTGTTACTGAATAAGTCATTGATACGTCGCATGTTCTCTTTTACATTTTACCATTTCTGGCGGGACACCCGTAATCGGTTCCGTAACACACTGATATGGCTTGCGTCTTGTAACTGTTCATCATGTTGCCTAAAAAGCCGTGATTTGAGCTGTCGCATGCATGGGTTTGGTGTCACTTCCGGCCCGGAACCGGTTGCGGAATACATACTGCAGTCTCTTAAATAACACTAGTTTACAGCATTTTTGAACTCGGTAAGCTGATGATTGTTTTTGGTGTAGAATCATGCCCTGAGTTCGAAAACGCGAAGGAAAAAAATTACAGTAAAGCGGAATTTTTTTCGACTTTCCATACAAGGTTGATGATTTGAAATCGATTTTTGTTCTATTTTTAAGCAAAGTCGCTCACTTCAAACATATCATTCTCAGTAATCAATGCTCCGATTGAGCTGAAATTTTTACTGTAACTCGCCTACATATGATATGTCAAAAAAACGTTGAGAAAGAATTTTTTAGTTGGTTTTTTCTTATTGAAAAAAATACATTTCTTCAAAAAATTTTGGGAATTTTGCTAAAATTTAAGAAGATCGTCCCTAAAACTCGCGAATATGTTGAATTTCATCAATCTGACGCAAATCCTGTATTCAGATGATCGAATGGTATTGTATTCAGCTTTTAATTTATGGGAAAAGATTTAAAATTGGTTGAACAAAACGCAATATATTTGAATTTTAGTAAATTACATATTTTGAAAAGTTACAAAACTCGATATTGAGCTAAAACTCAAAAACTGTTCTACTTTAAATTTTTTGAAGGTCGGTTTCGAAATCAGCACTAAATTGTGCTTCAAAAATTTTGGTCGTTGACAGAAGTTCACGACTTTCGTTTTATTTTGTAAACTTGTGTAATCGGAGCCAATTTGCTTGCTAAAGTTTATTAGTTCATCAAAACAGCCATGGGTTTGGTTCAATTTTTTATTTAGCCGCTTTCGGAGGGAAACCCGGAACTAGTTTCGGCACTACTGACAGTCCATAATGTGGTCTTAGCCTACTTCCTCAATAACCGGTCATCAAGTTGTCGAAAAAGCCGTGATTTGATGTGCCGCATACAAAAGTTTTGTCAACTTTTATATACAGCCACTTCCGGCGGAACACCCGGAACCGGTTCCGAAACCCTACCGGTTCAGATATGGTCTGAGACTGTTTTCTTGCTAACTGCTCATGAGGTTATCCAAAATGCCGCAGTTTGATGTGTCACATGCATGTATTTGGTACACTTATATATTTGGCCACCTCCGGCAGGACACCCGGAACCGGTTCCGAAGCACTACCGGTTCAGATATGGTCTGAGACTGTTTTCTTGCTAACTGTTCATCAGGTTATCGAAATTGCGGCAATTTGATGTGTCGCATGCATGGATTTGGTTCACTTTTATATTTGGCCACTACCAGCGGGATACCCGGACCGGTTCCGGAACACTACCGGTTCCGATATGGTCTGAGACTGTTTTCTTGCTAACTGTTCATCAGGTTATCCAAAATGCCGCAGTTTGATGTGTCGCATGCATGTATTTGGTTCACTTTTATATTTGGCCACTTCCGGCGGGTCACCCGGAACCGGTTCCGGAACACTACCGGTTCAGATATGGTCTGAGACTGTTTTCTTGCTAATTGTTCATCAGGTTATCCAAAATGCCGCAGTTTGATGTCTCGCATGTATGTGTTTGTTATATTTTTATGTATGGTTCCTTCCAAGGGTACTGGTCCGGAACACGTAAAAGGCCATAACTCCGGAACGGCTGGACCGATCCGAACCATTTTCAATAGGAAACAATGGGACCAGATTCCGCGTCGAATGAACCGTCGGTCATTAAAATCGGTTGAGGTTTACTGCCAAAAAGTGATGTGAGTTTTTTTTTGTACACATACACACATACACACATACATACACACACACATACACACACACATACACACACAGACATCACCTCAATTCGTCGAGCTGAGTTGATTGGTATATGTGACTTGACCTTCCGGGCCTTCTATCAAAAAGTCGTTTTTGGAGTGAACATATAGCCTTTCCAGTACACTTAGTGTACGAGAAAGGCAAAAATGATCTTGAAGCCTAGAAGATGTCACCGCACTTGTCCCTCAATGTTACCTAGCTGGTAGAGGTGAAAACCGAGAAGCAAAGCTGCTCCTACTATGTAAACACGTGCAATATCAATTTGCTGCTTCTTATTTCACCTTACGAGCAGCACCGAGATGTGATTGGATGCGACCATCAACCACACCAACAACAACGGTCCAAAGTCAAAAAGACGACGCAGAGAGTGAGGTGTACCTTGGAAGGAAAAAAAGCTTAGCGATTTCTTCAAGATCGTTCCGAACAAAATTGAGGTAAACATGTTTGTGTGCGTTTTTCTTGCAACCTTCTCGAGCCACGCCGCTACAGCCACAGGGAATGGATTGCGGGAAGCAGAGGTATGCGGGGAACTCTTAGCTGGTCGTGTAGGAGAGCAGCATCAACAGAAGCAGTGACTTACTGGCGCGCCATTGGGCCGATAAGACTAAGTGTACATAAAAATCATTTAGGGATACATCAACTTTGAACCCCGGGGCCGAAGTGCATTTCTCTTTCATCTAGATGGTGAACACGGTGCTGAGTAGTGCAGTGGGCTGAGAATATTTATGTGGGTTTGGGAAGATCCTTTGCTATTGGATATTGCGTGTTTGGGATCTTGTTGCTATATTATTGTTTTCATTTTAATTTGTTATTATTTGGTAACACTTTTAGCTCTGTGATTTTGATTGTTATTGACAAGACGATTAGAAGAAATTACATGTTATATCAAATGCAGTGACACAAAGTTTTTGTACGGCATTACGGTTTCGCCTTACCGTGAAAAGATCAATTGATGTTTTACTCGGATCACTCGAAAGGCCATTTTGGCGGCACCGGTCCTCAACTACCTGAAGGGCGCTTTGCATGAGGTCTAAAAGGATGCTGATGCACATACCAACTAACAATAGGTAGTCGTCTACAAAACCATAAGTAGAAAAAAAACGCTATTTTCAGTTGCCTCAATAGCGTATTTGCTACGAGATTCCACAAAAGCGAGGACAAGACTCCCCCTTGGGGGCATCCACAAACACTCAATTTCCTAATAATGCAACGCAATGTCGAAAAGAGATGTCGGTTTTGAGCATTTGGTAATATCAATTGAAAATCATTGGAGATATACCAAGACTCCGTTCGGCTTCCAATATGACATCTGTGGAGTTTAGGATTTCTCCGAGAAGGAATCACCCCTCACGTGCAACTTATCCAGGCTGACGTCGGTTCGCAAGTGACAATAGTGAATGCGTCTGGGTGTCACCTGGAGTGGTTGCTATCAAGCAGGGATGCCAACATTGTCCGCTTCGATTCTATAACATTTACCCGAAAAACATTTACCCGAATGTAATATATACCCGAATGCCAAATACCCGAATGCGACATTTACCCGAATGCGACATTTACCCGAATGCGACACTTACCCGAAGGCGACACATACCCGAATGCGACATTTACCCGAATAGTTTATTACTCTGCATAAATTATGATTTTGTGAGTAAAGTTCATTTGTTTTGTTCAATACAAAAAGTACAGTATTATTTTGTATTGCGGCTTAGACAAATATTTGTAATGTCGAATTCCTCAAAAACACATTTTATTAAATTTCCTCTGAAATGATCCGCGATAGGAATTCACAGGGCAAACACCTGAATAAAACTAATCACTGCAGCTTGATATTTTGTGTGTTTGCTGTTGACATTCCCTCTAGAGATTTACCCTTCTTTGATTCAAAAACTGTTCTTTCGATAAGCAAAGGACTGTTTATGATTTAAAGAAGAGAAAAACTCTATTTGAAGGCGAATGGTCATTGGATCGAATCGATGATAGAACAGCCCTCGGTAAATCAACATATCATTATAAAAAAGTTTGCAATTTGCTCACGATACAGAATATCCTGTTATTAAAAGAAGGGAAAATTCTTAGGTGTAGATTTGGAATCCATCACTCAATCCTGTAAAAATGTAATTGAGAACAACATCCTATGATCGAAAGAAGAAGAAAACTCATATACAGTAAGTAGTTTGAACGCCAATAAAATATGCAGCAGTACAACTCGAAAGAACAGCTTTTGAAGAGAAGAAGGAAAAATCTCCGAAGGATAGGAATAGTTTGGCCGCCAAACAACTTAGTTAGGTTATCACTATTTCTGTAAATGAAACTCTACCAAATTACCCCTAATGCCACGGCCCGAAATCCATAACCCCGAATAGGCCTTTATCCCAAAAGCCATTACCCCGAACGGGTCATTATCCCGTTAAAAGTAGAGAAATGGATAGTAAGCCTAGCATATTAACCGAGTGGTCATTAGGCCGAAAAAATGATAGATCGATCGATTAGCAGGTCTCGAAAGAACAATCTATTCCAAAAAAAGGAAAATATCTGATCAAGTTGCTAATTTGACCACCAGTCAAATGTGTAAATCTTAACTTGAAAGAACAGCTTATTAAGGACAAATCTTTCAAGGAGTTAGAAGTTCGTTTGCAAATAAACTATATAACATTCCATCTCGAAAATAGCCTGTATTTCCAGTTTGGTCGACCAACTCAGCTACAGTACACAGTTAGACTCTGCAAATTCAAAAGAACAGCCTATTTTAAAAAGAAGGCAAATATTAGAAGAAGTGGAGAATACTTGCAGTATGGCTGCTAAATTGTGACCGAGTACATATATAAATGTATATAAGTAGCTCAAAGCAGCCTGTGTTGTTAAAACGTAATAGCTTGGTAATGGAAAAGTCTTTACATTCGAATGTTCAGTTGTGCTAAAAACTGTTCAATTTATCTTAAACTTCTTGGAGACAATTTAACATTCATTCTCATGACTTTCGGCATGAATGATTTTTAGCCGAATGGCTCGATGTCTTTTCGGGAATTCTCACTTATTAGAAAGCTAGCCATTTGACAAGGTCTGGGGCAAGAATTCAATACCAAATGAATTATAATACGTGGAGCGGACCTGGTGTGATGGTTAGAACACTTGACTATCACGCCGAGGACCTGGGATCGAATCCCACTCCCGACAAACTCGCAAAAACGTGAGTTTTTCCTTCGAAAGGGAAGTGAAGCGTGGGTCCCGAGATGAACTAGCGTAGGGCTAAAAATCTCGTTAATACAGATAAAAAAAAATGAATTATAATAAAAACGAACTTCGTTGGGGTATGGTATCGTCTATTTGAAAGAACATTCAACATTTAAAAGAAGGAAACATTTCAGATTAAAATACTTAGACCAAGCCCACCCGTGGGCTTAATACTACACACGCAACAGCACGTCGTTAACGATTTTTAATTTCATTATCAACCCATTTTCGCACCGGTCGTTCGTTTCCATGTGAGTAAAATAATGATCAGCCGCCTTTGCGCACCGGTGGTCTCTATTCTCTCCGTACCATCGGTTTTTTGCACTTCTGTAAATCATCGCAATATTTTGTGTATTTCTATGGGGTTATTGCAAATCTTATTCAGTATAATAATTTGTGCTCATATTATGAAAGATGGGGTTTTGGATAAGACTGAAAACTGTTAGTAAAAATTGAATTCAAATAAATAATTCCCTTGGAGATTTGTACCAGTTTTGGTGCGTTTAAAGATATCATTTTCTCAATAATTTATGATTGTATTTAATCCCGGAATTAAAGCAATCTTTTTTCAAATTATATGTTTGTTGCTTACTGTATGACTTGTACTTAGGTTGAATTTTTATCTAAAATAATATCCATTTCTTCAATATTCACGTTGCCTTTCTCGCAAGAAATTTATCTGAATTCGAGATTATGAGCATCCAAGGTTTATTGAATAATTACATCCCTTGCATTTCCAACACATTTATAACGTAGTTGTCTCCTTTACAACTTCGCGTAGGTCAAGATTCTTGAATCGTGGTCATAGTAGAAGCTGTCTTCTAACAGTCTGCGATAAGTTTGCGCAACCTTTTTTCATTAACGTGTACTTTAACATCAGCTAATTCTATACTCAGTCACAACCTTATAGTTACAAAGCATCACTCGCAAATCTTAATATATATTGCGATCTTTTGGATGCTGGTATATGAATATTTTGTTGGAAGCAGATTCTATGCGCTTGAAGTAGACTGCGTATTTGTCAAAGTACATTATGAGCCCACTCTCCTTTTTGGCACTTCATACAACAATTGGGTTTTTAAATTAAAAAAAATGTATCGATTTTTTAATTTTATACGAAAGAGCACCTTTTTCTGAGCCACTATGATTTTTTTCAGATTTTTAGAACTTTATTTTGGTACCTAAAATCAATTTCAAAGAGATTTTTTGAAATCACCTTTTGACAGCTAGGTAACTGTTTGACAGCTTCACCCAGTACAAAATGCGTCGAGGGGTGATTCGACAAATCGCTCCCATACAAACTTCAAATTGATTTTTAAATAGGTTCCCGGTCACCAAAATTCATGAAAATTTGGATTTCAGCTCAGTTTCGCATGCAGATTCAGAATATGGAATTATCTCAACACCACTAAAGAAGCCAATTGTTGTATTTTAATATCCAACGCCTTGCTTTTTCTATAACGAGGAACCTACAATATGGCAGTCCTGCACACCGCCTATTTTAATTGGTGAAACTTGGCAGCTCGACTACATTTTTTAAGATTTTTATCGGTATGATTTAGTTTTTACAAAAAGAAATAACTGTAGTGTTTCTATGATATCTGAGTTGAGTTAGGTACAGTCAATGTATCTTTGAAAATCATAACTACTCTTATCTAATCTCATACATACGCGGAATCACCCTGGAAAGCAATCGTGTTACTTTTCTTGTCAATACTGATGCTTGCAGCATATCAGAGATATGACACATGCATCAAAGCGGCCTGGTCTACTGCGTTGTATTTACGCGCAAAGATGATTCTTCGAAATACTTGGAGTACAGAATGTTTTATTTCGGCAAGGTACTTCTCGAATATACAGGGGAGGAAGGATGCGTGGACGGTGAAGTTACCCATTTCGCACACTTTCTTCCAAATGTCTCGTTTATTTAATTTATATTTTTAAATTTATATTTAATAAACCACCCACTGACGACCACCATTTTCAAAAACAGCAATCAAACCAAAACTCTTTTGCCTTTTTGAAATATACACGACAAAACGAAACGCGAGGCACAGCTCTTTCAAAGCGGAGGATCTCAGCCCGGAAAGCGAAGAAAGAAAACCTTGTGGTCACTTATTACCGTTAAATAGTTTCTTTTCGGGTTAGAAAATACGCACATCTTCTCACCGGAATCTGCGTCGGATGACGATAATTTTGAAACTTGTCGGAACGAAATTCGCGAGTTATTTATTTGGACATTTTTCTAAATGTGCGAAACTAAGCTTTACTTGCTGCGTAGAAAACCCGGCTCAAACATGTACGTGTTAAAACAGCAAAACTCACTGAATCACTATACATTTCTTCAAATATTAGTTTCGAAACGATCGGCCGAATCAAAAACTAAAGGTGCGATTATGAGCAATCTTAACTATTTGATCCTAAAATTGGCGAAGAAGCGAAAACTTTATTCATAACACACTTAAGCAAAGCTTGTCAATTTAAACCTATTATTTTTCTGCGTTTGTATTGTCACTCTATCACAATTCTATGTCAGACAATTTGTTTTGTTATTCGTGTAACGATCTATGATATTGATTGGTTGAAAATTTCAAATACTTGATGCAAACTAAAATAAATTCCTACCTATACAAAACAAGAAAATCATTCTCTAGAAACTATATACCTGGCAACAAATCCATACTCATGTTCTTTCGTCTCCTCTTTACGCTACCCAGAGAGCTAAACGCAAGAGAGCGCACGAGCCTATGGATAGAGACCGTACTTTGCGTGTCTCTATATTCTAAGCCCTGCTACGAACCGTACGTAAACTTTTTGCTTTCGAGCCCTACTTAGCAGCGACCGGTGCGGTTCGCTTCTTTGTTCGGGGCTCTACTTAACGTTAAAACACTTGATTGAGCCCATGAGTGGGCTTGGTCTTATAGCTTTCAAAGGAATAGCTATAACTTCGTAATAACAGTCATAGCTTGAAATAAAAAGAATTCTCAAATAAAAACTTCAACAACTATATTGTAACAGCATTTTACAGTTTCAAAGAACAGCTAATAATAAAAAGAAGGGAGAATTATTTATTAAAATCAGTGTACGCAAAATATGCCAACGCAAGCGAAAAATAGACAACAAAGAAGGCACGGCAACAACGCTTTGTTTTTTCGTTAGCAGATAATCACAAAATCGCTCCCAAGTTTGTTCACAACAAAAACGGTAGAAATATTTGTCTCGTTCTATTCACATCGTGATTTTCGCATTGTTTTACAACTGAAACTAGACTCTGAGGTTTGCAAGAGTCCTATTTCGTCCAAATGTTTATGAATTCGATAATGTGGGTCGAAAATTTTAGCAGAAAAGCCAAAATATCAGCACACGCACGGCAAGCGATGTTTGTTTTATTGCTCTCATCGCCTGACATGCGTTTGTTGCGGAGCGCCTTTGTTACCGACATGCACCGCTTAGGACAAAGCGTTTGTTTTTCGGCGTGATCCATTTTTCGTACCCTGATTAAAATATGATTCGAAATTAGCGCCAATAGCAAATGTTTAAGCATATTTTAAGAGAACACAATAGTTTCAAAAAAAAAGGCGTTTAGGTAAGCATACTGAGCTCTTCAGGATCCATATTTGAATAGACAAGTAGGTACATCGTCTTCGGCCATCGAATATGAACGCTGAATATCAGGCAAAATGTTTGAATCAGCATTCTCTTCCTCCGTCGCAGTTTTCTTAAATGCATTGCATTTGCTTCTTACGTTTCCGTAAACCCTTTTTTTTTTATTTTTTTTTATTAGGTAATTTTTACTTATGCTATTTCTCCCCTCTATGTAAACCTTCGTGAATCACAACGTTGCTAAAGATTGCCCAAGGATTAACTGATTCTAACTGATTAAGTTTTATCAACTTCTAATAAATTGTCCACAGTGAACACTTTTTGGACGACCTCCTGAATGATTTCGAATTGGCGTTCGGGCTTGTAATGTAGAGACGTTAAAAAAAAACAAAACATTAAAAAATCCTCAAATTATAATTGCATTTTGACCGCCAGTTAGACCTGTACCAGAGTGCTTGATGATCACTTGACCTGATGATTATAAGGTCTAACGAAAGCTGGCTGTTTTTTTTTTTGCATTTTTCGGGTAAGTGTCGCACTCGGGTAAATGTCGTATTCGGGTGAATGTCGCATTCGGGTAAATGTCGCATTCGGGTAAATGTCGCGTTCGGGTATTTGTCGCATTCGGGTAAATGTGTTTCGGGTAAATGGTTTTCGGGTAAATGTTATAGAACCGTCCACAGTTCATACCACAGACAAACGCACCATAGCGCTTGCAGTGGTTAATTTCATTACAACAACTCTATGCAGTCAATCATATATTTCACAACATCGAGAGGTGCCTTATCGAAGGCACCCTTGATATCTAAGAAAATACCCAAGCAGGATAGTTTTTGAGTGAATGCCTTCTCGATATCGTAAACAACCTTGTGTAGATAAGTCACAGTGGACTTTCCAGACTGGTTGGCATGTTGGTTTACATGAAGAGGCACATTGGGGGATTTTTTTTAAATAATCGTACAAATTGGTACGAAGGTTCTCAGAATTTAATGAAATTTTTTCACAGGTAGGACTCATTTGTATATAAACAAATTGAACCATTGATCAGGAACGGAGAAAACCACAGCTTCAAAATTTCTCAGAATATAGCTAATGTAATTCCCTTCCAACAATGTATTAATAAGAATTTTTCCAGACTTCCAAAATAGTCTTCCGACTTTTCCAACCGATTTTCCTCAACAGTGAAAAATTTTGTGAATAACAAATTTTCATTTTATATTTTTTTTTTGAATTGCTGAGAATATTTGCTTACGACTTCACAAAAAACATTGTGTCTACGATGTTTCGTTCTTAAGTTATGATTTTTCAAAGAAAATGGCTCATATAGCACATCTGGACAATTTCCACAAAATTGGTCATAACTCAGGAACGGAGAAAAACCACATCTTGAAAATCTTACAGAATATAACTTATACAATTTCCTTTCAAAAATATTTTTTTTGTGAATTTTTTCGGACTTTGAAAATAGTTTTTCTGACTTTTCCTCAACAGCGGAAAATTTAGTGGAAAACATTTTTGCCTTTCTCGTACACTAAGTGTACTGAAAAGGCTATATATTCACTCCAAAAATGACTTTTTGGTAGAAGTCCCGGAGGGTTGAGTCACATATACCCACCAACTCAGCTCGACGAATTGAGGTGATGTCTGTGTGTGTGTATGTGTGTGTACAAAACAAACTCAAGTTATTTTTTGATAGTAAACCTCAACCGATTTTGATGACCGACGGTTCTTTCAATGCGGAATCTGGTCCCATTGTTTCCTATTGAAAATGGTTCGGATCTGTCAAGCCGTTCCGAAGTTATGGCCATTTAGATACGACAACTCTACAAACCTAAGTGTCGCGTACTTCAATCAATCTGCGGATTTTTAACATTCTCATGAATGGAAAGCGGGGAAATAGTGTCCGACCATATCTGAACCGATAGTTTTCCGAAACTGGTTCCGGGTGTCCCGCCGGAAATGGCAAAATTTAAAAGTAAACCAAACCCTTGTATGCGGCACATCAAATCGCGGCTTTTCCGATAACCTGATAAACGGTAAGAGGGAAAATAGTCTCAAACTATATCTGAACCAGCAGTGTTGCGGAACCTGTTCCGAGTGTCCCGCCGGAATTGATCAAATATAAAAATTAACCAAACCCATGAATACGCACACAACGATTCGCGGATTTTTAGAAAACCTTATGAACAGTTTGCAAGAAAGCAGTCGCAGATCATTGTGGTAAAATGTAAAAATGAACCAATCTCATGCGTGCGGCACATCAAATAGCAGCTTTTTGGAAAACATAATGAATGGTTAGTAAGAAAATTGTCTCAAACCATATTTGGGACAACCGGTTGTGTTTCGGAACCAGTTCCGGGCGTCCAATGGTTAGCAAGAAAATAGGCTCAGACTCCATTAAAGACTACCGCTAGTGTTATAGAACCAGCGTTGGGTGCTTCGATGGAATCACGAAAGTGAACCAAATCGATGCAATGTAAGAGAATAAAATCTTGAGAAAACTAGAGCGATTTCATCAAATAGCATGGCGACGCTGTTTAACATGTAAGAAATAACAATAAATAATAAAATCTCGTTATTTTATGGATCGGGAAAAGCTTAGTAACTTTTTCCTCGAACTTTGTAACGTTGTGCGGTCTTGGGTGGTCTGAATTCTCGAGAAGCTTTCTATAGAAACCATTCATCGATTTATTTTTAGGGATCAAGGAGTGACCTCAAGCGATTTTTCTTTGAAGAAGTAAATTTTTTCATAGAATGGCGGGTGCTAAAATATAGTTTTCTCCATCGATCTGAAATTTGGCTAGAGTTTTTCCATTTTTTACATTTTCTTATATAAACCGTGATGCGTGTCCCACGCTAGTGGTCATGCAGTCAACTTAGAGATCTGATTTTTTCAGCTCTGCCCATGCGGCGAGCATTACTCGGCATTTTGTCAAGAACATGTGCCCTCAATCAGTTTCCCAATTCGATGATGGTTTTGGGAAACAAAATCTTGCTTTTTTAAATAGAGTAATCTCAGAATTCAGGAACACTTTGGCTTTCGTAGATCATGAACTCATATTCGACGAGACAGGCACCACTAGGTGGATTAATCTGGGTTTCAATTTTGTATTTTTTTTTTTAATTGCTGAAAAAATTTGCTTATGATTTCAAGAAAAAATGGTGTCTACGATACTTCGTTCTTGTGTTATAATTTTTCAAAGTAGGTGGTGTCTGTGGAAAATGTTTCTTTTCCATTGGAGTTTTCCGGAAACTTAGATGATCCTGATTTTTTTCAATTTAGTTTTTGTTCATATATGTACATGAGCGATATCTATAAAAAAAATCTCCATCACATCACGGATGTGATGATCCACAATACGTTCAGGAAAAAAAGAGGTCAAGCTAATAGGCCTGAAGCTCTTTTCAACTTTATACGACGCTCAACCCGCCAAACTTTGGGAATATACCCTGTAGCAAAACCGCAAACGAGTGGTTTTTCTCAGAACTCGTTTGAAATAATTAAATTCCTAATGAAGCAAAATAGGATAAATCTCATCTGACCCAGGAGATTTGAGGAGCAAAGCTATTTGTGTACGAAATTCACCACTGCAAACAATTAGCGGAAGGCCTTCTGAAGTACAGGGTGCGGCAGGAAAAAATGCGAAAACTTCAAGGCACTATTACACGTTAAATATGGGATATATATGACTATTTTTTCATGACAGTGTATCAGTCAATGTCTATATTCTAGCACTGCAAAATAAAAATGAACATATTTGATGTTTAACATGTGATAATGTAAGCCTAATAAGCGGGTATCAAAAAAAATTCGCGCCCAATGGTTATTAACCCGCAAACACCCGGGACGATCTACTTTTGGCAGAAATGCAATATCTTCTTTGTTTTAAAACATTTTACCCCGGATTTTTTTTTATAGTCAAGGGGAATAGTTGTGCTAAGAAATGCATGATACCTCCCCCCTCTGCACCCTCCCCCCTTTTGCGGGGAGGCGAAAATACGTGGCTTTTTTTTGTATTTTTTATAAATTCTACATGTTTTTGCTCAAATTTCATCGTTTTGCTAATCATCAATAGTTTTCACTGGTCCTAGACATGCAAAGTATTACTACCCATCATAGTCTGTTGAAGTTTTGATCCCAGAGCTATTCTAAGGCCTCCAAAGTACTCTGAAGTTTGTGACACAAATCTGACATTCTCAACCAAATTTTATACACGATGAATGATTACAGAACATTGTCTACGGTACTCAAAAAGCCTCAGAGCACCCCTAGATAATTCATGGTACATGAATTGGGTGATCTAGGTCATCCAAACTACTCTGGAATTCATTTTCTTAGGATCTAAAACATCTACCATCGTTTGTGTTCACTCTGTTCAAGAAATTTAGTCACGTTGATGTCGATTACACCTCACAATGCTATGAGCAACTTGATATTGTGGTAGTTGGACATTCCGTGAAATACAAATGACCTCCAATACACTTTGAAGTTTGGCTTACGATATCTACATACTATCTCTTGCTTAAGTTGTGAAAATTTTTCGTTGAATGTAGTCTATAGTGCTGATGGAACCTCAGTGCACATCTATAATGCTTTTGGTACATTCATGGGATATTCCAGGCTTTCCAAACTATTCTGGAATTAGGAACTTCAAGGTCTACAGGCTCTACGCTTGTTTTTCTTCACTCTATCGGCATTATTCTTTCACGATTGTGTCTGTTGCACCTCATTATATTACGAGTATCTGTATTTGTTGCTATTTGGGTGTCCACTGGTATACAAATGGACCCAATGTATTTTGAAGTATGAGTCGCAATCAAGGTCGCAATATCTGTAAATCTTAGGATATTTCTATTGTAGCGAATGCTTGCGAAATATAATTTACGCTACTCTTAGAACCTCAGAGTGCAATTCTGATAACTTAGCAACATTTACTTGGTGATCTAGGTCATCCAAACTATTCTGGAATTAAGACCTTCAAGCTCTACAAGCTCTACTCTTGTATATCTTTATTTTATCGTTGTACTTCTTCCACGATTACCTTTGTTGTATCTCATAATTTGTTGAGTATTTGTGTTACTTGTGCATCCACTGACATACAAATGTTCTTATGGTATTTGGAAGTGTCGGAAATTACCCAAGAATTCCTCTAGGCGTTCCTCGGAAATTCCTCCAGAAGTCCCTCAGGAATTCATCATGATATTCTCCGAGAATATCTCTACGAGTTGTTACGTTTGAAATGTGAATTAGAAAAAAGTCCTAGATTTCGAGCATGGAGAATTAAATGATTCGTGCACCACGTGTTGAGAGCCCCTGCAACAGACCCGTCGATTCTATCTATCATCAACCAAAACCACATATACCTCAGTTCAGTACAGGTGACAGTTCGGTCATACATACTCCGTCATCTACACGACAACGACACGAGAACTTTTCTACGGGTCGGCAGTAGTAGCCGGCTCGGGAAGCAAGCTAGATGTGGTCGAGGATGTAGTCAAATCACTTACAGCATGAAGAGTTTAGTGCGGATTAGGGTGTCCAAAATTCGACCGTTACCCTAAACCATATTCCCGGCAGATAGATGGGTTCGGGAACAAGACTCGTGGCATTTCCGGCGACACCGAGGCGGCGGAAAGAAGAACGTCAGCAGGACTGGGAACGCTGTTGCTTCATGGAGGCGGAAGATGGTGCACGAAACGTTAGTGAAGATACGATTAGGGAAGTTAGCATAGAGAGATGAAGAATGTAAGAAAAAATAATAAGATGAATAAATGTGAGGAAATGTGTTTTTCCGTGTTCTAAATGCGTGAAAGGAATGCGCAAACCCTTAAGATGTTACAGAGTTCCTAGGGAATGTCCCAAGACTTCCCATGAAATTCTTCAGAAGTTTCCCAGCAGTTCCTCGAAAATTTATTCAGGAGCTATGCTGGAATTCCTTCAGGAGTTCCTCAGCAATTACTTCAAAAACTTTTCGAAAAATCCTGCAGGAGTTCCTCGGAAATTCCGCCAGAAATTCCCCGAGGATTCCACGGGAGTCTCCCAAGGATTTCTTCATGCGTTCCCTAAAAACTCATCAAGGAAGTTTTTCCAAGAGTTCCTCCAGGAAATTTTCCAGGGATTCCTCCAGCGGTTTCTCTAGAAGTTCTTCTAGTGATTCCCCCAAGGATTCCTGCATGGATTCCTCCATGGATTTATCCAGGAATTCATTCAGGTATTCCTCCACAGCTCCCTCAGAAGTTCTCCCAAGATTTCCTCCAGCAACTAACCCAGGGATTTCTTCAGGATTCAAGGGATTCTTCCAGAAATTTCTCCAGGGGTTTCTCCAGAGTTTCCTCCAGCAATTCCCCAAGAAATTTCTCCGGAAATTCCTTCAGAAGGAATTTCTCCAAGAATTGATCCAGAAATTCCTCCAAGACATCTGTCTAGAATTCTTCCAAGAATCCCTCCAGGAATTCCAAAAACTCCTACTGTACCTTCCCTAAGAATTTTACCAGAGAACCCTCTAATATATCTGCCAATAATCCCTTCAGGAATTTCGCCAGAAATTCCTCCAGGGATTTTTCAAGAAATTCCTTCAAAAATTCATTTAAAAAATCCTCCAGAATTATTATATTTATGAATACCTCCTAGATTCTTCAGAAAACCTCCAGAAATTCCTCAAGAAAATACTCCCGGGACAACTCCAGGAATTCCACCGAGAATTCCTTCAAGGAATTCTTTCAGAATTTTGTTCAAGAAGTCCAACATGAACTCTAATAAAAATTTCTCCAAGACCTGCTCCAATATTTATGTCAAAATTCCTCCAGGAATCCGTCCTGCAATTTGGCCAAGGATTCCTTTATAAATTTCTCTAGGAAAACCTCCAGGGTTTTTCAATAAATACCTTCAGAAATTCCTCCAGAAATGCCTACTGGAATATCCCCGAGAATTCCTCCAAGAACTCCTTCAGGAAATCCTTCATGAATCTCTCTAGGAATTTCTCCAGAGATTCCTTGAAGATTTTTTTCAGGAATTCCTCCAAGAATTCCTACAATAATACTTCCAAGAATACTTCCAAGAATTTCTTCAAGAATTTCTTGAAGCGATTTCTGGAGAATACCCTGGAGGAATTCTTGGAGCACTTTCTACAAGAATTCATGTAGTAATTTGTGAAGGAAGTTTTAAAGAGTTTCCCAAGGAAATTATTAGAGGAATTTCTCAAGGGTTTCCTTGAACTGCGAGGAAATTTAGAATTTATTTTGTTCAATTTTTAATTTCTGGAGGAATTTCTGGAGAATTTCATGAATTATTTCCTGTAAGAATTTATGGAGTAATTCATGCGAGTAATTCCGAATTCATGTGAGGTATTTCCCGCAAGAACTGGAATTGAAGGAATTTCTGGAGAAATTCATGTAGTAATTCCTGGAAGAATTCCTAGAATATTTCTTGAAGGAATTCCTGGGGTGTTTCTCGGAACAATTCCTAGACGATTTCCTGTAGTAATTCCAGAAGGAATTCGTAGAGTCTTTCCTGGAGTAATTCCTGAAAGAACTCCTGTAGTATTTGCTTGAAGAATTTTTGGAATATATCCTGGAGTATATCCAGGAAGAATTCCTGGAGGAATGACTGATGGAATTCCTGAAATAATTTAGGGAGGATTCCCTGTGAGGAATTCCGGAAAGAACCCTTGTTGGAATTGCTGGAGGTATACTGGGAAAATTTTGTGGAAGAATTCTTGGAGGTATTTCTGAAGGAACTTCTGGAAGAATTTCTGAAGGACACCGTGGAGGAATTTTTGAAGGAATCCCTTGATGAATTCATGTATAAATTAGCAGTTATTCATGAAGAAATTCCTGGAGGAATTCCTGAAGGAATTTCTAGAGAAATTACCCGGGAAGTTTACCCGGAGAAATTCTCAGGAGAAATTTTTGGAGTATTGCCTAGAAGAATCCCTGGAGGAAACTCTGGAGGAATCCCTGGAAGAATTTCTGGAAGAATCCCTTGAATCCTGAAAAAATCCCTGGATTAGTTGTTGGAGGAAATCATAGATAAATTCCTAAAGGAGCTCTGAAGAAATTCCTGACTGAACTTCTTGATGAGTCCATAGAGGAATTCTCGAAGGAATGCCTGGAAGAATTTCTAGAGAAATCGCTGGAGGAATCCCTGGATAAATTCAAAAAATATGTCAGTGGATGCACAAGTAACACAAATACTCAACAAATTATGAGATACAACAAAGGTAATCGTGGAAGAAGTACAACGATAAAATAAAGATATACAAGAATAGAGCTTGTAGAGCTTGAAGGTCTTAATTCCAGAATAGTTTGGATGACCTAGATCACCAAGTAAATGTTGCTAAGTTATCAGAATTGCACTCTGAGGTTCTAAGAGTAGCGTAGATTATATTTCGCAAGCATACGCTACAATAGAAATATCCTAAGATTTACAGATATTGCGACTCATACTTCAAAATACATTGGGTCCATTTGTATACCAGTGGACACCCAAATAGCAACAAATACAGATACTCGTAATATAATGAGGTGCAACAGACACAATCGTGAAAGAATAATGTCGATAGAGTGAAGAAAAACAAGCGTAGAGCCTGTAGACCTTGAAGTTCCTAATTCCAGAATAGTTTGGAAAGCCTGGAATATCCCATGAATGTACCAAAAGCATTATAGATGTGCACTGAGGTTCCATCAGCACTATAGACTACATTCAACGAAAAATTTTCACAACTAAAGCAAGAGACAGTATGTAGATATCGTAAGCCAAACTTCAAAGTGTATTGGAGGCCATTTGTATTTCACGGAATGTCCAACTACCACAATATCAAGATGCTCATAGCATTGTGAGGTGTAATAGACATCAACGTGACTAAATTTCTTGAACAGAGTGAACACAAACGATGGTAGATGTTTTAGATCTTAAGAAAATGAATTCCAGAGTAGTTTGGATGACCTAGATCACCCAATTCATGTACCATGAATTATCTAGGGGTGCTCTGAGGCTTTTTGAGTACCGTAGACAATGTTCTGTAATCATTCATCGTGTATAAAATTTGGTTGAGAATGTCAGATTTGTGTCACAAACTTCAGAGTACTTTGGAGGCCTTAGAATAGCTCTGGGATCAAAACTTCAACAGACTATGATGGGTAGTAATACTTTGCATGTCTAGGACCAGTGAAAACTATTGATGATTAGCAAAACGATGAAATTTGAGCAAAAACATGTAGAATTTATAAAAAAATACAAAAAAAAAGCCACGTATTTTCGCCTCCCCGCAAAAGGGGGGAGGGTGCAGAGGGGGGAGGTATCATGCATTTCTTAGCACAACTATTCCCCTTGACTATAAAAAAAAATCCGGGGTAAAATGTTTTAAAACAAAGAAGATATTGCATTTCTGCCAAAAGTAGATCGTCCCGGGTGTTTGCGGGTTAAACAAAATGACTATATCAGTAAAAAAATAGCTTAAATTCGATGAACAACCAGATCACACTGATCCAGAGCCATGTAGTTTCACATACTAGATGAAATTGTTTTATCAGATACGAAATTTAGCGACCTGTGTACTTTTCTGCGATTTGAAAATTCTGATTGTCTTTAGCTTCAGGCGCCGCCCTGTAAAGGCTAGTGACCAAAATGGGAAAATTTTTAATAACCTTTTCAGAAAACTAGCCTATCAGAGATCATGGAACGTTGAAACATAAATTGGTTAACGTCAAATGGACGAAAACGAGGTTTGAAGTTGAAAAACACTTTCGCATTTTTTCCTGCCGCATACTGTACAGTATGCGATGACTTGTTTGAAAGCATCCGTAGGGGATGGTTCATCATGCGGTTAATAAACCGAACAATAGACGTATTTCCTATTGAGGTTTCCAACGAATACATCAATTCTGACATCGTATATATCTCTGATGGTTAGTTCAGACACGAGTGAAGCAACGAATGCGTTGTTGACAAGTACATATGCTCGAGGCATGACACGCGTGTTTGCCGTGGCATTTATACTGAAAGTAGCAAACACTAGCTTCACAAGGTTTCCAACGTAGAAATTCCCCTTACGAAAGTAAGGTTCTTTCATTAAGGTCACTTGGGCTGTACCATTTTGCATAAGTCTACAAAGATGGATTATTGCTCTTCATTTTTGCTGAAGATTGGTCTGAGTTATCCAAGCCGTACTCACCACCCAAACTGGACAAGATAATACTCTTTATAACCACAGCACAAAAAAAAACAGCAGCGATAAAACCAGATCCGTATCGATTGGTAAACACCAACGGCAATGATGAACAGCATACACTGTTGAAATCACATAATGCGTAACCATAGAGGTGGAAAATAAAACTAACTATCAACATTTTCATAATCCCGCTCTTATTTAGCCTCAAGTTTGACTGAGTCAAACAACAAGTCAAGACTGAGCAAGGACAGCTGATTGACTCGAAGAAACTGCTCCGGTTAGCGTAGTTGAGGGAGCTTTCTGGTACTCTACATGCTCCGTTAGCAGTAATGTTTTTATTAGATCCCCCTAGCCATTCATTCCTGGGCACGGTAAGCATATAGCCACATCACACCATGAATTAGGGGTCACCTGTTTAGTGGACTCTTATCACTGGAACAGGCGGTCCGTTGTGTTATTTTTAGTCAATAGAGACAACCGCTACCGAGACTACACAGCTATCTAGGCTGAACGATAACAAAAATATTGACGATTAACTTCATATGGGTTCGAACGAGCTCACAAGCCAGATGAAAAGGCTAGGCTGGTAAAGAAAAGGAGTTGAAATTGACGATCAATATCATACTAGTCCTAACAGCCAAAAAATAGGGCTCTAAGTAAAACTTACATCATGGAAAAATACACCTAATATGAACTGTCAATCCATTCCAACATTATCTGAAAAGTTACTCCTAAATAGCCCATAGCGCTTCAGTAACTGCAACCGAAGAAACAAAATCAACATTCTCTCGCCGTGCTGCGCTGCTGATGTACCTGTTCCGGAACGCTGTTGTCCATGCTACATCACACGGGCGAAAGCACTATCATTTGCCGAAGAAACGTGCTTGAAAGCAATTTATCCGAAACCCTCATTCACCACTCCCGCAGCTGCAGTGAAACTTACAACAGATGAGGGATGAAGATTAAATTTGAACTGCACACCTAAAACCTGTCTTCACTTTGCCTCACCGGAATTACCAGCATACTGACTGGGTAAACAACCTCTGCCGCTGTACGTTCGCATTATCGTCAGCCCGGCCCGATCCAGAACCAGAATCCGAAAGGGTGTGATTATGTAGACATAGCCCCTTTTTCTTTTCTGAGGAAAATCTCGTCCCCCTCCGTCGTCGGCATGTCACAACCCCCACCCACCACCACACACACCTGGTCCGGCGATGCGATGCGAGGTTCATGGCTGTTATTGCTTCATGTTATGCCTGGGCGCTTGGTGGAAAGCATAGGTATAGAAGGTGCATCACATCGTCGCCGTCGTCGTCTTGAGACGAACAAGCAATGTGACACATCTCGTCTCGTTTGTTCCGGATTTAAAGGATACCTTTTCCTCCTTTTTCGTGAACCCTTGTAACCCCATCGCCTTTCAAGTTCTCCTTCCTCGGGAGTTACAGTGATTCCAGGATGTCGCAGTTCGTTCAACAGGGCAATGGACTAGACTGGTTCAAAAGTCTTGGGAAAAAATATGAAAAGACAAACATCACCATTAGAATTTCAATAGTACTTGGCTTCATAGGAAAACTATTTTTTGTAAATGTGTTAATTGTTACGATGTAGACTGGCCTAACGTCCATACACACTCCCACACCATCAGCAGGAAATGAGGGTCTAGGAGCATTTTTTTCTGCCGTGTGCCGCCCAGTTGTTCACCCTCGTCATTTGTGTTTATCGTGGAAAATGCAGACGACTACAGACTAGAAAGCAACAACGAGAAAAGGGGCGGGAAGAGTAGAGTAGAGACTCACCTAGAAGGTGGGAGGAAAATAAAACTCTCGAAAATAAGGTTCATGTCAAGCAAGCGAATGTGACGATGTTTAGAAAGCGCTGCGCTGGGAACGGCGTTGGCGGGCGGCGTGGTGGTGCGCTTGACGAAGACAGTGACGACAGCAAAACACACTACTAAATGGACTAGAAATGCGGGGCAGGGGAATAATCATATCCCGACAGATGTTATTCATTTGAGTTTTGGTTTGGGAAAGGAGATCGCCACTTGTTGGGAAAGAATTGCAGGGTGTTGATTTTTTTTTCTATACACATAATGAAAATGATGATATAACATTAACCAATATGGACGATTCCTTTGAACTCTACTTTAACTTTTACAATAAACTCTGTTTGCAAGTCTATTTCAAAACCTTTTCCTGAGACCTGCAAAAAGATATGCGGATAGACATTTCCCTAATATTTCCTCCAAAAGGTCGAATGAGAACAGGTCGAAGGAACAAAAAGTTGGATGGACAAAAGGTCGAATAGACAAAAAGTCGAATGGGACAAAAGGTCGAATGAACAAAAAATTTAGTAGACCAATTGACCAGCTGGTATGTCTCGCTTATAAGAAAAAAAAACCCTAATTAATCCACCTAGCGGTGATGGTGCCTTTCTCGTGCCATAAAGTATCCTTTCAACAAAACACAAGTGATAAATGAAGTCCACTCAATATGGATATATTTTATATGAGCATGATCGAAATTCCAATTGTGGATTTTTTATAATTCCGAATATCTTTCCCAACTATCCAAGGAAAACCATTTTACTTGGTTTCTGAGAATAAATTCTAGAAAACAATCGCCGTATTTAATATTGAGGCATCATATAGATATTCAAGTAATCATTTTTGAAATCTTGACATATTTTCCATGCAAAATATACACAGCAGATAAATTTGTAATATCCTCTGACGTGATTTTTGGCATTTCCGAACGTAGTTTTACCTGTTTATATCCCTTTCGTGACGAACCAGAACAATTGTGCTGTTGAGCAATAACAGTTTTGTGTAATATTGCGCATTGCGCAGTTAAAAGTGCGACGAGGAAGTGCGGAATCTCAAATAAAAGTGCGATTTGGTGTCAGATCGTTCCGGTGTCAGAGATTAAAATTTTCATTTTCAATGAATGAAATTCAACGTGAATTTTGAAAATTCTCAACTGAGGGATCAAAATAAAATTCATTTTGGTGAATGAATTTTTTCACCTATTCATTCATTTTTCTGTCACTGACAATTTTCACTGAGAAATAAAACTGGACCGTAACTCCCGATTATACTTCTAATCACCACAAAACTTGTGTATAGTAGTTTATTAGAATATTAATTATGTTCTCTATTTGTCCATTAAGCCGGATTGTGCATATGTTAACAGAAATTGGACATTTTACGACGTGCGCAAAAATATTCGTGACAGAGAATTGAATGAAAAAAGAGAGGCATTCAGCTGACAATGAATGTGGACAAAAACGAATGAAAAAATGAGAATGTCAATCTTCACTTTCAATCTTCGAATTTTTTACTCTCTGTCCGGTGTCCGGTGAATAAGTGCATTAGCTCATGATGAATAAGTGCGGTGAAGATACCGAAACGATTTTATGCAATATCGCACTTCTATTTAAGATTCCGCACTTTGTCGCAGTCCAGTTAGCAATGCATAAACTATATTTTCAACTGTTTAGTCTTTGGTTTACCTGATGTAAATTGTTTTGATAATTGAGCCATTACTTATACTTGCATGTGTGCAAACAAACTTTTGTTTATGTTGTATGTGAAATTGGCCACAACAAGAGAGCAATAATTGTAAAACATGAAAAAGTTTTATCTGTCGCAAATTTTTAATTTTCGATTTATCTAGGTGGACAAAGCTACGAATCGAAAGACAAGGAGTAGTTCTAGCGAATGCCAAAGAAAAAATGTTGATGTGTTAAAAGGTCTGAGAGTTCTGGAGAGCCAAATTTGAGCAATTTGTATGGAAATTTCACTTTTTTTAGCTCCGTCACGAAAGGGATATCGTTGGTTTCCCCAACAATTATCACACTCATCATGTACACCCTGTTTAGCACCGGAAAATGTCAACGAACCTGTTCCAGAAGATAGGGTGGTGGAGGTAATTTGGCCCACCCTGGGTTTTTATTACATTTATCATAATTATATCTCTACCAAATCTTGGCAACTGATTATTGGAAGTTCCACACTGGGAAGTGTCAACAAACCCATTCCAGCGGATATTTAGAAGCAGTATCATATTTATCACCTAGCTTCTAACTCGGTGAAACAGCCGAGAGGCAAGGGATATGCCTCACAATCAGCGGATCAGTGTAACAATCCATGCCAATATTTTACTTATATATGAATCATCTATCGTTCCGGTTCTAGCGATTGCTAGACTCACTTTCAAGCTACGGCGGCTAATTCGCTGTGTGGAAAGGATGTAATTTGTACATCACTTTTACGACGCGACTGATGTGCAGCGAAAATGATGTGATGTCACAAGATTTTTTTTTACTGTGTACCTCCACTACCCTACACGCTTATTTTCGAATAGGATGAATATGGGAGCGTAAGATTACTAATGATGGAACACACATCCTATATGAATTGTCTGTCGGTTTCATTCTAGCGATTGCTAGAACGCGACTTAAGAGTGTACCATCAAACTCGATGAAATAGCTAAACGGCGGCGGCTAATTTGCTGCATTGAATGTAATTTTTTCATCACTACGTGAGTGATGTACAGCTTAAATAATGTGGTATCTTAAGAATATTTTTGTAACAATATTACCTGGTTTACCACTCCTTTGGCATTAGGGTCAATTTGACCCAAACCGTACACCACGCCAGCGACTTGTTCCCAACGTGATGCAAAAGGAAGGTTAAGAGCTTAACAAGGGAAGGTTACGAAGGTGTCCCCCGGGGATTTCAACCGGACTATTTTTGTTGCAATCTACATCTGGAAATATGAATAAATCCAAAGCCTTTCGGGTGATGGGCCAGTGGTGTAGTCAGGAGGGGCCGTGATAGGGGCAAGTTAGGCAAAATATAACATTATTGAAAATGCCCAAACGACATCAAAATGTAAATTTCACAATGTATTGAAGTATAGACAGGTAGAATATGCATGACTACATGATTTCGTATCAAATTCAATTTACCATAGGCGTTGCCAAGGTAAGAACCAATTGAAGTTATTTTAATAAAAATGTATCACCTTGTTTATCACCCATCCCACCCTGGCAACGCCTATGGTAAATTAAATTTATTATGAAATCATGTATTTATGCATATTCTGCATTACATTTTGAAATTTGCATTTTGATGACGTTTGGGCTTTTTCAATAGTGTTATATTTTGCCTAATTTGGCTCTTTGAGGGCCCCTGCTGACTACACCACTGGCCCATCACCCGAAAGGGGCTGTCCATAAACCACGTGGTCATTTTTTTGGGACTTTTCAAACCCCCCCCCCCGCGTCATCAGTCCATACAAAACATTTTATTTGTCCATACAAAATGGTCATTGGCCAAACTCCCAACCCCACCCCCCCTCATGACCACGTGGTTTATGGACAGCCCCAAAGGCTTTGGATTTATTCATATTTCCACATGTAGAATGCAACAAAAATAGTCCGGTTGAAATCCCCGGGGGACACCATCGTAACCTTCCCTTGTAAGATCAGTTTAATACGCACTACCGAGGTACAAAGATGTTATCTCCCTGATAACATAATTTTTCATATGACATGTTTACATTAATCGATAGCATTTTTAATTTTCTATCTTCTCAACCAATAAAACTTGAAATTTTACCAACTAATAAAATATTAAAATTAAAAACCGATTTCAGCCATTTCTGATGTAAGAATGCGAAAAGTTTTTACGCAGATTTGCAGATCGAAATGGAGCAAAGTTGTAAAACTTGATGTGAAAATCTCTTTGCTTACTCGCAAAATTTATGATTTGTGCAAGAAGGGCCGTTTTAAGTGTAAGAATGCGTATTTTGTAGTCCAAATTCGCGAGTACTTTTGGGGCAAAATGCGCCGGCCTTCGCCGTAACTCCAAAACAGCAGCTGGTGTTTGAATTATGACTACAGTAACACAGAGACGAAAATCAGAACCTTTCAAATGTGCATTAATTGCGTTATTAGCTGCAGCACTAACGTCGAATAAACGCCGTGATGCATGCAACACTCAAACCACGTTATTTCTTGGCGTGTTACATTTCGTGGCGCATTTTTCCCGTAACACGCCTACCCCGAAAAACTGAAAAACACATTTCGACACTGATTTTTCAGTTGGGCCTAACTGACATTTTAGAGTTCTCTTCATCGATCCTCTCTTTGTGTTATAGCAGAATGTGTATTGAGTTTTCCATTGATTTGTTGTTTGAAATACGAAGAAGACGGCTACATGTTTCTATAGAAACAAAAAGAATATTGATTTTGTTTGTCTAGTGCATAGCAGAAAGTTGGAATGTACTTTCTGCAACAGTCGTTGAAAACAATAAATGTTTGATACCTAAAACGTATGCGACTCACTGAAAGCTGCGCGAATGCTATCGATCGCGGTCACCAAGACAATCTTTGTTTGTTATTTTGCTCGTATTTTATTTATATGATATAAATTATATCCATCAATCTAATTTATTCGTTTCGGTCCATCCGAATGGCGCGGCACCACCTAACAACCACCCACAGCCACCCGAACCGAAACCCAACCCAACCAGTCAGCTGTCCGGTCCGCGCATCACCGCTGGCTGTGTGCGTGATCCTGATCCTGCCCGCGCGCACCAGACTTTCGGTGGGCAAACAACATCATTCGCGAGTGACAACCCTTTCGCTCGTAGCATTGATGTTGCATTGGTGCCGGTAGTGGGATGCAAGGTTTATATATATTGTAAGGTTGAACATGACGTTTAGTTTGTGGAGAAAAGCAGAGGAAGCGAAATTTTAAAGGAATTTGAGGTGGCGGGGGATTTGTTTTCAGAATTTCTCACGGTGAAAAAATAATGGCCGCTCAGCCAGTTTTGACATCTAAGCCTACCTTAGAATATGTAAATACCTTGGTGGGATGCACTTCAAAACTAGGCCCAGTTTCGCGACGAAACGCGGAAAGGCAGTATCCGCGATCAACTTACACTCAGCCAAATAACCTTAAGATTTCCATAAGACCCAACTTATGAAACGGCCTTTAAATAATTCATAATGATTTGGATGAATTTCATAAGGTCACTCTATGACGTAAAATCGTCTCACAGCTTGGCTTTTATTCATGTTTAGCAACAAGGAATTCTCAAGCGTCGGTAGCCGTGTGGATAAAACACGGGCTCGGTGATGCCGACGTTCATGGATCGAATCCAGTCTGCATCATTTTAAGATTTTTTTGTTCTTTTCATAAGTCTATCTTATGAAATTTGTCATAGCAAGCACGATCAATTTTCAAAAGGTATTCTTATGTCATCCATAAGAATTAGTTATAGCAAATTTTCATAAGGTATTTCGATGAATTTCGCTAGTTTTTTTCGCTGAGTGTATAGTAAATATCCTATAGGAACGTAATTTAAAACGAAAACCTTCGGCTGCCTCTCGTCCGTCACTTAGCATCGCCATCGCTATCGAACCATGAATGGCAGTGAGGTGGGGTGCTATGCTCGGTCAGCCTCCTCCACCCAGACCCAGCCCATGCACTCGGGTGGGTTTGGGTCGGCGTCGAAGCGCTGGGTATCCATGCCAGTTGTCCCATTTCGATGACGTATTACTTTAGGGGGAGGGGGCCAATCGGTCGTACGACTGCTTCGTCATTCCGAAGGGGCTGTTCATAAACCACGTATACCAAAATTTGGCCATTTTAGACTCCCCCCCCCCTCGTAGACTTTTATCCATACAAAAATTTTGAAATTTGTATGGAGCGTAGACTTTGGCTAGACCCCCCCCCCTTCACGTTGTTTATGAACGGTCCCAAAACACGATTTTTGAGAATTTGGGACGGGCTGGATCCTGGATGATCTCCCTAATGGTTCCCCTGTTAAAAAGGAACTTTGAAATATCAGGACATGTTGCCATCATCACACTCTTACGTGGTTCGTTAGTGATGGGTGACAACTCTAGGCTTTTTTTTTTGCTTATAATATTGTAAAATAATATTATATTTATAATACAATATAATATTATAATAGTATTATAATATACATAATAACTTTATTGAAGAAAAAAAAGAAATAGCTCATTTTACCTTTCTTCTGCTACTTTGAAATAATAACTGAATCTACCATTATTTTAAAATTGAATTTGAACAACTAAACCTACCATTATTTTGATCGCCACATAAACAGCTAAATTTGTTCTTATTCTGTTATCAATAACTCAAGAATGAGCATGAGCATGAGCATGAGCATGATTGACCGCCCGCGGTTGCTCCTCTGTTATTGCAAGGACAACTGCATTTACACAAAGAACCAACAGATGATGCTTGGGATTAGCTTTCTCTTCATTGTGTAAATGCTGGAATCCCAATACTTTTGAATAAGCAATACCAGCGCCGGCCGCGTCCGAATGCAGGTCAATTGAGGATAGGGAAGGAAGTGATGACGTGATTCTCGCTTAGGCCAATAACCGAGGAATTCTCTGCGTTACTACGAGAAATCACTAGGAGTTTGGACAGGGGAAATGGAGATGTGTTGAGGATTTTGTCGTGGTAAACGCGTTCAATGTTTTGATTCGCGATTAATAATGCGCTCGCGAAGAAATACCCTTCTAAACCTTGGACGACGAACGCGATCTTTTGTGCCTCAAAACTCACCCTACATAAGTTATTCATTCGCAACTAAGGAGAACACAATGCTAAACACCGACGCATCTGTAGTTTGCGTTTCCGCGCGAGACAATGCTGAACGCGATCAATTCACAAGTATTAACAAAATAACACGTGATAAATAAATCAGAAAGATCTTACCGCATGGTTCGCCGTCTATCTTTTACCGACCAAAAATTCATGCAACCTTTATTTGAGTCAAAACATTTATTCATTTGGACTAAAATATTACAAATGTCGACACCGAAGATGACGAACCATTCAAATTGTTGTGTTCATGCAAAAAATGAAAGGAAATTATTTATTATCAACTAAATGTGCATTTGGAACTAGCGCCGACACATGACGTGACGAACTTTTCAATATTTGTTAGATAAATACACAAAAAGCAGAGCAGAATTGTATAAATCCTTTAGCATTAATTATTATTATTATTATTATTATTATTATTATTGTTATGATAAAATGGAAAGAGCTCACCAATTAACATCCTTCGAAGTGTCCAGTGCGTATGTGCTACAGCATCTTCCACTAATTGGCATCTTCTCCGAAATCACACTGAACCGCTACAACTACACACGGGTACGACGATGTGGACATTCAAATTGACGACGACGACGACGCAGCCGGTCCGAATAAAAAACGGCTTTTTCACTTTGCCTCAAAAATCACATTAAACCGCCCCGTACGAAGATGAGCACAGCCAAATCTGCGACGACGACGACGCGGCAGCCACAAATGAAAAAAATGGCCTTTTCACTTTGCCTCCAAAATCACGCAGATGAGCACAGTCAAATAGACGACGACGTCGGACGACGCGGCCTGTACACTTTGCCTCCAAAAACTCAAAGCGGCATTTCGACGTTGCCTCCAAAAACACACTAAACTGCCCTGTACGAAGACGAGCACTGTGAAATAGACGACGACGACGACGCGCTCGCGGCCGAACCAAATGAAAAAGCGGCATTTCGACGTTGCCTCCAAAAACACACTAAACTGCCCCGTACGAAGATGAGCACTGTGAAATAGGCGACGACGACGACGACGCGCTCGCGGCCGAACCAAATGAAAAAGCGGCATTTCGACGTTGCCTCCAAAAACACACTAAACTGCCCCGTACGAAGATGAGCACTGTGAAATAGACGACGACGACGACGACGCGCTCGCGGCCGAACCAAATGAAAAAGCGGCATTTCGACGTTGCCTCCAAAAACACACTAAACTGCCCCGTACGAAGATGAGCACTGTGAAATAGACGACGACGACGACGCGCTCGCGGCCGAACCAAATGAAAAAGCGGCATTTCGACGTTGCCTCCAAAAACACACTAAACTGCCCCGTACGAAGATGAGCACTGTGAAATAGACGACGACGACGACGACGACGCGCTCGCGGCCGAACCAAATGAAAAAGCGGCATTTCGACGTTGCCTCCAAAAACACACTAAACTGCCCCGTACGAAGATGAGCACGGTGAAATAGACGACGACGACGACGCGCTCGCGGCCGAACCAAATGAAAAAGCGGCATTTCGACGTTGCCTCCAAAAACACACTAAACTGCCCCGTACGAAGATGAGCACTGTGAAATAGACGACGACGACGACGCGCTCGCGGCCGAACCAAATGAAAAAGCGGCATTTCGACGTTGCCTCCAAAAACACACTCTCTGTTATCAATAACTCAAGAATGTCATATTTTGTTATTTACCGATAACAGTTAATTTGGGTCTTATTTTGTTATCAATATCCCAATAATAACTTATTTTGTTCTTCAATTTATTCCGCATGCTTTACCATTACTTTGTTATTACAATGGCAAAATAAGTTATTTTTACGTTTTTCTGCTACCAAAATTTTGTTATTATTTTTGTTATTTTAACTCTTATTTCAAACAAACAAATAACACATTTTGCCATTCAAACATTCTGTTTTAATGGTAAAATTTGCCATTAAGCTCTTCCCGGGTGTTCACCCTTCTTCAACCCATAGACTGTTCTTTCAAGGAATATTGTTTTCCATATTTAACCTTAATGAATAACATTACTTTTCATCATTTATTGGCATCTATTTTGAATTGCAACGCGGTAATAAATTGCTGCATATAAGCTTTTGCAAGTTTTAGCAGACACTTTCCTATCTGCCAATGATGATTATTTTGAAATTGTTGAATAATTTTGGTATCACTGGTTCTTTTTTGAATCGTCGTTTTTATGTCGAATTCTGATCACTTTTTCATACCTTCCAATTTGTCTTCAATCTATTTAACCTTTTTTCCCTTTTCGACCTTTTGTCCATTCGACCTTATGTCTTTCGACCTTTTGTCATAGATTCATATTTTGAAGATAATCTCACGAAAAACTCCTGCTGAGGCTCTCAAAAGGAAAACCCAAAATCCCGGGACAATGATGAAGATTCCCTCAAAAGCTCTGGGATTAATTTCGGGGAAACTTCTAAAAAATCTCAAGAGAATCACCACCAGAAACTCTGGAAATAATTACGAGCAATAGCTTCGAAAAACCATCTGAAAAAAAAACCCAGATTAATCCACCTAGTGGTGATAGTGCCTTTCTCGTCGAATATGTACTCAACATTTTTTCCGGCCATAAGCTGAATCCTGATAATTCTCTAGAACGGAATAAATCTTATTTTCTTCTTTTGTCACAGTGCTCGTTAACTCGTCAATGCGGGGTGGAGTTGACAAATAATAAATGAATTTGATGAAAACATTCTTAAAAAATTAAGCAAAACCGCTTAACTCATTGTTTTTTTTTTGGTTTTTATTTCTGTGTATTTTAACTAAAGCTAATTCTACACTTGCTTAACTCATCGGTTTTGATAAAAAAAAACTTCTGCAAGACTGTAATTTAACTTTAAAATTGAAAAATTTATTGGTTTATTTATTTGTGCACTTCTTCAAAATGTTGAATTCCGGCCAAAATTTCCAAGGGGGGACCCTCTGGACTTAAAAGAAAATCAAAATTTGTATCAGCCTTATTCAGAAAAGCAAGAATTTTATCAAAGCCATAATTGAATTTGGAAACTTATTGATGGCCCATATTCCGACGCTATGTTAAACGTTTAGACCGAGCTGAAAAATATCAAATCTCTCAGTTGACTGCTTGACCACCTTCACTATCACTGGATGCCGATCATTATCAAGACATTTCGGCAAATTTTATTTTATTATCATTAGTTATAAGATTTATGTCAAATTTGACAAAAAAAAAGTGCAAGCAAGCGAAATTTTCCCTATTAAGGACAAACGTCTTGAAATCCCGCTTCAACAGTGCATCAGAATTTCAAACGCACAAATCTCAAGAAGCAAGATTTACACAACAGTGCATTTCATTATTCTGTTCTTGCTCACTCGTAATAAGCTTAAAATAAGAAGATCAGGTGCGCTGGTTGTGTTTACGAAGAGATTTGTGCCCTCGAAATCGTGAGTAGGTACCAAAGTCGGCCATTGTGGCGGCCATTTTGGGATTCTAACAAGTCTGTCCTTAAAGCCCATTCAAATTTCAACCGTGTTACAGAGCGCGAGGGCTCAACCAGTTGCATCAAAATTGTTCGCAGTTATTTTAGACGCAAAAGGGGATTGGTGCTATAAAATATAAATTTTTCCATACAACGTTGATCCATCCTACTGTATAATGACGCCTTAGGAATCTAAAATGATGTAATTTGACAAGATCGCTAAAATTTTTATCAAGATTTTGTTCTTTTACACATATTAATCGCTTGCATCGATTTTGTTCACCTGCGTAATTTCAGCAATGGATTCAATCCTGATTCTGCAACACTGCTGGTAATCTTAAGTATGGTCAGAGACTATTTTCTTGCTGCCCGTTTATCCGGTTAACGAACATTTTTGATGATTTGATGTTGTGCATGCATGGGTTTGGTTTAGTTTTTTAATTGGTCACTTCCGACGGGACACCAGGAACCGGTTCCGGAACACAACCGGTTTAGATACGGTATGAAACTATTTTCCTACTTACCGTTCATCTGGTTATCGAAAAAGCCGCTCTTCGATGTGTCACATGCCTGGGTTTGGTTCACCTTTTTAATTGGCCACATCCAGCAGGACATCCGGAACCGGTTCCGGAATACAATTAGTTCAGATATGGTCTGAAACTATTTTCTTGCATATCGTTCATCTGGTTATCGAAAAAGCCGCTCTTTGATGTGTCGCATGCCTAGGTTTGATACACTTTTTTAATTGGCCACTTCCAGCAGGAACCGGATCAGAACCGGATCAAACATGGTCTGAAATTATTTTCCTGCTTACCGTTCAACTGGTTATCGAAAAAGCCGCTCTTTGATGTGTCGCATGCCTGGGTTTGTTACACTTTTTTAACTGGCCACTTCCGGCAGGACATCCGGAACCGGTTCCGGAACACTCTCGATTAAAACATGGTCTGAAACTATTTTCCTGCTTACCGTTCATCTGGTTATCGAAAAAGCTGCTCTTTGATGTGTCGCATGTCTGGGTTTGGTTCACTTTTTTAATTGGCCACTTCCGGCAGAACATCCGGAACCGGTTCCGGAACACTACCGGTTCAAACGAGGTTTGAAACTATTTTCCTGCTTACCGTTCATCTGGTTATCGAAAAAGCCGCTCTTTGACGTGTCGCATGCATGGGTTATGTTCAGTTTCTTATTTGGTCACTTCCGGCAGGACACCCGGAACCGATTCCGGAACACTACCGGTTCAGATATAGTCAGAGACTGTTTTCCTTCTTCCCGTTCATCAGATAATCGAAAATGCCGTGGTTTGATGGGTCGCATGCATGGGTTTGTTGCATTTTCATATCTGGCCCCTTGCTGGGGTACCGGTCCGGAACACCTAAATGGCCATAACTCCGGAACGGCTGGACCGATCTGAACCATTTTCAATAGGAAACAATGGGACAATGTACCCCGTCGAATGAACCATCGGTCGTTGAAATCGGTTCATATTTACTATCTAAAAATGAGGTGACCTTTTTGTACACATACACACACACATACATACATACACACACACACATACATACACACAGACATCATCTCAATTCGTCGAGCTGAGTCGATTGGTATATAACACTTGATCCCTCCGGGGGCTCTATCAAATTTTCGTTTTTGGAGTGAACATATAGCCTTTCGGTACACCTTGGTGTACGAGAAAGGCAAAACGTGGGAACATTATGAAACATATCAGCCAACAGTGACCCGTCCATAAATCCCGAAAAGAGCTCCGGAAATAACCCGGAATAAATGTTGGAATGAAGTCCAGAATAAACCTTGAATAATTCTATAATACATCCCAGGCGCAGCAACGGAAAAAAATCCTAAGAGAATTCCTGGAAGAAACTCCGAGGAAAACCACGCAAAGATCTTTGAGAAATATCCTTCGAGAAAATCCTTGTGCAAACTCGGCAGAAATTCTAGAAAAAAAAGTCATGAAAATTGACAGAAGGAACTCTGGATGACAACCTAGCAATTTTTACGGAAAGTTCGTAAAAATCCCCGAAAAAAACCTTGGAGAATCTCAAGTAGAAATCCCGGGAAAAATTCCGGTAGAAACTCAAACCACTGGGGCAGGCCCGTGCACAGAAGTGGCGCCAAGGGAGGGGTTTTTGACAATTTTGGCAAAAGGCGGAGGGGCGCCTAGTGTAAAAAGCATCGGTAATGGGAGGGGTTTAACCCCCAAAACCCCCCCCTTGTGCACGGGCTTGCACTGGGGAATATCTTGAGTTCCTCTCATTGAAGAGGAATACCGAGAGAAATTTCCCGGCAACAGATGAGTAATATCTTAATGGAAATTCCTGTTCAGATATTCCGCTATAAATCTTGGGGAAGAAATCTCAGGAAGTTCACAGAAGAAACTACAAAAGAAAAAACCGCAAGGGACTCTGGGAGAAATGCCGGGAAACCTTGAGAAGATATTCTGCATGATTTCCGTGTGAAGAACTCCAGGTGAAACTGAACGTAATGAAAAATCCTAAAATATTATCATGGCAGCATTTCAGAAAGAATTGTTCGAATTTTGAAAAAAAAAGAAACAAAAAATGTCAGTTGCAATCAAAAAGAAACTCCGTAAAGAAGTAATACCAAGAAAAACATCGTGCAAAAATATGACAGGATTCTTTAAGATATTTTGGAAGACATTCAAAGCGCACTCGGTGAAGGGTCCGCAAATCGTCCTCCACTAGTTCAACCAGGGTTGTGCAGTTTCAGGAGGGTCAATGTCGAATGACACTCGCTCTAACCATCACTTCATACGACAAACGCAGTCCATCAAAACATAATCGATTCACGCAAAAGCCACTCAAGCCAACCCTCGTTCAATGCAGAGTCATCCACATCGAACAGCAGCGATCGTCTCTTGTTTTCGAACCACACGATGAAACACCGAAGCGAGTTTTTGTTCTACGCTTTGCATTCTATTCATAGGGTGTGCTATGTTTGTGTTTGCTGCGCCATGCAATACTACTTAACAAATTGACCCTCATCCTGGCATTTTCAGACGAGAGTCACCCAGCAGTGAGTGACATAACTCTGCGTCGGAACGACTCTTAAAAAGCGTTCGGCTACCCAAGAGATTTGCAGAGAAAGAGCGTGGCGGCGGCAGCCACCGTATCAATGCGTTCGTCTCGAATGTGTTCGATTGTAACATAGAGACGGTCGGCTGTAGCGTTGATGGAAGAAGAAGGGCAATGTTGATGTTGCGGCTTTTTCGTGTTATGATGGTGATAATGCACAAGACTGAGTTCAACTCATCTAGCTCGCTGCGCACCACGTATTCTTGTACCGGTAGTATGGTGCTCGTGAACTATTTTAGTCGGGTTGCTATCCAACATCCTGATGACGTGACCCACCCACCGTAGCCTTCCTATTTTTGCGGTGTGGATGATGGTTGGTTCTCTCAGCAGCTGATGCAGCTGGAGGTTCATTCGCCTTCTTTATGCCCCGTCTTCCATCTGCACACCACTGTAGATGGTACGGAACACTTTCCGTTCGAAAAAAAAAATCCAAGGGCGCGTTTTTCCCGCTTTACGTAGAGTCCATGCCTCGTGCCCATTGAGGACTACCGGTCTAATCTGCGTTTTGTAGATAGTCAACTTCGCCTGAAGGAGAACTTTGTTCGATCGTAGAGTTCTGTGAAGTCCAAAGTGAGCTCGATTTCCTGCCACAATGCGGATCTGAATTTCTCTACTGGTGTCGTTGTCAGCGGTCACCAGTGAGCCCAAGTACACAAGTTCTTCAACCACCTCGATATCATCACCGTCGATAGAAATTCGGGATGGCGGGCGCAGTGATTCCTTCCAGGAGCCATTTGCGATCATGTACTTTGTCTTCGATACATTAATGACTTATCCGATTCGCCTGGCTTCACTCTTTAGTCAGATATACGTATCCGCCACCGTCTTCAATTTTCGAGCTGTAATATCAATATCATTAGCAAAACCAAGCAGCTGAACAGACTTCGTGATAATCGTTTCACTCGTGTTCATCTCCGCTCTCCGCTTATTACACCCTCTGAAGCAATGTCAAACAGCAACCATGAAAGACCGTCACCTTGCCGTAACCCTTTGCGAGATTCGAAGGGACACCCTGATACTCGAACAACGCACATCACTCGATCAATCGTTGCCTTAATCAACCGTATCAGTTTATCCGGGAATCCGTATTCGTACATAATCTGCCATAGCTGTTCTCGATCGATTGTATCATAGGTACGCCGATTTGAAATCGATGAACAAGTGATGTGTGGGCACGTTGTATTCGCGGCATTTCTGCAATACCTGGCGGATGGCGAACATCTGGTCCGTTGTAGCGCGTTCACCTATAAATCCAGCCTGATATTGCCCCACGAACTCTCTTGCAATCGGTGATAGACGGCGGCATAAAATTTGAGAGTGTATCTTGTAGGCAGTGCTCAGTAGTGTGATCGTGCGGTAGTTTCCGCAATCCAACTTGTCGCCCTTTTGTAGATGGGACACACGATACCTTTCATCATCCATTCCTCCGGTAATACTTCCTCCTCCCAAATCTTGGTAATGAGTGCTCTCATCAGTACTTCTCGACCGTATTTTAGTAGCTCGCTTGGTAGTTGATCTGCTCCAGCGGCTCTGTTGTTTTTCAGCCGGCCAACCTCCTCCTCAATCTCTTGGAGATCAGGGGCCGGAAGTCTTTCGTTCTGTGAACATACTCCTAGATCTGTTACCATGCCACCTTTGGTACTTGCAACGTCGCCATTGAGGTGCTCATCGTACTGCTGCCGCCACCTCTCGACCACCTCACGCTCGCTCGTGAGAATATTCCCGTGATTATTTCGGCACATGTCGGCTTGTGGCACAAATCCTCTGCGCGAGCGGTTTAGCTTCTCATAGAGCTTTCGTGTGTCCTTAGCGCGGTACAGCTCTTCCATCGCTTTGCGATCTCGTTCTTCCTGCTGGCGCTTCTTCATCCGGAAGACTGAGTTCTGCCTGTTCCGCGCCTGTCTGTAACGTGCATTATTCGCTCTCCTACGGTGTTGCAGAATTCTCACCCATGCTGTATTTGTATCGTTTTTCAACTGTTCACATTCGCCGTCGTACCAGTCGTTTCTGTGATTCGGAGTCACGAAGCCTAGTGCTGTAGTCGAGGTACTACCTATGGCGGATCGGATGTCCCTCCAGCCATCTTCAAGTGTAGCTGCGCCAAGCTGCTTTTCCGTTGGTAGGGCCATCGCTAACTGCTGCGCGTAATATTGAGCCACTTCTACGTTACGCAGCTGCTCTATGTTGAGCCGCGGCGCTCGACTGCGACGCGTGGTGATAACTGTCGAAAGTTTTGAGCGCATGCATACAGCGACTAAGTAGTGATCCTAATCTATATTCGCACTGCGGTATGTGCGGACATTGGTTATATCCGAGAAGAATTTACCGTCGATTAAAACGTGGTCGATTTGGGTTTTCTGTTTGAAGATCGGGTGATCTCCAGGTGGCTTTGTGGATATCTTAGCGGGGGAAGAAGGTGCTTCGGACTACCATACCACGGGAGGCTACAAAATTTACGCATCGCTGGCCGTTATCATTCGATACGGCGTGCAGGCTGTTTCGCCCGATTACCGGTCTGTACATTTCCTCCATTCCTACCTGCGCGTTCATGTCGCCGACAACGATTTTCACGTCACGCGGCGAGCAACCATCGTATGTTTGCTCTAACTGCGCGTAGAACGCTTCTTTCTCGTCATCAGGTCTCCCTTCGTGTGGGCAGTGGACGTTAATGATGCTGTAGTTGAAGAAACGGCCCTTAACTCTCAACATGCACATCCTTGCGTTGATCGGCTGCCACCCGATCACACGTTGTCGCATCTTGCCCAACACTATAAATCCTGTTCCCAGTTCATTGGTGGTGCCACAGCTTTGGTAGAAGGTAGCCGCTCGAGGCCCGCTTTTCCACACTTCCTGTCCGGTCCAACAAAGTTCCTGCAACGCTATAGTGTCGAAGTTGCGGGGATGTAATTCACCGTAGATCATCCTGTCACATCCTGCGAAACCAAGTGACTTGCAATTCCATGTTCCATGTTTCCAATTGTAGTCCTTTTTTCGTTGCGTATTTTCTCCGATGTTATTCGTAATGGGGATTTTTACGGGTGACTTATTGGGCCTACGCCAACAGCCCTGTCTCGCCGGAGGGCTATCGTGCTAGTTCTGCTTAACGTCCCAACCAACACTGGGACGACCACGCTGATGGGGCTACCACCTTGGATCTAGCTAGGCGAGGTGCAGCGTTTCTTACTCAGCCGCTGGATGCCAGAACAGAAACTGTTTGAGCCGCACCTCCTTGGTGAACAGACGCTCGGGTCTGTCTAGCTGAAGACAGAAGGCCAACAGTGCCCAGGCTGCACTACCAGCCAAGCATACAACTCTTAGCTGGCGGTCTTTGTCATCGCGTGACCCGTGGAAGCATGAGGTAGGAACTTCTGAGGACCAGAGCTAGGTTGGACGCTCTCCTTATCGACTCACCGTTTTGCAGCCCTTTTCCTCCTCCTCGCTGTTGTGGAAATTAACCACTGCGTCCAATAAGCTGAACTGATGAGTGTAAGATTACTATTGGCTCTGTGACCCTATTATAATATTGTGTAGAAGATGGATGGGTATTTTCCTGTGCCCCTTCTTCTCTTATTTAGTTCAAAATTCAAATGGTGAAACTGGTTTCTGTAGCATAAAACTAGCCAGATTAAGCCAGGGAATTCATATCCAAGCAATTTACAACACCCTCCTGTTGATACGTTCATTTATTTGATTCCGCTTTGAAGTGTAATTTTCATAAGAAGGATGACGGTGCTTCAACAGACATGAAAACTTTGATCCTATATGCTTATGAATCGCACCATTTCCAATAGCAGAAAATTGTAACTCACTCTCCTAAAGGTTAGTTCACCCTTCTTCTGTTCGATCAATCGGCAACAAGCGCTCGTTTACCCTTCTCAGCTCTGCTGGCTGGTGAAACAGGAATCTGAAAATAACTGCATCCACTCCAGATGTGTGATGCGTGATAAATCTCGTCTGTTTGCCTCCCCCTAGGGATCCACTCCCGGAACTCCGAGACACGTGACCTGTTTCCCTTACGCAAACCTTAAACGCCAGGGTACGTTGTTGAATTTGAATTGCCCGTTTTCCACTCGTCGGTATCCATTTGGCGCATCTACCTACCTATTTGGATCGCGGCAACGGACGCCGCCGCCGCCGCCGCCGGGGGGAAACGAAGATGGATGGCCGCCACACTTCCGCCATTCCTCGTCGTTTTTCAGTTCTCAGATCCTGTGTATCGACTTATTTTCTCATAATAAAATTTCACACCCTGATTGAAGGGGGATCTGGATCAGGAGAGGGGTGGAAAGGGCGGGCGTAGCGAAACGAGAAATTAGATTAATCTATGGATGCTTTTTAAGATTGTCGCTCTCGTTGACGGTCGCTCCTTTTTGGTGTCGGAGGAGATGGTTTTGATTGGCAGGGGTGGTGGGAGCGTGATTCATCTGGTCAAGCCCGTGCACAAGGGGGGGGTTTTTGGTGTTAAACCCCCCCCATTTCCGACGCTTCATACACTAGGCGCCCCTCCGCCTTTTGCCAAAATTGGCAAAAACCCCTCCCTTGGCGCCACTTCTGTGCACGGGCCTGCATCTGGTTACTGGAAAGCGTGTAGATTGTTGCTTCTCCATCTCTGGTCCGTCTGCCAGAATACAAAGAAATTGAGAGGAACATCAAATGAGATGACTTTTGAGTCGTTATTCTTATCTTTATTTCGTTTCACTTAATGGAAGGAGATTTTTTTTCCTCTCGACAGGGAAGATTTAAAGCCATCATTGAGTTAGGAATTCACCTTTTCATGGCAGTTTTTGGTTGAAATGTAATCGACACCCAGAGAGACAACAGTGTAATCGAATAGCAACTTTCGGAATCCGGCGCACAAATTCCATCTATTTCACCCCTCGTTTTCTATTCAAATCCGTTCAAAAGTGCAGTGAAAATAAAACGGATGAAAAGGGAAATATTTTGAATAATTTATCCCTCCCACTCTCGGGGGCGGAATCTAAAGATCCTCCTAAAGTTTACCTGCTGTCTTATTTCACTTTGAAATCAGAAACATCCGTCTATGGATGCCGGTGGTGGAGCCGAGCATTGCACCCGGCTGCTGCCGTTACGTAATGGGACTCGGGACTCTGGGTATCGTGCCGCGTTGAAAGGGGATCAGCTCTGGCGTGGGTGGTGTGTGCAATTCAATCCGGAACATCATATAAAATGTGCACTGCAGCTGCTTGCTTGCTGTGGAGTTTGCCGTAGCTACGCATTGCAAACGAAGTAGCATCTGTCTGAATAGGAGAAAGTTGAAACAGCAAATTCCACGAGGATTTGTTTTGCACTATCAACTGGATTCCTTAAGGTTTGCGCTGTTACATAGTTGTTTTGGTTGCACGAGAATAGGGGTTATTGAATTATCAAGCTATTCGATGTGAATGACCTGGAACGTTGATTCAATTTTGTTCAAAATATAAACATAGTTTTAGAAGGTCTTAGCCTATGGTTTCACGAATTATGCTGTAACAGTGAATCAAACATCAACAATCGCGCAACAATAATGACAATGTCGCAACCTGTATTTGTTGCGACAATCCACCCAATGCGACATAAGTTTGTCCCAACTTGAAAAAAATAGGATAAACATCGTACACCACAAGTTTAGAGATTTTTAAGCTTTGCATTGCGATTTTCGAACAATAACTTCCAGTCGGTCAACACTTCAACTCTGCTGAAGATCTATCATCAAACAGTTTCGACTTTGGGTTAGTAATATTTGATTATTCACGAGTTGAAAAGTACGCAACAAATTCAGCTTTCGTTTTGTCTGCAACAAAAATTTTCGAGATCATGTTACCAGTAGGGATAACGAGTAGAGTAATGTGGGGCAAAAGTTCGCAGTGGGTCTTTTTCTGAGCACGAGTTAAGAACCCAAACAAATCTGTATGGGTTCGACACATAATCAGGTCAGCAGCTCATCAATAAAAGTTGGATCGATTTTGTTATGGTTTGGCAGAGTAATGCGAAAAAATGTGTTTTTCGGTGTATTGATAGAATTTTTGGACCTTTTGGAATAAGAATTTATAGTAACAGGAAGAAGAAGAATCTCATAACCTCTTGATGTCGGAGAACTGTTATTCCATAGTAGTTCGCGAGGTGCACTCGAATAAACAATAAACTACTAGTGCTTCTTGCAGAAAGGGACATTGTTAAAACCTTGACAGTGGGGCAAAAGTTCGCAGTAGCTGTGGGGCAAAAGTTCGCATTAGATTTCTGAGTCTAGTACATCAATATAATTACAGAATCATTGAAGCAATGATAATTTCGTATAGAAACTACTATATATGCATAATATTTGTAGTATGCACTCTGAAATCGTTGCGGCAAAGGGTTTGAACTAACTTTTGTATGAAGATTGATTGTAAGGCATACACTATGTTCACCCATTTAAATCAATAAATGAAAAATGCCTAAAAAAAATTTTAAAACATTTTCTTCGTTATCCTCGTCGTGTCTTTTCGTATGTTTTTGGAGGTCTTATGTTCATCTACTTTACCGGGGTCTTTCATAGCTTAGTTTGTAAATTCACAGTTATAATTCATCACCATACTGACGGGGAAAAGATTCGATTACGGTCCCGTTCAACAGTTTTGCTGCATATTTAATTTTTTTTCATGTAGGGTAATTCGCTGGCATTTTGGTTTTAGTTCGTTTTTCTGTGCATAGTTCCACTTTAGTTGGAAAATATCCAGTGTACGTCTAGATCTACTCATCCCTTATACTGCCCATTGAATTTGTATTCCCTTAAATTCCATTTTCTAAGAGAAAATAGAACATTTGTATGGGAAGTCTGAACCCCAATTGTTGAACGCTTCCTTAAGCTAGCTCATCCTAATGTTGGACGGTTCTCGCCAATTGTTGAACGGTTGAAGCTTTGTTCGCAATTGATGACGTATAACCCGACATCAACCTATCATTCACCTGTTTTTATTTTGGCCACCAAACCCAACATAGACCCAACAGTTATGCGATGTGAGTCCAACAGTGGTCCAACATTTGATAAAATTTGATCCGACTATGACCCGACATCCGATATTTTTTCACTCTGGCGGATTTTTTCCGGGTTTTTCGTGTTTTGTGCCCAGCTAGTTAAAGCTAGTGACAATTAATTTAAATGACAAGGAATCACTCATTTGAAGAGAGCTCTAGTGGACTGAAATCGTTTTTAACATGCCTAGATGCAAAAATGGCTGAAAAGATTTGATTAGAAGCGAAAACGACATAAGAAAAGTATGCCTTTAAAAGCTCCTGTAACACTTCTGGAAATCCATGGGACCCACTCAACCCCCAAGAACACTCGTGGAACTACCCTGAAATCCCTTGAAAACACGTGGGTTGCTCCTGAACCTCCTGGAACGCCTTGAAATACTCCTGGGACCCCCTTAACACTCTGAATTCCTCTTGAACAACTCTGGAATGCCCTTGAAACTCATTGAAAACCACTGGAATCTTTCTGAAGCCCACTGGAACACCCCTATAACATCCCTAGAACGCCCTTGAAACCCCATGAAATGCACGGTTAGGTAAAGTGAAAAAAAATTCTAGCAGTCATGCTAACATCGTAGGTTATGCCAGTGTTCAACAATTGGATCAAGGATGCATAATGGTAGTGTGATAAGAAAAATATTTTGTCAAATTAAATTACAATGAAAATGTGATTTTAAACAATGTTAAACTGTTAAGGACATCCTTCCAGTTCTTGTAACTATGGTGTGCCTTTGATATTTGTGGTTGATTTGCCCGCAAAGCTTATTTCGTAACAGCAATTTCTTAACATTAATCTTAAGAATTGTGTAGTTTTCGTGTCATCAGCGGTACTAAATTTTCAATCAATTTTTTAGACATAAAAAATAAATAAAATAAATAGAGCAATATCGTGACCCACATGTATATGCATCTACATCATACGTTTACGTTGGATGAAAATTACTTAAGAAAGATTTATAATAAAATATTCAGAAACTGTTCAACATTTGGGTAGTGTTCAACAATTAGCGAATTACCCTATTTTGTGCAACACGTATCTCTATGATTACCCCAGTGGGTAACCCCACAATGTATTTTGACAACTTCAGTAACGCTGTAAAGGACAGCTCTTAATTGATAGTTGTGGAAATCTTCATAAAACACACTCTATACAAAAGCTGAACACCAGGTCGTATTCCAGTTGGGCCGTAAAGCTAAGAACAGAAAGTAACAGATTTCATGGCTAGAGTGAAAAGATGAACATGAATTAACATGAAATAAATGAACATCACACCAATAAACTACCCTGTACAAGGTGCGAACTTTTGCCCCGCATAATGCGAACTTTTGCCCCCACTATGCGGCAAAAGTTCGCATTGCACACTGGGCCAGGAACAGACATTAGCAAGACAAAACCTCTAGCGCATTGGGGTTACGTCCTATCAAGTTGGTGTCTTCGGCAAAGTTGTTGGGTCTTATCTGCGCCTCAAATTGCGCTTGGAATTAAGTTCGTATAACCTCCGCATAGGTGTCGCTTCGATGCTAACTTCTTTATTTTACATCTTAGAGCTTTGGCGTCTTCGGCAAAGTTGTAGAACAGGCAAAAATATGAAAAGTTGTCGAAGACACTAAAACTCTAGCTTTTGAAATAACAAAGTTACATTGAATATTATAAACGAACGACTTAAATTTACACTTTTATGTCATTCTCTTGTTTATCACCCTACATGCTGCCATGGCAACAGAAAACAATAATCGCAGACCGTACAGAAAACAATAAACAAGACCGTATAGAAATTTGAAATTCTTGCAACAATCATGCGTTTTGAGGAATAAAATATACATTTTTCTAGGTATGTATTACTAGTAGAAATTCCTGTTTTAATGTACCTATATGAATGTTATATCGCTAGATGTCGATGTGCACCTTCCTGATTTTGCCCGAATTAAACGCATTTTTCGTAGGTGAATTCACTAATAGTATCTTTTATATTTTTATTTTATTCGTTTTAACATCAAATCAGAAACAATGGAACAGCTGAATGGAATTAAAATTAACTGATATACACTACCCGCCATAAATATGGAATCGCATCCCCTAGTATTGCAACACCCCAGTTGAATATTGCAGCACCCCCAGAAAGTTTGGCATCACCTGAAGACTTTTTCACTTTCTGAACTGTAGCTCAAAAACCGTATCCCCTGCATAGTTTAGACCTTCAGCAAAGTTGATCAGAGGACCTATGGCTATCAAATGGTGGTAAGTTTAGTGCGTAATTCCGCCGCTATGTGGCGCCAGTGTGCGTTTAAAACAAAGTACTTTGACATGGGTTATCTCATGATTCTGACCACCTAGAAAGTTCGTGTCTTCGGCAAAGTTGATCAGACGGTCTATGGCTATAAAATGGTGGTAAGTTTAGTGCGTAATTCCGCCGCTATGTGGCGCCAGTGTGCGTTTAAAACAAAGTACTTTGGCATGGGTTATCTCATGATTCTGGCCACCTAGAAAGTTCGTGTCTTCGGCAAAGTTGACCAGACGGTCTATGGCTATCAAATGGCGGTAAGTTTAGTGCGTAATTCCGCCGCTATGTGGCGCCAGTGTGCGTTTAAAACGAAGTACTTTGACATGGGTTGTCTCATGATTCTGACCACCTAGAAAGTTCGTGTCTTCGGCAAAGTTGATCAGACGGTGTATGGCTATCAAATGGTGGTAAGTTCAGTGCGTAATTCCGCCGCTATGTGTCGCCAGTGTGCATTTAAAATGAAGTACTTTGACATGGGTTATCTCATGATTCTGACCACCTAGAAAGTACGTGTTTTCGGCAAAGTTGATCAGACGGTGTATGGTTATCAGTTGGCGGTAAGTTTAGTGCGTAATTCCGCCGCTAGGTGGTGCCAGTGTGCGTTTAAAACGAAGTACTTTGACATGGGTTGTCTAATGATTCTGACCACCTAGAAAGTTCGTGTCTTCGGCAAAGTTGATCAGACGGTGTATGGCTATCAAATGGCGGTAAGTTTAGTGCGTAATTCCGCCGCTATGTGGCGCCAGTGTGCGTTTAAAACGAAGTACTTTGACATGGGTTGTCTCATGATTCTGACCACCTAGAAAGTTCGTGTTTTCGGCAAAGTTGATCAGACGGTGTATGGCTATCAAATGGTGGTAAGTTCAGTGCGTAATTCCGCCGCTATGTGTCGCCAGTGTGCATTTAAAATGAAGTACTTTGACATGGTTTATCTCATGATTCTGACTACCTAGATAGTACGTGTCTTCGGCAAAGTTGATCAGACGGTCTATGGCTATCAGTTAGCGGTAAGTTTAGTGCGTAATTCCGCCGCTAGGTGGTGCCAGTGTGCGTTTAAAACGAAGTACTTTGACATGGGTTGTCTCATGATTCTGACCACCTAGAAAGTTCGTATCGTCTGCAAAGTTGATCAGACGGTGTATGGCTATCAAATGGTGGAAAGTTCAGTGCGTAATTCCGCCGCTATGTGTCGCCAGTGTGCATTTAAAACGAAGTACTTTGACATGGGTTATCTCATGATTCTGACCACCTAGAAAGTACGTGTCTTCGGCAAAGTTGATCAGACGGTCTATGGCTATCAAATGGTGGTTAGTTTAGTGCGTAATTCCACCGCTACGTGGCGCTAGTGTGCATTTACAACGAAGTACTTTAACATGGTTTATCTCATGATTCTGACCACCTAGAAAGTTCGTGTCTTCAGCAATGTTGATCACAAGGTCTATGGCTATCAAATGGTGGTAATTTTAGTGCGTAATTCCGCCGCTATGTGGGGCTTGTGTGCATTTAAAACGAAGCACTTTGACATGGTTTGTCTCATGATTCTGATCACCTAGGCCATACGCCGCAGTTTGTCACGCCGCCGGTTTTTATTTTTCGCGCCGGTGATCAGTGCACAAACAAAATTAATGTTGCATTCCTTCAAGGATTCCTCTTGAAATTCTTTCGGGGATTTCTCCTGATACGCTGTCGTGGATTTCTTCTAAAATTCCTTCGGGGTTTCCTCCTGGAATTTCTTCGATGATTTCTTTTAGAATTCCCACGGAGATTCCTCCTTGATTTCCTCCAGGGATTCCTCATAGAATTCCTCCAGGAGTCCTCCTGAAATTTCTTCGGGGATTTCTGCTAGTGTTTCTTCGGAGATTTATTCTGAAATTCCTATGGGGTTTGCTCTTCCCCCTGAGATTTCTCCTGTAATTTCTTCGGAGATTTCTCTTGAAATTTATTCAGGATATCCTCCTGGAATTCCGTCGAAGTATTCATTCTGGACTTCCTTCAGGGATTCCTTCGGAGATTTCTCGTTGAATTCTTTCGGAGATTACTTTTAGAATTCGTTCGGGGTCTCCTCCTAGAGTTATTTTGGAACTCCTCCAGCAATTACTTCGGAGGTTTTTACTGGATTTCCTTTGGAGTTTCCTCTTGGGATTTCTGTTGTGATTCCTCTTCGAATTTCTTCGGAGATTGCTCCAGAAATTTTCCATTGAATTCCTCCGGGGATTCCATCTAGAATTCCTTCGGGGTTTCCTACTGGAATTCCTTGGGGAATTTCTTATAGAATTCATTCGGAGATTCCTCTTGCAATTCCTTCGGTGATTCCTCTAGAATTCCCTCAAGGATTTCTCCTGGAACTCTTTCAGAGGATATTTTTCGTTGATCCGTTATTGAAATCCTTTGGAGATTCTCACCCGAATTCCCTTGGAAGTTCCCACTGGAGTCCTGCTGGAATTTCTTTGTGGATAATTGCTGGAGTTCCTTTGGGAATCATGCAGGATTATTTTCGGAATTTGCTCTTGAAATTCCTGCGGAGATTCCTCCTGAAATGCCTTTGGGGATTCCCCCTAAAATTCCTTCGAAGATTCTTTTCAATTTTGTCCACTGGTTCCTCATTAAATTTCTTCGATGATTCCTCTTATTTTTTTTCGATGGTTCCTCCTAGAAGTCTTTTGAGGATTCCTTCACGAATTACTTTGAAAAATTCTTTCTGGAATTTCTTTGGAGATTCCTCCTGGACTTCTTTCATGGATTTCTCCTGAAATTCTTTCGGGGATTCCTTTTGATATTCCGTCGTGAATTCCACCGGGAGTTCCTTCGGGGTATCCTCTTAGAGTTCCTTCGGGGATTTGCCTTGGAATTCCTTCGTGGATTCCTGCTGGACTTCCTTCAAAGTTTCCTCTTGATGTTTTTTCTGGTATTCCTCCTGATATTCCGTCGGGGATTCCTCCTAAAATTAACACGGAAACTGCTCCTGGAATAACTTTGAAGTTTCCTCTTGGAATTCCTGTGGCGATTCCTTTTTTATTTTTTTCGGTGATTCCTCCTGGAATTCCTCAAATTTCTTCAGGGTTTCCTTCTTGAATTTATTCGGTGATTTCTCCAAGAATTCCTTCGGAAATTCTTTTTAGAATTCGTGGATTCTTCCTAGAGTTCCTTCAAGGATTTCTTCGGGGATTTCTTCTGACTTCCTATGGAAATTCCTCTTAAAAAACCTTTGAGGATGCCGCTCGAAATTCCTTCGAAGATTTCTTCCGAAGTTCTTTCGGTGGCTTCTCCTGAGATTTCTGCATAAACTTCTCCTGCAATTTCTTGGGAGATTCCTTCGAAGATTCTTTCTGGAATCCTGCGGGGATTCCTCTTAGAATTCCTTCGGGGATTCTTACTGGAATTCTCTCAGGGATTTCTCCTGGAATTCCTCCAGAAATACCTCTAAGGTAATTTTCGTTGATTCCTCTTAGAATTCCTTTGGGGATTCTTTTTCTAATATTCTTCTAAACTCCCACTTGAATTCTTTTGAGGTTTTCTGCTGGAAAATCTTAAGGAATTTCTCCTGGATATTTTTCGTTGATTCCTCCTAGAAATCTTTGCTTAAAGGATTCCTTTTCGAATTCCCTTAGAAATTCCTGCTGGAATTCCTTCGAGGATTTCTGCTGTAAATCCCTTAGGATTTCTTCTTGAACTCATTTATGGAATCCTACTGGATTTCCTTCTGAAATTCCTCGAAAATTTCTATCATGGATTCCTTTAGAAGTTTCTGCAGGGATCTCTCTAAGACAGACTCTTGAACCACAGACAAACAGACGTAACTCTTAGAGGAAATTCATCAAAAACTTTTGCCCGGTGTCTTTTTCATGAGCACGCTGCCATCTGTTGGTATTATCACGCGAGACACTGTCGGCCATGATGGATTTTGATTTGACGTTTGTCTAACACGCACACTACTACACAAATCGTCTGTAATGTTCGTTTGTATCATTCAGCAACGTGTACACTGACAAACGTCAAAGCGATCGAACACTAGCGCCTCTGGTGGAAGGATCGCGGAAATCAAATGTAATTTGGATTAATCGTTAAATGCATGAGCCAAGCCGTTTTGAAGAGTGTTACGTCTGTTTGTCTGTGCTTGAACCACCAGAGATTTCTGCAGTCATTCCTTCAGGATTTCATACAGCAGTTCCTGCAGAGATAAGCCCAGAATTTTCTTCATGGATTTCTCCAGTTTCTTTCAAGGTTCCTCCTGGAATTCCTTCTGAGATTCCTCCCTGAAGAAACGAGATTCCTTCACTCTAAATAAATGAAACAAAAACTGTAGCAAAATCTCTATTGTATCGCCTTCAATTGCAATGCCGTATTGCAACATGAACTACACTAAGGATGCGGGTAATGCCACAATAGGTCTATTCACTGGTCGCAGCGATGGATCTGAACAAGACTTACAAAAGGTATTCATTCAATCAATAGTTTATGTCATCGATGGTCATGAAACAGCTCAGACTACAAATTCTAGAGCGTAATGAAAACTTGTTTGCTTTGTCAATGTAACATTATTGTCAAATTTAGGTCACGCCGATTCACGCCGCCGGCCAAAAATGGCCCTCACGCTGCCGCCGAGCAAAATATAGTCGGCGCACAGGTAGGTCTAGGTGGTCAGAATCATGAGATAACCCGTGTCAAAGTACTTCGTTGTAAATGCACACAAGCGCCACATAGCGGCGGAATTACGCACTAAAATTACCACCATTTGATAGCCATAGACCTTGTGATCAACATTGCTGAAGACACGAACTTTCTAGGTGGTCAGAATCATGAGATAAACCATGTTAAAGTACTTCGTTGTAAATGCACACTAGCGCCACGTAGCGGTGGAATTACGCACTAAACTAACCACCATTTGATAGCCATAACCCTTCTGATCATCATTGCTGAAGACACGAACATTCTAGGTGGTCAGAATCTTGAGATAAACCATGTCAAAGTACTTTATTGTAAATGCACACTAGCGCCACATGGCGGCGGAATTACGCACTAAAATTACCACCATTTGATAGCCATAGACCTTCTGATCAACATTGCTGAAGACACGAACTTTCTAGGTGGTCAGAATCTTGAGATAAACCATGTCAAAGTACTTCATTGTAAATGCACACTAGCGCCACATAGCGGCGGAATTACGCACTAAACCTACCACCATTTGATAGCCATAACCCTTCTGATCAACATTGCTGAAGAGACGAACATTCTAGGTGGTCAGAATCATGAAATAAACCATGTCAAAGTACTTCATTGTAAATGCATACTGGCGCCACATAGCGGCGGAATTACGCACTAAAATTACCACCATTTGATAGCCATAACCCTTCTGATCAACATTGCTGAAGACACGAACATTCTAGGTGGTCAGAATCATGAAATAAACCATGTCAAAGTACTTCATTGTAAATGCATACTGGCGCCACATAGCGGCGGAATTACGCACTAAAATTACCACCAGTTGATAGCCATAGACCTTGTGATCAACATTGCTGAAGACACGAACATTCTAAGTGGTCAGAATCATGAGATAAACCATGTTAAAATACTTCGTTGTAAATGCACACTAGCGCCACGTAGCGGTGGAATTACGCACTAAACTAACCACCATTTGATAGCCATAACCCTTCTGATCATCATTGCTGAAGACACGAACATTCCACGTGGTCAGAATCTTGAGATAAACCATGTCAAAGTAGTTTATTGTAAATGCACACTAGCGCCACATGGCGGCGGAATTACGCACTAAAATTACCACCATTTGATAGCCATAGACCTTCTGATCATCATTGCTGAAGACACGAACATTCTAGGTGGTCAGAATCTTGAGATAAACCATGTCAAAGTACTTTATTGTAAATGCACACTAGCGCCACATGGCGTCGGAATTACGCACTAAAATTACCACCATTTGATAGCCATAGACCTTCTGATCAACATTGCTGAAGACACGAACTTTCTAGGTGGTCAGAATCTTGAGATAAACCATGTCAAAGTACTTCATTGTAAATGCACACTAGCGCCACATAGCGGCGGAATTACGTACCAAACATTTCACCATTTGAAGGTCATAAACCTGCTGAACAACTTTGCCGAAGGTCTAAACTTTGCAGAGGATACGGTTTTTGAGATATAGTTTAGTAAAAAATAAGGTTTTCAGGTGATGCCAAACTTTTTGGGGTGCTGCAATATTCAATTGGGGTGTTGCAATACTAGAAGATGCGATTCCATATTTATGGCGGGTAGTGTATTTATTTTATTAAGTATAATTAAAGTTAACAGTATTAGCATGCGGGATATTGCGGGAGTTCGATAAAGTAGATGGAATTTTATATGAAAATTAAAATCAATTGCCCCGATAGTGAAATGTTTCAAAAGATACTCATGAAATCTCTCAGCAAACGCATTACGCTTGATATAATAATGAGGGTGCAATGTTGGGACTCATATAAGACGCTGCCATCCACTTTACGCCAACCACAATATCTCAGCTAGCTCGTATCCGACTCAGTTTATTTTTTTTAATTCGTGCAGGCTCAAATTAGGCTCCTATTTCGACTTGTCAAATATTGAAAATAAACTTATTTGGATGCACGACAACCTGAAATTTGCGGTGGGCGTAAAGTGAGTGACAACGTCTTGTAGGAGTCCCGACTGTTTAAAAAGATTCAAGAAGTGAAATTACTCACCTACGGAACGTACGTTTCATTCAGGCAAAATCAGGTGCAGATTACGGTATATCACTCATATACGCTAAAACAGGAATTTATCCTAGTAATACCTAGACAAGTGTATGTGTTATTGCTCAAAATGCATGATTGTTGCAAGAGTGAAATACAAATTCAAATGTACGATCTTGTTCGACTACTGCGATTATTGTTTTCTGTTGCCATGGCAACATGTAGGGTGATAAGCAAGAGAATGACAGAAAAGTGCAAATTTAAGTCGTTCGTTTATTATATTCAATGTAACTTTGTTATTTCAAGAGCTAGAGTTTTGGTGTCTTCGACAACTTTTCATATTTTTGCCTGTTCTACAACTTTGCCGAAAACGCCAAAGCTCTAGGATGTGAAATAAAGAAGTTAGCACCGCAGCGCCACCTATGCGGCGGTTTTACGAACTAAATTCCAAGCGCAATTTGCGGCGCAGATAAAACCCAACAACTTTGCCGAAGACACCAACTTGATAGGATGAAACCCCAATGTGCTAGAGGTTTTGTCTTGCTAATGTCTGTTCCTGGCCCAGTGTGCATTGGATTACTTGTTTTAAAAATTGTATTACTAATACTCCAAAAGGAACGCAAAAAAATCTAGTACTACGTTTTGAAGGCAACATGATAGGGACCCGTTTAACGAAGAAAAACATTATTGTTTTCTTTTCGTTCAATAGTTATTTTGTGAAGTCTGTTAGGTGCGAACTTTTGCCCCGCATTACTCTTATCGTCGCGCTTTTTTGTTGTTTGTTTTATGCCTCTTTTGTCTGACAATTCTCTTCACTGTGCTGTAATTTTCTAAGGGTCCATAGAGAAGATACATGCAAAAATGATCATTGGCAAAGGAAACTCTCAGTTATAACCTGGGCTCAAAGAACGCTTTGCCCCATGGAGGACGATATGTCAAAAAGAAGATGAAATCAGTGTGTCTGCCACATGATTAATGAAAAAAAATTATCAGCTGACAAGAAATATACTGGAATCCTGACCGTACTGGCCCAAAACACCTCCAGCATTGAGCTGCAGAAAAACTCTGCGGTCGGTTGAGTCATGTGAGTCTTCATTCTATAGCACTTTGATACTTCAATCAGTTCGATTAATGCTCGACACTGTTCCGGTTGACCCCCGGTAGTTCCGACGATTAGAGAACGCATTTCCTACTTTCAACGATTTGCTATGCTGATATCCATGGGAACTAGGGGAAACTGGAGTTGGAATTCCCATTCAAATGAACTTGATTGAATTTGCGTCGTCGGTGCCCTAGATTAATTAAAAATAAACAATTCTTTGTGAGCGCTGGCGAACCGTTTGATGTAAATCTTATGATAACGAATTGATTCAATTTATTTGACGAGATGCTACGCAAGTTGTAGATTTCAGCACAGAAGGGGGTACGGGGCGACTTTTATACTAGAATCAAAACAGCCGCATCGTTTGATAAATGACGGACGCTTTTCTATTGTATATTCAATATTTTAAGGGTTAGAGATGTTTCTTCTTCTGCAATTCGTTCTTCTGATGTTATCAATGTCTATTTAACTGAACACAACGGTGAATACTAGACTAGACTAGACTAGACTAGACTAGACTAGACTAGACTAGACTAGACTAGACTAGACTAGACTAGACTAGACTAGACTAGACTAGACTAGACTAGACTAGACTAGACTAGACTAGACTAGACTAGACTAGACTAGACTAGACTAGACTAGACTAGACTAGACTAGACTAGACTAGACTAGACTAGACTAGACTAGACTAGACTAGACTAGACTAGACTAGACTAGACTAGACTAGACTAGACTAGACTAGACTAGACTAGACTAGACTAGACTAGACTAGACTAGACTAGACTAGACTAGACTAGACTAGACTAGACTAGACTAGACTAGACTAGACTAGACTAGACTAGACTAGACTAGACTAGACTAGACTAGACTAGACTAGACTAGACTAGACTAGACTAGACTAGACTAGACTAGACTAGACTAGACTAGACTAGACTAGACTAGACTAGACTAGACTAGACTAGACTAGACTAGACTAGACTAGACTAGACTAGACTAGACTAGACTAGACTAGACTAGACTAGACTAGACTAGACTAGACTAGACTAGACTAGACTAGACTAGACTAGACTAGACTAGACTAGACTAGACTAGACTAGACTAGACTAGACTAGACTAGACTAGACTAGACTAGACTAGACTAGACTAGACTAGACTAGACTAGACTAGACTAGACTAGACTAGACTAGACTAGACTAGACTAGACTAGACTAGACTAGACTAGACTAGACTAGACTAGACTAGACTAGACTAGACTAGACTAGACTAGACTAGACTAGACTAGACTAGACTAGACTAGACTAGACTAGACTAGACTAGACTAGACTAGACTAGACTAGACTAGACTAGACTAGACTAGACTAGACTAGACTAGACTAGACTAGACTAGACTAGACTAGACTAGACTAGACTAGACTAGACTAGACTAGACTAGACTAGACTAGACTAGACTAGACTAGACTAGACTAGACTAGACTAGACTAGACTAGACTAGACTAGACTAGACTAGACTAGACTAGACTAGACTAGACTAGACTAGACTAGACTAGACTAGACTAGACTAGACTAGACTAGACTAGACTAGACTAGACTAGACTAGACTAGACTAGACTAGACTAGACTAGACTAGACTAGACTAGACTAGACTAGACTAGACTAGACTAGACTAGACTAGACTAGACTAGACTAGACTAGACTAGACTAGACTAGACTAGACTAGACTAGACTAGACTAGACTAGACTAGACTAGACTAGACTAGACTAGACTAGACTAGACTAGACTAGACTAGACTAGACTAGACTAGACTAGACTAGACTAGACTAGACTAGACTAGACTAGACTAGACTAGACTAGACTAGACTAGACTAGACTAGACTAGACTAGACTAGACTAGACTAGACTAGACTAGACTAGACTAGACTAGACTAGACTAGACTAGACTAGACTAGACTAGACTAGACTAGACTAGACTAGACTAGACTAGACTAGACTAGACTAGACTAGACTAGACTAGACTAGACTAGACTAGACTAGACTAGACTAGACTAGACTAGACTAGACTAGACTAGACTAGACTAGACTAGACTAGACTAGACTAGACTAGACTAGACTAGACTAGACTAGACTAGACTAGACTAGACTAGACTAGACTAGACTAGACTAGACTAGACTAGACTAGACTAGACTAGACTAGACTAGACTAGACTAGACTAGACTAGACTAGACTAGACTAGACTAGACTAGACTAGACTAGACTAGACTAGACTAGACTAGACTAGACTAGACTAGACTAGACTAGACTAGACTAGACTAGACTAGACTAGACTAGACTAGACTAGACTAGACTAGACTAGACTAGACTAGACTAGACTAGACTAGACTAGACTAGACTAGACTAGACTAGACTAGACTAGACTAGACTAGACTAGACTAGACTAGACTAGACTAGACTAGACTAGACTAGACTAGACTAGACTAGACTAGACTAGACTAGACTAGACTAGACTAGACTAGACTAGACTAGACTAGACTAGACTAGACTAGACTAGACTAGACTAGACTAGACTAGACTAGACTAGACTAGACTAGACTAGACTAGACTAGACTAGACTAGACTAGACTAGACTAGACTAGACTAGACTAGACTAGGGGCAGCAGGGACAGGAGTCCAGGGGCTTGACGAACCCTCCCTTCTGCGAGTCGGGTGGCAGCTTGGGAATTCATCCTAAGCGTAAATCGTTCACACATCCGTGTGGATTACCACCTTTGGCTCTTCCTTCGGGGAGTGACCGAGCTTCTGGTTTCCAGATAGCTCAAGCAGAGGATGCCTAGGATGTGGCGGGGTTTCAACAGTGGGCTCTGTTGGATCTCCATAAAAAGCCACACATCCGCAAGCAACTCTGTACAAGCGACCTGGTACCGCTTCCAAAGTGTCTTAGCCCAAATATTCGGAGTGCCAACCGGCACATCAGGATCGATGCCAGTAACATCCTGATTATGGCATACTGGTCAACGCAAACGACAACGGACAACGGATTATGGATCGGATGGCGATGATGGGCTGACATTCGTGCTGTTCTGTTCCCTGAGTAAGGAAGGGTGACACCTACTTGAAACGGCGAGCGGGCTAACAGTACGTTTGCCTCCGTCCCGTTAAAACCTTGGCAGGCCTCCAGGTACGTTCAATACTCGCACCAACAAAGGTGGGTAGTAGGCTCAGATGGAACATTCCTGACCTACGCTGATCCGGCTCTGGACACGTACCCCATGAAGGTACGCGTTCAACCCTCGCTTGGCCTCCCTGCTTTGCAAAGATAACCAAGGGATCATAAGCGACTACTACAACGAGTGGAGATAGCGGCCCGGAGTGGGGACCCAACAAAATGGAGAATCTAACAAATATCGAAGTCGAGGAGGACGCGAACGTGTTCCGAAGAAGCGAGAGGATGCAGAGATCACCAGTGACACCGCTGGAAACCGCAGCGATCGCTACCAGTAGCACAATCCGAAGCGAGCTCCAAGGAAACCAACAGGAGCTAGGGTCTTCGAACCAGCGAGTGTTCACACCGACGCCGAAGAGCAGTGCTGCTCAAGAGTCGGGTTTGGGTGAGGTGAGGAAGAAGGTGAAAGAACTGTACGAGTTTGTGAAGGACAGACACAACGTGCACCTGAAAATTAAGCAGATGGTGACGAACATCAAATCTGCTGTTATAGCTGCCGAACGAGAGCAAAAGGCACTTAGATTGAGAGCTGAAACAGCTGAAAAGGCTGTAACGGAAGCTGCAGGAAGAGCTACGGCGGAAACTCGGGAGACGCCTAAGAGTCACCGCTCGGTGAAAAGAGGTAGGGACACGCCTGGAGACGAGGAAGTCCCGAAGAAGCAGAAGAACGATCAGTCGCGCGTCGACAATCAGAGAAACGATGGAAGAGACAGTGGATGGCGCACCGTTGAAAGCCAGCGAGTTAAGAAGAAAAAGCGAAAGGAAAAAATAGAAAGGAAGACGGAACCGGAAAAGAAAGATAAACTTCGGCCAGCTAGGAGGAAAAGCAGAGGTGATGCCCTCATAGTCGAAGCGAGCGACAAGACAACGTATGCTGCGCTTCTCAGGAAGGTGAGGGAGGATCCGGACCTTAAGGAGTTGGGCGAGAACGTGGTTAAGACACGGCGCATGCAGAAAGGCGAGATGATCTTCGAGCTAAAGAAAGATCCAGCTGTTAAGAGCCTGGATTACCGGGAACTCGTCGCGAAATCCCTGGGCAAAGATGCAAATGTCAGGGCTCTTTCACAGGAGGTGGTGATCGAGTGCAGGGATCTGGATGCGGTCACGACAGAAGAGGAACTGAGATTTGCCCTAACCGAGCAGTGTAAGCTGGATGTTCCGGTGCAAATTCGGTTAAGGAAAGCGTTCGGAGGCACCCAGACGGCGGCGATTCGCTTATCGGTTGACGCTGCAAACAAGCTGGTGGAGATCGGCAAGATAAAAGTTGGTTGGGCGGTGGGCACTCTGAGAGCCACTCCTCGAGTTGCTAAGCAGATGGAGAGATGCTTCCGGTTTATAGAGTTCGGTCACCAGGCGAGAAGCTGCAAGGGCCCTGATAGGTCCACATTGTGCTGGAGATGCGGCGGAAGTGGTCACGTTGCTCGAGACTGCACGAAGCAACCGAGGTGTATGTTCTGCAAACCGGAGGACGGAAACGATCATTCGACGGGTGGCTTCAAATGCCTGATGTACAAGAAGGCGAAGGCAGGTCAACAATGACAATGATGGAGATAACGCAAGTGAATCTCAATCATTGCGATGCAGCACAGCAACTGTTGTGGCAGTCGACAACGGAAACCAAGTGCGACGTCGCAATAATTGCAGAGCCGTACCGAGTTCCTATCAATAACGGTAACTGGGTGGCGGATAAAGCAAGGATAGCGGCAATCCAAGTTACAGGCGGGTATCCCATTCAAGAAGTAGTGGATAACGATCATGATGGTTTTGCTATCGCCAAGATCAACGGTGTCTTTGTGTGCAGCTGCTATGCGCCCCCAAGGTGGACCCCTGAGCAATACAATCGGATGTTGGATCTACTAACTGATAAGTTGATAGGACGTGCGCCGGTTGTTATCGGCGGGGACTTAAACGCTTGGGCGGTGGAGTGGGGAAGTAGGCTGACCAACGCAAGGGGTTACTGTCTGCTGGAAGCCTTAGCGAAGCTGAATGTTAAAGTGTGCAATGAAGGCTCTGTGAGTACATTCCGTAAGGACGGACGAGAATCCATTATTGATGTGACGTTCTGCAGCCCGTCGCTGATGAACAACATGAACTGGAGAGTAAGCGAAGAATACACGCACAGTGACCATCAGTCCATCCACTACAGCGTCGGTCGGCGGATCTCCGCTCTGCCGAGCACCCGGAGGACCTGCGAAAGGAAGTGGAAAACGAAGCAGTTCGACAAGGAGCTTTTTGTCGAGGCACTTCGGACAGACAGCGACACTCCCGCTATGACCGCTGTGGAACTAACGGAAGCAGTAGCGAGGGCATGTGATATTACTATGCCCAGGAAACTCGAACCGAATAACCGCCGGTGTCCAGCTTACTGGTGGAATGAAACGCTCAGCACCCTACGTGCTGCCTGCCTTAAAGCTAGAAGACGATTTCAAAGAGCAAGATCCGAAGCGAGCAGAGAGGAACGCAAGGTGATTTTCCGCGAGGCCAGGACCGCTTTCAAGCGGGAGATTGCTCTGAGCAAGGCCAATTGCTTCAAGGAGCTGTGCAGAGAAGCAGACGCCAATCCCTGGGGACAAGCTTATCACGTCGTGATGGCGAAGATCAAGGGCCCAGCTACACCAGCTGAAATGTGCCCTGAAAAGCTGGAGGTAATTGTGAACGGCCTCTTTCCGAATCACGGTTTAACTACATGGCCACCTACGCCGTACGTCGACGGGGTGGAAGTAGCTGCCGGCGCAAACCGGGTGTCTAACGAGGAACTCCTTACAATAGCCAAAGGACTAAAAGTGAAGAAAGCCCCTGGCCCAGATGGTATCCCCAACATGGCATTGAAAGCGGCGATCGAAGCGTTTCCGGACATGTTCAGGATAACGATACAGAAATGTCTGGTGGATAGCTACTTCCCAGACATTTGGAAGATCCAGAAGCTGGTGTTGCTGCCAAAGCCTGGCAAGCCGCCAGGAGACCCAGCATCGTATCGACCGATATGCCTGCTGGATACGCTTGGCAAACTCCTGGAGAAAATCATCCTGAACAGGCTGATAAAGTGTACGGAAAGCGAGAGCGGACTGTCTAATAGGCAGTTCGGGTTTCGGAAAGGGAAGTCGACTGTGGATGCAATCCGGACAGTCATTGCGAATGCGGAGAAAGCCTCAAAGCAGAAGAGAAGAGGTAATCGTTACTGCGCCGTGGTAGCTATAGACGTGAAGAACGCATTCAATAGCGCCAGCTGGGAAGCCATCGCCACTGCACTACACAACATGAGGGTCCCTGACTATCTGTGCAAGGTTCTGAAAAGCTACTTCCAGAATCGAGTCTTGGTCTACGAGACAAACCAGGGTCAGAGATCGGTTAGAGTCACGGCGGGTGTGCCACAGGGCTCCATACTCGGCCCAACTGCTATTGAAATACGACTGCATGGTTGAATCTCTCGATTAACAGCTACGCAGTCTTGGGATTTAAAAAACGAGTTGTTTTATTCACCCGACGTTTCGACACGGGGATAGTGTCTTCCTCAGGGGGGAAATAATTACTATCGTTTTTTGTCAATTGTTTTGTCTAACTGTAACTGTCCCTTTTTGTGTCGTTTTTGGTACATGACTTCGGAATCACTTTCAGTTTAACGGTTTTTTGGCCAAAAAACCGTTAAACTGAAAGTGATTCCGAAGTCATGTACCAAAAACGACACAAAAAGGGACAGTTACAGTTAGACAAAACAATTGACAAAAAACGATAGTAATTATTTCCCCCCTGAGGAAGACACTATCCCCGTGTCGAAACGTCGGGTGAATAAAACAACTCGTTTTTTAAATCCCAAGACTGCGTAGCCGTTAATCGAGAGACTCGGCCCAACGTTGTGGAATATTATGTATGACGGAGTGTTAAGACTTGAACTACCCGGAGGAGTCGAGATCGTCGGTTTCGCGGATGACGTCGTCCTTTCGATAACCGGTGAGACCCTGGAAGAAGTAGAGATGCTGACGGCGGAGACGATCGGTTCCATCGAGGCCTGGATGAGTGAAGTAAAGCTGCAGTTGGCTCACCATAAGACAGAGGTAGTGCTAGTCAGCAACTGTAAAGCAGTTCAACGGGCCGAAATTAACGTCGGCGGACAGGTTATCCCGTCAAAGCGTGCGTTAAAACACCTGGGCGTGATGGTGGACGACCGATTGAATTTCAATTGCCACGTCGACTATGCCTGTGAGAAGGCAGCGAAAGTTGTTAATGCTTTATCCAGGATTATGCCGAACATCGGTGGACCGAGCAGCAACAGCAGACGTCTTCTGGCGGGAGTATCCTCTTCGATACTTAGATACGGAGTTCTGGCCTGGGCTACAGCGCTGAAACTGAAGCGGAATCGAACAAAACTTTCGAGCACGTTCCGGCTCATGGCTATTCGTGTGGCGAGCGCGTACAGGACGATATCGTCGGAAGCAGTCTGCATTATCGCCGGGATGGTTCCCATACACATCACCCTGGCAGAGGATGTAGAGTGTTACCGGAGAAGAGGCACTGCAAACGTGAGGAAGACAATCAGAGCGGACTCGTTGGCTAAGTAGCAGCAAGAGTGGAATGACGCGGAGAAGGGTAGATGGACCTACCGGCTTATCCCAGATGTGTCGGTATGGATATCCAGAAAACACGGAGATGTGAACTTCTACCTAACACAGTTCTTGTCAGGTCATGGATGCTTCAGACAGTATTTGTATCGATTCGGCCATGCAGAGTCCCCATTCTGTCCGACATGCCCAAACAACGAGGAGACACCGGAGCACGTGATATTCGCAGTGTTGGTAAGAACTCAAATTCTCAAATCTCATACTTGAGTTGTTTCACGCGCGATTCTTGACTCGCCAAACTCACCGCCGAAAAAATCATGCATGAGTTGACTCGCGATTTCACTCATTGCTTTATTTCTTGGTATTCTTATTACTTACTTCGATGTTTTTGGGATTATATGATAGAACAAAAGCAAACCTATCGTACAACAACAGTGGATGCCGTTCAAATTGATTTGGGTTCGTTTTACAAGCGAACGAGATTTCGGCGCTTGACTCGTGAGAGCGAGATATTGCATGAAAATCTCGCACGTGAGAAAATGATTCAGAATCGCGAGCGAGTTTGCTCACGCAGGAGCGGTTCAAGAGTGTGCTTTGAGTGTGATTTTACCAACACTGGATATTCGACTGTCCGCGATTTGAAGAAGTACGTGGTGACATGCTAGCGAGCGCTGCTGGAAATCTAAGTCCCAACAACGTAGTAGAGAGAATGTGTCAGGACGAAACCGTATTTTTTTTTTCCTTCTAAACCATAGGGGGATAATCTGCTCAACAGACACCCTAACAGAAGGTTAGGGTAGTGTAGGTCTGACAGGCCGTCTTCTACAACAAAAGTAAAATCCAGGACTACTCTCTCCTCGTACCCACTAAACCATTCCTATGGTCGCCAAACCCTACGTCTCTCCGGAACCACCAAGAAGGTATTGCTTCAGAGAGGGGCTAGTGCACATCGCACCCACAAGGTTAGCTGCGTAGCCTGCAGCAACGAACATCGATGACTCGCTTTGGAGAGTCCATCACGGTAGCATGCTGGCGCTTAGCCAGTTTCCCGAGTGGTCCTCGTCACTCCCTTTGTCCTCGGAAGGCGGGCAGGGTCAACCCCGCCCGCGCCCTACTGCTGAGCGGACATCAAGAACTGATGCCCACGTGCAACCCGATCTGACCTGCCCGTAAGGAAGGGTATCACTACCCTTCAGGCCCTATCAGATGCACCCGTAGGTTGCAGACAGCAGGATCTCACCTACCCCGACCCTTGCCGGGGACCCCTTTCCAACCGCGGGCTCGGATCCAACCCAGTAGACCGACGCCACGACAGCACCACTACCGGGACTTCCTCTCCGCGGCCACTTAATCGTTGTAAGGGTCGATCTCGACCGCAGGGCACCGGTATGACCTACGAAGCCGACTCCGAACCCCTGGACCACCTCTTGTACTGCTTCTGGACTAGCCATTCTCCGAGTCCACGCGCCACCTCCTCTGTAGCTCCCAGACGATGTGGGTAATAGCCGTTGAAACGGCGTTCCAGCCAAACTCATCCCTACACATCCTCTGGACCAAGTTGTCCGGAGTTGTGTCCTCCCCGCATGTGGCAAGCATGCGGTCACGCATTGTGCGAAAACGCGGGCACACGAACAAAACGTGTTCCGCCGTTTCCTCTAAACCATTGCACACTGGGCATTCGGGAGAATCCGCATGCCCGAAACGGTGTAGATACTGTCGGAAGCAACCATGACCTGTAAGGACCTGTGTCAGGTGGAATGTGACTTCCCCATGGCGCCTATTAATCCAACTATCTACCCTCGGTATCAACCTATAGGTCCACCTTCCTTTGGTGGAACTGTCCCACGCGCGCTGCCATTTGACCATAGAGGCCATCCTGACAGTCCTGCGTATGCCTCTTGTGCCGCGCATTTCGAAGCACTCCATGTCCTCACTGATAAGAATGCTGATAGGCACCATACCAGTAATGACGCAGAGAGCGTCGTGTGACACGGTACGGTACGCGCTCGCAACCCTCAGGCACATAAGCCTGTAAGTACTTTCCAGCTTCCGTCGGTAGCATTTAGTACTTAGCGCGGTGCCCCACGCCGGGCCGCCATACCTAAGTATGGATGTAGCAACACTAGCCAGAAGCTTGCGCTTACTGGCGTACACCGCAGAGCTATTGGACATCATCCGGGACAGTGCCGCAATAGCTGTGGAGGCTCTTTTACAGGCATAATCGACGTGGCTACCGAAGGTAAGCTTATCGTCGATCATCACGCCCAAGTGTTTGACGGAGCGCTTTGACAGGATAGTACAGTCTCCTACACTGATCTCCGTCTGCTGCTCCGACTTCAGGTTGTTAACAACCGTCACCTCTGTCTTGTGGTGAGCCAGCTCCAGTTTCCTGGACCGCATCCACGCCTCCACAACCTTGATCGAGTGGTTGGTAGTCAACTTTACCTCCTCGATCGTTTCACCGTAGACTTCGAGCGTAATGTCGTCGGCAAATCCGACAATCACCACTCCCACTGGATACTCTAACCTCAACACCTCGTCGTACATGACATTCCATAACACCGGACCCAGGATGGAACCTTGCGGGACTCCTGAGGTTATGTGAAAGCACTTCCGACCCACCTCCGTGTCGTAGACTAGTACACGATTCTGAAAGTAACTTTCGAGAATCTTGTACAGGTACTCCGGTATCCCCAGACGCAAGAGCGCATCGGCAATAGCAGACCAGCTGGCGCTATTAAACGCATTCCTTACATCCAGAGTCACTACCGCGCAAAAGCGAATTCCCCTCCTCTTAGGCTCGAGTGCTTTCTCGGCGGTTTTTGTAACCGACAAGATAGCGTCTACGGTGGACCTCCCCTTCCGGAAGCCGTACTGGTTACTCGAAAGACCATTTTCGCCCTCGGTGAACCGCAACATTCTATTGAGGATGATCTTTTCGAGCACCTTCCCCGCCGTGTCAATCAAGCATATTGGTATATATGCCGACGGGTCTCCGGGTGGTTTCCCCGCCTTTGGCAATAGTACCAGGCTCTGCCTCTTCCAAGCTTCTGGGAAAACTCCCTCATCCAGGCATTTCTGCATAGCAGACCTGAACATCTCGGGAGCCTCTGCAATAGCTACTTTTAAGGCCAGGTTCGGAACTCCGTCCGGACCTGGGGCCTTACCTACGCTAAGGGACTTAGCTATCCCCGCAAGTTCCACATCGGTGACCCTCTCCTCATCGCCAGCCCCAGTCCCCGGCTGTCCTACGAAAGGAGGCCAAGGACTAGGATCATGACGCGGAAAAAGTCCTCCAATGATCCCCTCCAACATCTCTGGAGATTGCTCTGTAGGAGCCATCACACCTCTCGTCTTGGCCATAACGATCCTGTAGGCATCACCCCACGGGTTCGTATTGGCACTCTGACAGAGACCCTCAAAGCAGGCCTTTTTGCTTGCTCTTATCTCGGTCTTAAGCGCGGCTTTTGCAGCGGCGAACACCACCCGCCGTTCGTTTCGCTCTTCCTCTGATCGTGCTCGCTGCATCCGCCGCCTAGCCCGTAGGCAGGCGCGGCGCAGGTCCGCAATCGCGTCGGTCCACCAGTAAGCCGGTGGCCTCCCATTTCTAGGGTGGACTCGCCTAGGCATGGTCGCATCACACGCACGTGAGAGCACCGCTACCAGCTCGTCGCCGTCTAAACCGATTAAGTTTCGCTCACGGCGGAGCGCTTCCCTAAATACCTCTTCGTCGAAGTATGATGTCTTCCACCTACGAGGGCTTGGCCTTGGCCTAGCCGCCTCTTCTTCTATCCGCTGTCTGCTGTTATTGTAGTCGATACTGTAGCGAACCGCCAGGTGGTCGCTGTGAGTGTAGCCATCATCTACTCTCCAGTTCGAACTACTTGTTAGGCCAGGACTACAAAAGGTCACGTCAATAATTGACTCCGCTCCGTTTCGACTAAAGGTACTCTTGGTACCGACATTAGCCAAGTCGACATCTAAGATGGCCAGTGTTTCTAGCAGGATCTGACCCCGCTGGTTCGTGAAACGGCTTCCCCATTCCACGGCCCAGGCATTAAAGTCGCCCGCTATTACCACCGGCCTTCGCCCTGTTAGCACGGTCGTTAAGCGGTCCAGCATTTGCGTGAACTGCTCGATCGGCCACCGCGGAGGCGCATAACAGCTACAGAAGAAGACCCCGTTTACTTTGGCGACCACGAAGCCCTCATAGGCAGAGTTTCCCATTGCTCATGTGTACATAAATGTGACAACGAGCCTCCTACCAAATTGTCTCCCAGCTCTTCAAAATCGCAGTGTGCTGCGCTGCTAGGAGGCTCACGAAAATCTGGTGGGTGCGAGCTGGCACCTAGCTCCCGGGGAGCTCGTCTCATGCGCTGCGTGAGCTGTTGGTATCTAAGGTGAAAAACAACTTCTTGGTAACGAAGAACCTCAACAACTTTTTTCCGTACACAACTCAAGTGTTTGGTTGGTCTATACGATACGACTAGAGACTCTCAATGCAAAGGTTAAGGTTTCAATTCTCGTTCGTTTAGGAAGTTTTTGTCGTGAAATTTTCTAATTTAAGGTGAAACGGGACGCCGTGTTATTTTTCCTATCTTGCCTCTCTTTCTAACAATTTGCCTCGCGATTTTGAAGATGGTAATCTCGAGTTCTATTGCACTGAAGCTGCTGAAAACCAATCAGCATATGCACTGCAAGTGAGCATACACAATGATAGCTTTTTGTTGCAAAATATGAAGTAGAATCTGAGATTACCATCTTAGTAGCCACAGAGCAATGGCGGGTATTTCCTCGACCGTCCCGTCCGCCCTTAATCAGCGCATGAGACGAAGCTCATGAGACACATCTTGAGAAAAATGAGGCGCACAACTTTCAGTCTCAAAATGTACAGAGCTCCTGGGAGCTCGCTTGCCATGTGGCTCCCGCACATAGGACTACAGCACGTGTACATCAACTCTGCTCATAGGTAGTACACACCAACTCCTGAACGGGGTATTTACCCGTCGTCCATATCGCCGCCATTTTTCTGGTCCCATCCGCGACCCAGTTGCCGTTGCCGGCGGGTACTCGGTATGGGTCCGATATGATGGCGATATCCGTCTCCCACTCAGAAACTGCCTGACAAAGCAGTTGCTGAGCCGCATCACAGTGGTTCAGGTTCAGCTGCGTTACCTGCACTGTGATTTGTTGTTCACTGCGGCTTTCTTGAAGGCCGGGCACCTTGGGCCACCCATCGGATGTCTGTTGTTCGAGGATTTCCCGGTACAGATCATGCAGATAAGCGGACTCGTGCAGCTTTGGGCCTTATGACCTTCAGCGCCGCATCGCCTGCACAGTTTGCGCCTGTCGGGGCCTTTGCAGTCCCACGACTTGTGTCCTGGTTCCAGACACCTGAAGCAAACCTCTGGTGGCTCGTGGAATGTCAGGTGACGAAACCGTATGGAATGCGGTTAACAGAGCGGTCACGCGGATCATGTCAGCTCTCCAGCGGAGATGGCGCGAAGATCAAAGAGTATTGGGTCGCGATCGGAGTAGGCTTGATCCACCGCCGGGGACTTGACCGAGTCGTTCGTTGCGTAGTACCGGTTATAGGTCGTCGGGGCGCCGGTGAACCGGAAGTCTACCACCAACCGGAATCGCCGGGCCGACTTCGGCACCTTACTGGCCGGGTTGAAAACATCGGTGTCGAGAGAACTTCCACCGTCGGGGTCTTTCTCTGTCGGAGTAGGCTAGGTCCGTCCACCGCCGGGGACTAGACCGAGTAGACCGCGAAAAAGCACCGGTGCTTGGTCGTCAGGGCGCCTGTGAACCGGAAGCCAGTCTCCAACCGGAATCTCAGAACCGACCTTGGCACCAGCCTGGGAAGTATCGGTAACGGAAGAAGTTTCAGTGTCGGGGAACTCTTCGTCGGATAGGGTAGATCCACCGTCGGGGACTATCCGAGTCGTGCACGAAAAGCCGGAGTGCTAAATGGCACACGGACGGCATTAGAATAACAAATTTGGTGTATGTTTGTACCAACTGTGTCGCTGAATGGCGATAGGTTAGGTACGAATACTAAAAAGATTAGAATAACAAATTTAGAAGCGACAAAATGTGCATTAGCACAGAAGAAGAAGAGCGCATGAGCGCATTGCCCCCCTGAAGCAGTCGCATCAGTGGTACCAGGGGGATCGAGGCGACAAGGTGAAGCAGAGTTTTTCCAATCGGTTTTCTCTGCTCGGCAGGTTGGGAGGAAAAAAAAAGACTAGACTAGACTAGACTAGACTAGACTAGACTAGACTAGACTAGACTAGACTAGACTAGACTAGACTAGACTAGACTAGACTAGACTAGACTAGACTAGACTAGACTAGACTAGACTAGACTAGACTAGACTAGACTAGACTAGACTAGACTAGACTAGACTAGACTAGACTAGACTAGACTAGACTAGACTAGACTAGACTAGACTAGACTAGACTAGACTAGACTAGACTAGACTAGACTAGACTAGACTAGACTAGACTAGACTAGACTAGACTAGACTAGACTAGACTAGACTAGACTAGACTAGACTAGACTAGACTAGACTAGACTAGACTAGACTAGACTAGACTAGACTAGACTAGACTAGACTAGACTAGACTAGACTAGACTAGACTAGACTAGACTAGACTAGACTAGACTAGACTAGACTAGACTAGACTAGACTAGACTAGACTAGACTAGACTAGACTAGACTAGACTAGACTAGACTAGACTAGACTAGACTAGACTAGACTAGACTAGACTAGACTAGACTAGACTAGACTAGACTAGACTAGACTAGACTAGACTAGACTAGACTAGACTAGACTAGACTAGACTAGACTAGACTAGACTAGACTAGACTAGACTAGACTAGACTAGACTAGACTAGACTAGACTAGACTAGACTAGACTAGACTAGACTAGACTAGACTAGACTAGACTAGACTAGACTAGACTAGACTAGACTAGACTAGACTAGACTAGACTAGACTAGACTAGACTAGACTAGACTAGACTAGACTAGACTAGACTAGACTAGACTAGACTAGACTAGACTAGACTAGACTAGACTAGACTAGACTAGACTAGACTAGACTAGACTAGACTAGACTAGACTAGACTAGACTAGACTAGACTAGACTAGACTAGACTAGACTAGACTAGACTAGACTAGACTAGACTAGACTAGACTAGACTAGACTAGACTAGACTAGACTAGACTAGACTAGACTAGACTAGACTAGACTAGACTAGACTAGACTAGACTAGACTAGACTAGACTAGACTAGACTAGACTAGACTAGACTAGACTAGACTAGACTAGACTAGACTAGACTAGACTAGACTAGACTAGACTAGACTAGACTAGACTAGACTAGACTAGACTAGACTAGACTAGACTAGACTAGACTAGACTAGACTAGACTAGACTAGACTCCCCCCATAAATCTTCTCATAAATTTTTTCAGTAATAATCGCGGAAGGGGCATTCATGAATGAATTCCTTTTATGAGTTCATCAAGAATTCTTTCAAAGATTCCACCGAGAATTCTCATATAATGTATTATTTCTCAAGTATTTCTTGAGAATTTTCTTCGAGATTACCTTCAGGGACACCACCAGAAATTTCTACAGAAATTATTCTAGGATTAATCAATTCTTTTCGAAATTTTTCATTCGAGGAAAAAATCTCAGAATGACTGCAGCAAGACTTTCTCAAAAGATTCCTCAAGAATGTCATCCTGTCCATGTTTTTCTTTGGAAATTTCTACAAAAATTCTTGCAAGAATTTGTCCAAACAGTTTTCCTTAGGTCTAGGTTCAGCATATTTTTTTCAGAAGTTTCTCAAAAGATTCATTGACAAACTTTCCACGAGGTTAACTTCAGAAATACCTCTTGGGATTCTTCCAGGGTTTCTTTCGGAAATTCATTCAAGAGTTGCCTTATGTATTTCTGAAAATATTTCTAAAGGAATTTCTCCTTCAGACATTTTTTAGTAACTCTCTCAGAGTTAATTTTTAAAATTTTTGCAGGGATTTCTACAGAGCAGTTGCAGTTTTCTTCAAAATCCTTCAGAATGAAAAGGTTTCTTCAGATATCTTTCCAGAAATAACGCATTTTATTTCCTTGGAACTAATTTTTCTAGGAATCAAGGAGGTATGTTAAGGATGTTTTTTTCAATTATTCTTCCAGACATTCATCCATGTATTCCTCCAGAGATAACTTCCAAAACTGTTTCAGGGATTTTGTCTAAGAATCTCCCCAGAGAATGTTAAAAAAACTTTCTGGTAATTTTCAGAAGCATTTTAAGGGATTCCTGCAGTCAACCCTCCAGGGATGTTCTCCAGATATTCTTAAAAAAAATCTTCCAATTTATTTTATACAATTTCTGGAATAACTTCTGAAAAAAATCCTGGAGTAATATCTGAAACAATGTCGACAGGAATCTCTGCAGGAACCCCATGATGACTTAACCAAAGAAGCAATTCCTAAGGAATTCTTTGAGGTAGCATTGGAAGGATGTCCGAATAAATCTCCTTACGAATTATAAAGAAATTTTCAGATAAGTTTCTGATTTTTTTTTTAAGAATTCCCTTTTTGAAATTCTTGACGAAATGTCTAAAATTCTGAAGAAGTCTTTGGAGATATTTTTTATTTATTTATTTATTTCGTCAATCCAATGTAGACTAGTACATAGATAAGGGCCTGTCCATAAACTACGTAGACTCTTAGGGGGGGACGGGGGGGTCTGGCCAAAGTCTACGCTCCATACAAATTTCGAAAATTTTGTATGAACAAAAGTCTACGAGGGGGGAGGGGGGGGTCTGAGATGGCCGAAAAAAGTCTACGTAGTTTATGGACAGCGCCTAAGGAATCCCTGAAGGAATTTCAGAAGAAATCCGAGCAGAAATTTCTGGAAGAATCCCAGAAGGAATTTCTGAAGAATTCTTCAGTAGAATCTCTGTGGAGTCTCATGAATCTCTAGAGGAAGATCTAAAACAATCCGTAGAAATCCAAGGAGGAATTTCTGCACAACTTCTTGGATAAATGGCTGGAAAAAATCCTCGGGCAACCCTTTGTGGAATTCTGAGAAACAAATATTGAGGAGTTAAAAAAATCATGCGGACATATTTTAATGTTTTTTTTTTATGATTTCCTGGAAGTATCCCCAGAGCAATCTTTGTACAGTGAACGTATTTTCAAAGAAATAATAGATTGGCTTCTGTTTAAAACCATAGAAAAAAACACTTGACATATTTCTAAAGGAATTGCTGTAGGAATTCCTAGGAAATATTTAAGGACTGTATCGTTAATTATGAGTGCACCTTAAAATTGCTGTATTTCAAAATGTTTTATTTATTTTGTAAAATAAATTCAATTACATTGTTTACTGACCATCAGAAAAGCCCATGACATGATTGTATATTTAATTTGTCATGGATCTTGCCACCTCTCGCACTTTCTTCTTGGCGTTCTTCATAAGGTTTTGGACAACCGTTCCGACGATGGTTTTGCATACGTTGACCCAGTTTTTCTTGAATTTTGTGACGTCCTCTGCTCCTCTATCCTTTTTCCGTAGTTTCCCTTTCATCAAAGTTAACTATTTCTCAATGGGCCTTATTTACGGGCAATTTAGAGGATTCATTGCCTTTTCCACAAATTGAACATTGTTTACTTCATACCTGTCAAAGGTGTCACGCGCATAGTGGCAGGATGCCAAATCCGGCCAAAGTAATGTAGGACCTTTGTGCTTTCAGATAAGTGGCAGAATATGTTTCTGGAGACATTCCTTCCGGTATATTTCGACGTTCATGCCTGGGACGGTGAAGAAAGGTGACGATTTCATACCACATTGACAAATTGCTTGCCTAACCAACACATTTTCCCATTTTTTTTTCGCAAAAAAATTGATTTCTCCTAATTCGTATCATCCGTGCCATGCTAAACAGTGAAAATCCGTGCCCCTGGAAATACCTTGTAGTCCAATTTGACATACGGTTCATCATCCATGAATATGCACATGCAATTTTTGCTCAAAACATCGTCGTACAGCTTCCAAGCCTGAGTTTTCACAAAATCCGCCAGAATTTGACTGCGTTTTGGACATTTCTGTTTTAGATAGGTCTTCGGGGAATTACGCTCCTTGGCGCGTTGAACCATACCAACAATCGTTTCACACTTTTTTGCATAATCTCTAATGGATACCTCCTATTTTCCTTCAACGATTTTGCAAGTTTTGCTGTCCAAATTTGACTTGGACGCACCTGTTTTTTGCCGCGTCCGGGTAAGTCTTTCAGTGTGTTATGCATACCGAATCGTTTGATAGCATTTTGGACAACAAAAACCCTAACACATTCAATTTTTGCTAATTTTCTTAGCGATGATCATTTTTCCTTGCCTGGTCACAATTGATTTTCGCTTCTCCTCCGTAAACCCTCGCATTGTTCCACTTGAGGAAAAACTTTAACTTTTAATGAAGGTTATCGTTTGTTTACCAACGTTAGCAACACATAGACACAAAGCAGTTAACAAAATAAGGCATAGTCTTTTTAATACAGAGCCTCAAAGGTGTACTCATAATTAACGATACAGTCCTTATGAGTAAATTCTTAAAGTTATCCTTAGAGTATTTCTGTAGAAATACATTGAGCAATATCTGAAAAACAAAAACCTGCAGGGAACGCTGCATTTACTTTTGTGGATATCTCTGGAGGATTTTTTGCCCGAATCACTAAAAGTAGTTATGCAAGATTCTCCGGAGGGATTTCTGGAGGATTTTATGGATGAGTCCCTGAAGGAATTCCTGAACCAATCTCGGATGTCGTGTACGTGTAATTTTTGAAGGAATTTCTAGAAAATTTCCTGAAGTAACCACTGGAAGAGTCTTGTATCGACTTTTCGAACCCTCTAAGCAGAATACCCTCTTCGAATGAGTGTAATCAGTTTCGTACCTTTTCATTCCGCCCTATGTTGCTTATCCTTTGGCAGATACAGATCCAGTGGATAACTGACACTGAGGAAGATTACAAGTGGCAGTCAAAATACGCGTATCTGTCAAAGGTGTTGCAAAAATAAAAGAAATTAATTATTACAAAGTATTAACACTTCACGATACACATATAACCTTACAAATGCACAAATTAGGAACATTACAAATTGACGCAGTACAACACATAACATAAATGTGCCCTGTTATCCAGATGGATAACTCCTTCCGATCACAGGATGACGAGGTTTCATGTAAGGGTTTGTGTCCATCAGTCATCCTGGAATTGTATTTTAGTTGGCAGTTTGCCTTTTAGTTCACAGCATTTGTCGCTGTGTTCATAGCTTGGTTTTGTCTAGGAAAACTAATCCTAATCGGGCATCCCGTTTCGGGTTTCGATACTAGAGCTATATTACTTGAAGTCTGTGTCAGGGAAAGGTTTACGTCTCTAGTACTTAATCGTGGCCTGAAATGGCCTGAATGTTGGCAATCGAAATAGGATTGCACTTCATTGGCCTCTATCCTGCCAGAACCCTATAAATGTTAATTAATACTAGGGTAATATTTAAAAGTTAAAATTCAACATGTAGCACAAAGAACGCACGAATATTAGACTTTGAACACATCAAACAATTATTCTGTCTTATAATTGTAACAAATATTTATACCCGTAACACAATCCAACGTTTGAGCAAGAATTTTTCGTGAATCATTCACCGATTCACGAAAAATTCAGCTCACATATGCTTTATATCCTTCATAACAATAGTGTTAAGGCCATAACTTAACACTACGATAAAGATAAATAACTTAACCTAAACTCAAAACAAAACCAAAATGAGTTGTGCTACCCAAAAGCCACAATGCTTTCCAGAAACGTAGCGGTGAACAGGACTAACAAGTCCCCAGAAAACACCTTAACTCAAAACTAAAGATTGTTACCCGAAAGCCAAACTGCTTTCCAAATCACGTAACGAATAAATCTTCCACAAAAATAAAATGGCCTTAAAACTGTAGTTATAATCCTTCCATCTAGCTTTCATTTGTATACACGGGTTTCTTTAGTTGGACGCAACGTGGAACCTTACAAATGCAAGGGCCCCACGTTGGGCGCCATGTTACAAAAATAAAAGAAATTAATTATTACAAAGGATTAACACATCACGATACGCAGAACTTTATAAATGCACAAATAAAAGACATTACAAATAAACACAGGACAACACTAAACACAAATTTGCCCTGTTATCCAGATGGATAACATCTTCCGATCACAGGATGACGAGGTTTCATTTATTGGTTTGGGTCCACCAATCATCCTGGAATTGTATTTTACATGGCAGTTGGCCTTTTAGTTCACAGCATTTGTTGCTGTGTTCATAGCTTGGTTTTGTCTAGGAAAACTAATCCTAATTGGGCACCCCGTTTCGGGTTTCGATACTAGAGCTCTATTACTTGAAGTCTGTGTCAGGGAAAGGTTTAAGTCTCTAGTACGTAATCGCGGCCCGAAATGGCCTGAATGTTGGCAATCGAAATAGGATTGCACTTCATTGGCCTCTATCCTGCCAGAACCCTATAAATGTTAATTAATACTAGGGTAATATTTACAAGTTAAAATTCAACATGTAGCACAAAGAACGCACGAATATTAGACTTTGAACACATTAAACAATTATTCTGTCTTATAATTGTAACAAATATTTATACCCGTAACAAAGGATAAGCAACATAGGGCGGAATTAAAAGGTACGAAATTGATTACACTCATTCGAACACTGGAAGAGTTATGATGATGATGATGATGATGATGGTCCCGCCACATACCCCTACAAAGGTTTGAGCTAGACGATATATCTTTAAGATAATTATTAATTATGATCAATGAAATCAGATTTGCAAACTAAATACGGTCTGATTCTTTTTACAGATATAAACAACATTATAATTTGTCATACTATACAGCAAAAACATAAATTTCAAAATACTGCTGCTCTCAACTACAGATGTTTGCAAGCGTTACTAGTGATCATGAAAGATCAGAAAATCAAAAATATTGCGAGGATTGATAACGTTCGCGCGATGTCAAAACAGTCGGCAATATTCTCATTCTCAAGAAATTCCCGACATTCAACTAGACAACTCACTACTAATCTACAGAATCCTTCAACAGTACAAATATTCCACATAATAAATAAATACAAAAATGTCATTTATACCTGTCACCGCGCGCGAGACTCAAACTTCTGTAGACTACACAAAATAAGTTCAGTTAATAATACTACGTCAAAAAATATAAAATCCATCATCATCATCGGGGCGACCATTATAGTTTGTTCGTGCCTCCTATTACAAAAATATAAATTGTCCACACAAAATATCCGTTGGTAAACTTCGTCAAGATACAAAATCTAGTCAAAAATAAAAAGTCAACAGAGTAGCTGTTCAAAAAGCTGCTTTTACGTGTGAAATACATAGTCTCTTAAACTGTGGTAGAGTTACTGCATTCGTGATGTGGTCAGGCATTGAATTGAAAACATTTATACCTTTATAATACAAGGAATTTTGTGAAGCACCATGCAAAAAGTAGGGTGTTCGTATTTGATCCGCGTTTCTAGTGTTATAACTATGAATGTCACTTCCTCTTTCAATTCGGTCACACAAATATCTGGGTAGCATACCATTCTTTAATTTAAAAATGAACACCAACGTTAAATACACAATTCTTTGCTTCACTGACAACCACTGAAGGGCGTCCAACAAAAAAGTTGAGGAAGTGAATCTGTTACATCTTAAAATCAACCGCATTATTTTATTTTGCAAACGCTGTAGCCTTGATATTTGTGTTTCATTAGCTAAGAACAAAATGGACGGGCAGAACTCAATGTGTGGAGAAATGATTGATTTGTACAACTGTATTTTACTAGCAATAGTCAAATCGTTTTTTAATCGACATAGAATACCATACTTTTTGGCTATTTTCTTGATGACATTGTCGATGTGAGCGTCAAACTTTAGTCTGTCATCAATAATCACGCCAAGATATTTAATTTCGCGCACGCGATCAATTGTCTCACTATCAATTTCTACATAGACTTCATAGTTTACTCGATTCCGCGAAATGACCATGAATTTAGTTTTACTTATGTTCAATTTCAACTGTTTGTACTTCAACCATTTACTCAGAGAACGTAAATCTGCATTCATCTGTGAAACGGCTTCCCCTAGATCTTTGGCTGCAATGAATATAACGGTATCATCAGCAAAAAGATTGATATCGCAAAATCGTAAGACTCGCCGCATGTCATTTATATACATAATGAATAAAACGGGCCCTAATACACTCCCCTGTGGTACGCCAAGGAGGAATTTCCGACGATGCACCTATTTTGGGCATATGCTGCTATAACTAAGTATGAAATTTACCAATTGATATGATTTTTTGTATAGTGTTAGATACTGTACGTATCGCACTATTTGCCAGGTTATTAGGTATAAAATTGACTTAGTTATAGCGACAAGTGCCGAAAATAGAGGCACCTGTCTAAATGGCACAGGACCTTACTGCTGGATGCTCAGATGAGTCCATTTGAAAGTAATTATAACATTCTTTATACACACTCAGTGAATCAAAATTCAACCATCGCGCAACAATAATGACAATGCCGCAACCTGTATTTGTTGCGACAAACAAACTCATGCGACATAAGTTTGTCCCAACTTGAAAATAATGGGATTAACATCGTACACCACGAGTTCAGAGATTTTTAAGCCTTGCATTGCGATTTTCGAACGGTAACTTCGAGTCGGTAAACACTGCAACTCTGGTGAAGCTCTATCACCAAACAGTTTCGACTTTGGGTTAGCAATAATTGATTATTCACGAGTTGAAAAGTACGCAACAAATTCAGCTTCCGTTTTGTTTGCAACAAAAAGTTTCGAGACCATGTCATTATCTGTTACCAGTAGGGATAAAGAGTAATCGTCGCACCTTCTTTATTGCTTGTTTTGTGCCTCTTTTATCTGACAATTCTCTTCACTGTACACACTTTTATATTTCTATTTTTTTTTATTTTATTTATTAGTTTTATTCAATATTAATTCAATAACACATGGGTACAAATATTTTACACGAGCTGAGATATGGGTAACCTTTCAACAGCTATCTAGTTCGAGAATTGCAAGACTATCGGCGATTAGGATACAAATTCAGATAAAAAATAATCAACTAAAGGAAAAATTACGAAAAAAAACCTTTGAATTAGCTAATAGAGTTTGGGGATAGTTGGAGGAAAATATTCTATTTTTTTTAATCACTTTTCAGTTGTTCCGTTAAAGTTCAGATTATCGGCATTCATCTGAATTTCACAGAAGTTCAGCTTTACTGAGGTTCAGTAAAGGTAAGGGTTCTAGTCGAAGCTTGGTAATCTTTTGCCTGATTTTATGTATATCTAATTTTTTGATATTTTAACTGCTGAAACTGGCGTGTATGTCTAACAGAAAATGGTAACTGCAAGTAGACGAATTTCGCGCCAACTCGACCAACGGTTGGTAGCACCCTCTCAGAATCGAATAAAACTTTGCATACTTTGTTTTTCGAAATTTTTCAAGAGTAACTTTTGAAGAGGGCCTAACTTTTTTCATTGATTTTTTTAAATCGATGTAACTCAAAAATGACAAGAGCTACAAAAAAGTGTTGTATGGCGGAGTATCGTGAAATTCCATGAAGTTTTTTAGAAAAATATCAAAAAAATATAAAACTACTTTCTACACAAAAAAAAGGTTTTAAAATTAAAATCAATATTGCAAAAAACCCTATGTTTTTAAATCGATAATTTTTTTTCTGGAGAAAGGAATTTCAATTACCTACATTTTCTCCGAACAATGTTGCTGTGACATATTTAAGGAAAAAAAGTTTTTCTAACAAAAACTTTTTTTTGTGTCTACATTGCGTGAATATGGGTCGCGACCCATAGTTTGAGAAACGCTGCCCTATGTAGCTTCACTGACTGACGCAACACACTTTTAGGCAGTGCCAGCGAGTTGTTCTACCTTGGATGTCTGGCCGTAAAGCTTGAAGTATTTTTTGGCAAAGTACGTTTAATTGGTAAACTGAGAGATAAGTTTGTGATGTCTGTTGCTCTACATACGTTCTTCTTCTACATACATTCTTAAGTTGATTCCGAGCGTTTCCAATTGTTGTTGCATTTCTTATTCGATACAGTATGTGTCTTCGCTGATAAAATACTTAACGTAATTTGTCTTGGTATCAGAAAATAGTAATTAGTTCGCTTCCGCATAATAATACGAAGACATTATATGGGTCAGTAAGCGCTGTTGTAATTGAAACCCAAAGAAATGATCAAAGAACAGCAAATGAATAACAGATCAGAAAACATCCACCCTTTAGCGCCTTGAAGGTTGAAAACAAAATACTTTCAGTATTAATTCTAACAACTCAGCACAAAAAAAAACCTGAAACACTTCGTCATCAACAAATTGCAAATCGGACTTCCCCCCATTTAAGAAGATAAGTCAAATGAGAAGTGTTTGCAAAGTTCAGCTCTCGGTGCAGATTTGCAATTTGTATCCCGGGGAAAATGAGAAAATCGCATGCTCTGCATAACAGCAACAACGACTAGCAGGCTGAACCCCGGCGTGTGTTCGAACAGCAGCTCGAAGATTGCACTCCGTCCGTGCCTTCCGACTTCCCGGGCCAGCCTCCTCGACGAACACCCAAAGTAGGTAGTGACGGGATTAAAACTTTGGTTGGACTCTGCCTGCCGAATGAATATTGTTTGCAAATGCAGCGCAATCCTCCCTTTTCTGCGCTACATTCTACTATCCGGGATGACTGGCTGGGAGCTCTGCGCTCATCGTGCTCAGTTATCCTTTATTTCCATCCGTACACTATAGCATAGGTCTTCCTGGGTATACTGTTGCAAAGCCGCCTTAGAAAAGAGCTGATTCTTTTTGCCGCCGGCAGAAATTGAGTACACGCTGAATGGAAGAGTGAATTGAAAAAGTTTTGTAACTTGTTTAAATTTGTGCCATCGAGTGGGAAGAAAAGTAGCAAATGGAAGTAAAAAAGCAACCGTGGCGGTTGGAATAGTGCGATTGGTTTGTCAACATAAAACTATACTTACTGACGGCTCGATTCCGGATCTGGTTAAGTTTTTTTTGTGTTGGAGCTCAACTCTCCAGGAGAATGATCTTTGATGGATGAGTACGGCTGGAAAATGATGATTCCGGAAAGCTGGCTTTTTCAATCTCAAGTAAATCAAAACGTATAGTTTGCTACACAATGAATATTGTAATTGATCTGGCAGCAACTATACATTCTAAAGGATTGTCAATTTTAAAGTTCAACTGAATAAATATACAAGTATGGGTAATTTATTGAACGGATAATTTCGAGTGTATACTGTAAGCAGCAACATAGCATGGAAGTGCGAAAAAAGAACGTCGACGATAGGAAAATTGAAAAAGGCAGTACCTATACCTACATAGATTTCTCTTCTGACGAAGTCAATCGAATGGACCTGCAACGATGAAAGTCACCTTTCACTCGTTCGTTCGACCATCCATCCATCCATCCCGATTGCAATAGATTTGAAAGCAAGAATTTGATTGAACTCGGTTTCCCGTGCCAAATGGCACATCATCGATACAGGGCATTCGACTTAAAGTTGCAAAACACGCGGTTTCAGAGGAAAGTTATTCATTTTTTTTGCCAAGGCTGGAGCTTGACGTTGTTGCTATATCTAAGTACGAAATACGTGCTAAACTATATTGAGGTTCGTTGCCCAACAGTTGCACAACTGCAGACGAGAGAGAAAAAAAAACCGGGACGAACAAGTTTCAAGAATACTTCAATCTACACTGTCATGAACCGACGAAACTGACGAGTTCAGTTGGTATGTTTTTTCCCTGAGGCTTCCACTTTGTTGCTAGATTTCAATCAGTGCAATTATGGTTATTGCTTGCACCTTGCATTTGTGAGCGAAAAACATTAGTTTATTTTTCTAACCGACGATGACGGGCTTGGTGGCCTAACGGCTAGCGCTGCTGATTCGTTCTGGGTTCAATCCATGACTTTTCCATTTCATCTTATTTGTATCATTCTATCTACCTTGTTTCTCTTCTCTACACATACAATACTTGTTCATAGCTATCGCTAGAACTAGAAACGGATTGAAAGCTCCTTCCAGCTTGACAGTACAGTATACAGTAGTCAATCTCTTAAGTTTATTATACCTCAAAATCTATTACCCGTTAACTGTGCCGTGTTATCTTCAGAAATCTAATCATTCAACTGTCTAAGGTTATCACCTTACGAGTACCAAACGGCACGTACGCACCAACGTAAACCTCTGCTAAGACCAAGCCCACTCGTGGGCTTAACACTACACACGCAGCAGCACGTCGTTAAGGATTTTTAATTTCGTTATCCACCTATTTTCGCACCGGTCGTTCGTTTCCATGTGAGTAAAATAATGATCGGTCGCCTTTCCGCACCGGTGGTCTCTATTCTATCCGTACCATCGGTTTTTTGCACTTCCGTAAATCATCGCAATATTTTGTTTATTTCTATGGTGTTATTGCAAATCTTATTCAGTATAATAATCTGTGCTCATATTTTGAAAGAAGGGGTTTTGGATAAGACTGAAAACTGTTAGTAAAAATTGAACTCAAATAAATAATTCCCTTGGAGATTTGTACAAGTTTTTTTTGTGTTTCAAGATATCATTTTCTCAATAATGTATGATTGTATTTTATCCCGGAATTCAAGCAATCTTTTTTAAATTATATGTTTGTTGCTTACTGTATGGAGTAATTCTCGCTGAGACCGTCCCACTATTTACACCATGTCTTCAAAAATGTTTGAGGTGGCGATTTTCTGAAAGTCCTTGCCAATAAAGAAAGAAAAATGCATTTGGTTACTCAAATTGATGGACCCCCCGTTAGTTAAAGCCATAACCATTTTTACGGACCCCTCGATTTTGGTCAATTGTTGGCTCATTTAAACCGTTATAACTTAAAAGTTTCTCCAAGAACCACCTCAAAACGAAATGTTGTTTAAAAGAGGAATGATAGAGCTACTTTTTGCAGATATAAAAAGTTAGGTCGGCCATATTGTTTTCGGCGCCGCCATCTTGAGTTTATTTACAAAAACTTTTTTTTCACCATGTTGGCAACCACCGATTTTAAAATTTTTTGCACCAATTGAGAGCTGGGGCATTTAAACAAAACACATCAAAAATTTAAAGATGTATGTTTTTCTTTTCAAAAGTTATCTGCAGTTTTGTAAATCATATCACGTTTTCTCCATACATTTCCATGCGCACCTTCAACGACACGCAACAACATCAGAGCAGGCGTAAAGCATGCACACACAAACACACCTGCAGCAAAATTTAGGAAAATTGGAGGTTCGTTCCCGTTTTTAACTATTTATCTTTGATGCGGGCATTGTTTTTAAAACTTTTATAGTGTTTTGAAAAGCTGAAACTTTCAGCTATTTATTAGTGGGTTCAGAGTTTCAATTAGTGTTCGTAAACACTGTGAAATAACGCTGCATTTATATAAACAGCCGGCGCCTGGTCCAGTGCGCAAAAGTGACATGATTTACAAAACTGCAGATAACTTTTGAAAGGAAAAACATACATCTCTAAATTTTTGATATGTTGTGTATAAATGCCACAGCTCTCAATTGATGTAATAATTTTGAAAATCGGTGGTTGCCAACATGGTGAAAAAAAAAGTTTTTGTAAATAAAATCAAGATGGCGGCTGAAATCAATATGGCCGACCCAACTTTTTTATCATTCCTCTTTTAAACAACATTTCGTTTTGAGGTGGTTCTTGGAGAAACTTTTGAGTTATAACGGTTTTAATGAGCCAACAATTGACCAAAATCGAGGGGTCCGTAAAAATGGTTATGGCTTTAACTAACGGGGGGTCCATCAATTTGAGTAACCAAATGCATTTTTCTTTCTTTATTGGCAAGGACTTTCAGAAAATCGCCACCTCAAACATTTTTGAAGACAAGGTGTAAATAGTGGGACGGTCTCAGCGAGAGTTACCCATATATAAGAATGTGTATAATAGAGCTATGAATAAAAAATGTGTAATATTGGAAAAATCTCCCCTATTGTTGGGTTGTTTTTATAGATCTAAATAATGTCGAACCTCCTATTTTGTATGATCGGTGTTATTCACATGGGGTTGTCGCAGATTTTTTTCTGCTTTCCCCTATTGTTTCTACAAGGGTGAAGTTACTCATTTCGCACACTTTCTTCCTAATGTCTCGTTTATTTATTTAATTTGTATTTTCAAATTTATATTTAATAAACCACCCACTGACGACCACTTTTTTTTTTAAAAAAAGCAATCAAACCAAAACTTCTTTGCCTTTTTCGGAATATACACACGAAAAAGGGACCCGAGGCACAGCTCTTTCAAAACGGGGGATCTCAGCCCGGAAAGTGGAGAAAGTAAACCTTGTGGTCACTTATTACCATCAAATGGTATCTTTTCGGGTTAGAAAATACGCACATCTTCTTACCGGAATCTGCGACGGATGACGATAATTTTGAAACTTGTCGGAACGAACTTCGCGAGTTATTGATTTGGACATTTTTCTAAATGTTCGAAACCAAACTTTACTTGCAGCGTAGAAACCCCGGCTCAATCATGTACGTGTTAAAATAGCAAAACTCACTGAATCGCTTTACATTTCAAATATAAGTTTCGAAACGATCGGCCGAATCAAAAACTAAAAGTGCGATTATGAACAATCGTAACTATTTTAAGAGAAAATCAATACATTTTCGATACACGGTCAGAAAATTCACTCATTTTGGAGCTAAAGTGGGACAACTCAAAAATGAGTAAATTTTATTTCTAGCGATTACGCTGGCCCAAGTGCGAAAATCTCATCAGTTTAAGTTGTATAATATTCTTGCTGATGTGAAGAATATTATACGGCTTAAATTGTTTGGATTTTTGCACTTGAGCCAGCGCTATCGCTGGAAATGCAATTTACTCATTTTTTGAGCTGTTCCAGTTTAGCTCAGTTTTGTGTGAATCTTACTCATTTTAGAGTAACTTTTTCTTAGCGTGTATGCATGATCCTAAAATTGGCGAAGAAGGGAAAACTTTATTCAAAACATACTTAAGCAAAGCTTGTCAATTTAAACCTTTTATTTTTCTGCGTTTGTATTGTCACTCTATCACAATTGTATGTCAGACAATTTGTTGTGTTATTCGTGTAACGATCTATTATATTATTTGGTTGAAAATTTCAAAGCAAGTAAAAATAAAAATTTTGAATATTTGATGCAAATTAAAATAAATTTCTACCTATACAAAACAAGAAAATCATTCTCTAGAAACTATATACCGGGCAACAAATCCATACTCATGTTCTTTCGTCTCCTCTTTACGCTACCCAGAGAGCTAAACGCGAGAGAGCGCACGAGCCTACGGATAGAGACCGTACTTTGCGTGTCTCTATATTCTAAGCCCTGCTACGAACCGTACGTAAACTTTTCGCTTTCGAGCCCTACTTAGCAGCGACCGGTGCGGTTCGTTTCTTTGATCGGGGCTCTACTTACCGTTAAAACGCTTGATTGAGCCCATGAGTGGGCTTGGTCTAAGTAGTTATTCCCTAAACGTCTCCGATAACTTGCGCTGACGCAAGAACTTGCGCAGATGCGATCTGCCGTGGGAGAATTGTTTAGTAATCAATGACCTGCACTCTGTAGAAGATCTCACACACATTGTAGATGACTGTTAATCTCCATCAATTATCTTATTGGTTCATTATATGAATGTATCTGATTTGGCGCAACTGAAGTTGCAACCAGTCATCGAAGACCTTTTAATTTACTCACTGAGTAATCAGCTATTCAGATAAAAAGATTTTTATGACTATTATTTATTACTCTCAGCGTGAGAATATGATTTTTTAAACGTACCAACCTTTACGAATTTCTTGCGCTCTTTTGAACATTATAAATAACCTTTATAAGTTATCCAATTTTTGACGGGTGGCCCAACAAATGCAAGGGAAGATTCAAATATTACGTCCATCATTTTTTGGGATTTCTAGACCCCCCCCCGCCCTCCCCCCTCTGTCACGCATTTTTCCTATACCTAATACACGTAGTGTCACACTTTTGTAGACCCCCCCTTCCCCCAAATGTTGGACGTAATTTTTGAACGTTCCCTAAGACAAATCGTCATTTTAATTTTCAAAATAATATATGAAAAAGTCACCTTTATGATTCCTTAAAAAAATGAATGCATAATACTGAAATTGTTGATTTCGCCTTCCTAACACTTGAAAGAATGATACTTGTAAAAAAGCTTCATTTTTAAATAAGTATCAAAATATTGCCAATTTTTACCATTTTTTTGAAATCTTCTAGGACAATTTTTAAATTTATTCAATGTCGAACATCCCCCCCTTTAAAAATCCCAAACTATTGAAAAAGCGAAAAATAAAACATTTCAATATTTAAAATGTTTTCAATCAACATTTTATCAAAAGTTGAATAACATGTTTTCAGTAGTGGAAATCTGGGTACTGCGAATAGGAACGGTTTCATTTTTCAAGCTAGCTAACGCACACCAACACACTTTGACGCTGGGTGGGAAAACACCAAAGTATATAAATATGTACCAAGGTAAGAGATTCCCGTAAATGTCAAAAATGAGACTCACCAACACATCTGCGTTAGTTATGAAAAGTTGGTGTTTTTACACTAAAATGTCATTATTTCAGCAAAGTTTGTGAAGTTTTGTTAGTTTGGATGTTTCTAAATGCTGAAAAAATATGTTTAGAATCAATTGAAAAAAAATTGTTACCGATTTTCAAATGGCGATATTTTCTGTTTTATTGCATGGAGGTCACATTTAATCCAGTCAGATGCAATTAAATAATAGCTTCTAAGATGGGAGTGCTTAATTTCTTAAGAAAGTTTGCTAAATAGTGATGTGCCCATACAAATCAGCGCAAACTTCATAACTATTTTTTGCTCTTTTCCTTTTCTCACTAATCCGTGAATATTAGCGGGAATCTCTTACCTTGGTATTTAGATACTTTGGGAAAACACGAGCGCACGAGCGTTTGATTTTCATGCCACCACCATCCTCGGCGCAATTGTCAAACGCGCCGTCGCAACGCTGTTTGAATGATCGATGATGATTGACTCCAATATTGTTCTCCTGTTCAAAGTTTATTTATATTCAATTTGAGGTGGAAATTTCAGTTTGTCTTGAACAATAATTTGAACCAATTCGACAAATTGTGAAGCAAAATAAATTGCTTGGTGAAGTACAATGGAGTGTTGTGCGGTGATCTAGCTGCATAGGACGGTGTTGCAGTGGCCTTGTTATTCTTGATTTGTTGCGACATCGGAGGAGTGGATGCCGAGAATGGTCCTTTGACGGAGAGGTAGCGGCTGGTGACCGTATCGAGTACGGTTGTCGGCATCCAGGAGCTGGTAGCTGCATCGAGCGCAGCTGTCGGCATCCCCACAACGTTGGATAGTGACCGTGGCGTGCACGGTTGTCAACATCATGTGGACGGTGACTCTGGGTAAGTCGTCGGTGCTGCTAATCCAGGTAAGTGCAACGAACCTACCTCCAGAGAACTTGAGTACCCAACAGTTTCTGCTAAATTGCATTCAATTAATTTTTAAATATTCCAAACTGAATATATAATTTCACAATCCAGTTGCATATCTTAATCTTACTTAACCATACCCGTACCAAAATCCTATCTCCTTTCTATTTACGAGGGCGTCGGTGAGTCGCTGGCATCTCGATAAATAGATATCATTCCTTCCCTGATATCCCTTCCCATCTGCATAACGTATTTCTTATCGTTTCAGAGAGCGAGCAATGGCGCTTAAGCCTAGGCTTGTTAGCCAGGACACAGTGTAAATGCCTGTGCCCCATCCCTGAAGCAAGATGGCCCAAGGAGTGACAAAACCTTTTTAGCTACGTCACTCCCAACGTTGGTGTTTAAACATACTAAAACACTTACACTCACATGAACACATCTGCATATACTCTTCAAATACATCCACAAAATCTTGTCGTATCACTCGCTTATAGTGAACCCCAAATCAACCCATTCCAAATATCCAACTCCTTGACACCTTGTGGCGGTACCACGAATATTTGAATTGTAAGATGAACTAATAAATGAAGTTGTACAAAATATGATATAGTCCATTGAATTACCCCCTGTAAATATTCCACTCAGGTTGAGTGAAAACGAATAAGAGTTCATGTGTTCATTTGCTCCACTCCGCATACCAAAAACAGAATGAGTGCCCTGTGTAATTCTGGCGCCGAGCGTAAAGCGACAGCCAAATCTAAAATCGAGTCTGTGCTTCGGGCATCGACCGGGGTTCAAGTATCGTTGACCCCTCAATTCTTTTATTGATGTTCGGGAGGGATACGAGTTGATTGATCGGGTCTTCAGAGGGAAATGGAATGCTTTCTCCGGACGGGTAGAGAAAGTGGTGTGTGTGAAGGCGATTTTTGACCTTCGCGAAATTCCACTTCGTGGGTTTCGCGTAATTTCCGGCGACGAAGATGTTCATATCTCGCGCCTATTCTGAGGATCCTAGAACTTGACTCGTCCACTTCGTTCTGGACTGCGGAAGAGGCGAGATCGGTCCAAGTTTAGTCTACCACGCCGTGGTGTGAAAGTTCAGGTGAACTTAAGAAACGTGAAAGGTCTTTGAAGTTTTACTAATTTAGATTATCTCCCAATTCCCTCAAATAGCTAGTTAGGCAAAGTCGTGCCTCTAGAGCCGACCTACTGATACCTGATAGGCAAAGTCAAGTGCCGTATTAGTGCGTTGTGCGAAAAGGCGGTTATTCAGTGCGAGTGTTGAACCCCGAATGCGACAGGTAACTAAGGTGCTTCCATATGTGCAAATAGTGCAAATCAGTCACGTGTCGTGCAACGGTATTCTTTTGAACAGGTTCGTGGCAAGTTGCGAGGCCCGTCACACCACACCATCAAGTTAGCGACCGTTTTCGACCCCGCTTTCCAGCTTCGAAGTTTGGCCCGGCGATACACGTGGGCCGGAGAGGGAAGCGAACGTCAATACCGCGCCCTTGGCAGGGCGGCAACAGTGTAGTCCGGTTTCGTATCGGCAACCATACCACATTGGTCGGGCTCCATACAAAGGGGCGGCCAAAACTCTCAAAAAACGAAATTGATAATTTTAAACTATATTTCACCTTATAACAAAGTTAATGTACTGTACTTTTATGATTCTTAATTAAAAGAATACCAGCTTTTGTATTTCAATGAAATTTTCACTGCCAAAGTGGCCTAAGTCATAAAATTGAAAAATGAATTATTCGAAAAAAGTAAAATAATAATATTTTGAGAATGGAATATATGTTTTAAGTTATCCAGCATATGAAAGCTTGTTATTGGACTGTTTGAATGCACGTATGGTGCAAAATTAATGTGTCACAAAACTTTCCAAATTTTCATATATTGTACCTTAGAAATTTTGGGAATTTTTAAGTTAAAAAACGGTTCGTGTCGTCACGTGTCGCCGCAATTTCGAATAGTACATCTTAAAAATCATGCTTAGAGCTGCCTAAAAACGTTTAAATATTTTGCAGAAATTTGCAGTTTTTCAAATTAGAGTTATTTAAAAAAGTCATGTTTTTTCATATATTTTACGTTATTTTTCCATTTTTTACTGAAATAAAATTTATCTTTCCACATTTTTCACACGTTTTGAACAAACTTGATTGGATTTGATCGAAAGATGATCATTTATTTAAATTCAAATTGATTTTCTAACAAAAAACGCAAAAAATATGGGGTTTACTGATTTTTACCGTTTTTGAAATTATTGAAATTACGTAATTTTTGAATACCCCTTTTTAAACGCTAAAAACACTGTATACCATATCTAGGCAACCTATAACTTCGATTAAACACATAAAAAGAGTTTTGGCCGAACTTTATCTTTTTCCGACCATTGTGCATACCGTGAAAGAGTGGATCAGTGAAGTTTTCGTGAGAAAAAGTTTTGGAGCGACCACCGACCGGTTTCGAACCGGAGTCCCCCGCGTGAGGAGCACGCACGCTACCTCGACGCCACCGCTGGTGACGACCAGCGAGTCGACGGCTGTATCCCGTCGGAGAAGACCACGAACCTCGTGTGAGGCGCCGTTGAGCACGGCCACTGCATGATCCCGTAGCAGAAGGAGCAGGAGTCACCGCGTGCCATCCACGTGACTCGCCGCAGTAGCAACAAGCGACCGCCGATGCCTCCACACAAGTAAGATCAAACCGTGGATCAAACCGTGAGTACTCTGATCATTTTTTCCCATGCGCATGGTGATTTTCGCCCCTAGTTTGGTCTACCCGCTAGCGTGGCCCCACCGATCATTTTTCCCGCGCCCTACCGTTCGCCCGCTTATGCGAAGTAGTCGGCTGCTATAAATTGCACGGTTTATGGATGAACACCAAGTCGCACCGCACGTTAGATTTACCGCACGAAGAGAAGAAAACGAAAGAGAGAGAATAGATTAGAGAGTAAAGAGGGAATGAGAATTTAGCTAGGCCTAGGGTGTAAGATTGTGTGGATAAAGTAGAATGAAATTGTGGTAAATATAGAGAGAAATGAATTTGGGATAGATGTGGAATTGGTATTTTCGATGCGTAAGAATAAATGGGTAGTTTGTGCATAAGTGGCGTTGAGTCGTTCTTTTAGTGGGAGAAATCTGAAGAGGTAGATGTAGAAGGAGTTTCACGTTTCCGGTCGTTTTTTTTGGTTTTTTTGGTCATTTTCTGGGGAGGTTGGCCCTGAATCCAACCGAGGGACATTTCTTCAATCGAACGAAGATTCGTTCGAGGTATTTGGGTCTTGTTTTCCCGTGATGATAACCGTCGCGAGCTTTTCTTTGTTGCCGGCGGAAATCAATTTCACGTACACCAATTTCTTTATTTGCACGACTTCGGTCATGAGGCATTTCGTTTCCTTGATCAGCCAGCTCGTTTCCCGCCCATTCATTTGGGAAAAACTTGAACCCTACCCTGAAGGGTCTCAATAAGGTCGGGCAACCATCAATCTCGGTAAGTGGTCTCCCTCGGGAGTGGCGCTTAAGCCATTTTTACTTGTCGCCGGGAAACTCGCAAGGCTGTCGGGTTACAACCTATGGGGCGCCGGTGAGTCGCTGGCCTTTCATAAAGTAGGTGTCATATCATCACATCCTTTCCTATCCTCGTAACGGAGAAGATGGGCGTGGCCGGCAATGGAAGTTCTCATGTCTTTTTACTTCAACCTCTAATTGGATAGCTATTCCTTCCCAAATAGCATTCCATAAGCAATTAGGATACGAGTATTAAAGTTTTAACATGACAACTTTCAGTATGCAATCTACGAATTACTCCGTTACCACGCAACGCAATGCAACGCAATTTGAGGTGGAAATTTCAATGTATTGTCGTCGCAAAATTAACTACGATGCACTCATAACATTTTTTTAGAATCTTCCTCGTTTTCCACGTGACGCAGTGCACTTTGTCATGTCTTGTTTGACTTGTTCTGAAATAAATCTTGTTGCAATACTTTTCCTGTTAGGTGGAATCGCATAAAAACGGTTTTTTTTATCCTTTTTTTATGTTTTTATTTTATTTTCGCCCCTTCGTACTCGATGAGAGGGCTCGGACATAAAAGAAAAATAATATATGCATCGGCCTATAATACCTTTAGAAATTCCTAAAGAGATCCCTTCGGAAATTTCTCCAACAATGTCTACTGAAATTCTGGAATCGCTTCTAGTAAATTTTTGAAAATTTTACTATGGATGTATCTGGTTCAAAAATTGTTCTCCAATGATTCTTCTGAAATTTCAAAAGATATTCCCCAGAAATTTCACGAAGAGTTCTACTGGAAGTCTTGCACGGATTACTTCAGAAAGTTCTTCATTTTTTATTAAAAAAATGAATTTTGAATTTCTACAGAGATAAATAAAGAAAACTCCTCTTTTTTTCAAATACTTCTTTCTCGGAATCACTGAAACATATTGGAAAATTCATACATAAATTTGCTTACGGTATTGATTTGAAAATTCCACTAAAATCCAGCAAAAATCTCAAATCTCTTTTAGAAAAGCCTGCTTTCAGAATTTTCTTCATGATTTTTTTACAGAAATTCCTTCAGGTAATCTTTCGGAAAATTTTCCATAGTTTCCTTCATAATTTCTTCTAGATATTAAATCCGGGGATTCCTTTAGGTAATATTTCATAGTTTTTTTTTCGAATTCTTCCAGGGGCTTTTCATGAAATCTTCCAGAAACTCCTTCAGAAATTACTCCAGGAAATTCTTATGAAATTTAACTATAGAAATTTCAAGAGGCATTGTTTTTGAAAATACTGCGTGGATCGCTTCAGAAACTGCCGCATGGAATCTTTCAGAAATTTCTCCATAGATTCTTTTAGAAATTTGTCTTGATATTTAATCAAAAAATTCTCCAGGGAATGTTTCGGAAAATTCATGTAATAATCTCTTTTTGAAGATCTTTCGGATTAGAAAATATCCCAAAAGATCCTTCATAAATTACTCTAGTGATTTATTCAGAAATTTCTCCAAACATTCTTCAAGATTTTTCCAAACATTCTTCAGGATTCACACAATTAATTTCTTCAAAAATTCCCACCGGAATCAATTGAGAAATTCCTCCAGAGAGGCTTTCAGAAGAAGCTCCGGGACTTCTCTAAAAAAGGGAACGTCTAAACATTCCTTCAAAAGTTTTTTTGCCAGTATTTAAAAAAAAAAATAGATTCCTCATGTTTTTTAGGGAATTCTTTTAGAAAAATTTCCTACAGTTGTTTTAAAAACCTTAAAGGGATTATATCCAAATTTCGTGCATGGATTCCTCCTAAAATTGTTCAGGGAATGAAATGTCCTCAGAAATAACCGTAGAGGTGTCTGCAAAAATTTTCGAGGGATTATTTTGGAAAATCATCGATGGGCTGCTTTGGAATTTACTCTAAGACTTTCTACAGAAATTCCTCCATAGATTTTTCAAATGATTACTTTAGAAAACCTTCAACAGATTTCATTTCAACAGTAGCACACATGTTCTAGACAAGCACATGTAACTCTTATATGACCAAATTCAGCCATATAAGAGTTGCATGCTGCTCGGGCAGTAATGGATCCACGAATTACTGCAGGAATTATTCTTCTGCAATTCTTCCATATATTCCTTAAAAATTCCTGCGTTTTTTTTTTATTCAAAACGTCATTTAGGTTTTTTTTTTCAAAATTCCTATGATGATAACGGATAAAGACAGTTCAACTGTTTCTATAGAGTTACTAATTCGGCACTGCAGTCTTGGGGAATTAAAGGTTAAGATTTTTCTCAACGTTGCAACTCGTGTTAGAGTCTTCTTCAGGGGATATTGTAATTGTGGGAATTATTATTGTTTGGATTACATGTTTTGATTGTTCGCTCACACTCTGGTTATTCGTTTTTCGTTTGGGGTAACATGGAACTGTCGGTGTCTGAACTATTAAACATTGACTGTACACAGGCATAAACAATGGTTGGTTATACATATTATCCTAAAAGTGGCTTAGATTAGACCTACATACATGTTTGCATATTAAGCGAAACGTAGCGTTTTTTTTTATAAATGAGCCACCATCTTCAAAACAACCGTTACCTCCGACAGAAGTGTTGTGCAAAGAAAACAATTGCTTCATTAAGTGAAATCAAGAAAAAAAACCGCTTCGTTTTGGCCATTGTTCTTCTTTGTTTTTTTTAGAAATTTCTGTAGGACTTGTTTCAAGGGCACTTCTATGAACTTCTCCATGGACTTGTTCAGGAATTCATTTAGAAAGTTCTCCAGAAACATGCTCCTGGAAGTTTGAGATTTTATTTCAGAATTTTTTCAAGAGATAATGTTATCCTTCAGAATTCTATTACGGAACTGCTACAGATTTTTTTTTAATATTTCAAGATATTTTGTTACAGATTCCAACTCTAATTTCCCATAGAGATTACTTGGTGTTCCTCTAAGAATTTCTTCGGAAAACCCTCTGTTAACGCCACATAGAGCGACGATGATTCACTTTTCAATCACGGTACATAACACTTAAAGCGCGCGGTGATATTCTCGATAGGAACACTATTTAGTTCAATGACCGAGGATGTAAACACTTTATTTCCGACTAGAAAGCGACACACTTTATTTACTCGTAAACTACAAGTTGCGTTTATTGCGGATAACCGATCGCGGCGGAGGTTTATTTTCAACTAATGCTATTTCGCTATTCTACTGCCTCTGCTGGGTAGAAGCAGGTAGATATCAACACACGATCGCGAGGCGATCGGTATAAAAAGCCTATTCAATATAGCGTATAGGGGCAAATAGTGTGCGTTCGGTGGACGTGAGTAACCACACGCTAGGGTGGCTCTCGCAACATAAATTGATTATTCTAGTTTAAGTCTGGCGCAATCACCCTCTATGGATTACTTAAGGAAAGGAAGAACCTAAGCAAGCCCGTGACCAAGAGGGGAGGTCTACCCGATGTACTATACACGCCCCTCCAACTTTAGCCAAAATTATGAAAAACCCCTCCCTTGTCGTCTTTTCTGTGCACGGGCCTGACCATTAGGATCTATATTTGATGGCAATGGTTTGAAATTGATTAAAGCCCAAAACCATCATGCATGATGTTTAAGGTGTAATTTTAAATTTTTGTTTTTAAACACCCGTAGTGTGTTCCCAGGTGCCTGTCAGAATAAGTTTTGCGCTGACTCTTTCAGACGCTAATGCTATAAAATTGTACACTTGAGCAGTTGCAGCTCTCTTGGAAAATTCATATTTTTCTTATTATGAGAAAAAAATAAGACTAATTGTGCATAAGATAATTTTTTCAATGGGATTTTTTGTTCATTTATAATCAAAAAATATTAGTAAAAATCATCCATTATTAGGGCGTAATACTGAAGTCATTCCTATAAGGGTGAATTAGTTTAAGCACACCGAAATTTGAAAAACTCGAGTAACCAGCTTTGGTTGCACAACTTAACAGCAGGGAGCAGTAGGAACAGGTCAATCTTCGTCACAGACACTTGCTCTGTGATCTGAACACTTCATTTGGAACGACCTAGCATTAATCACATTAGCCTTATCAATTACGTCGAAAAACTATGTTTGTACATAATCTGCCATAATATTTTTATAGAAACAAATGCTATAATCCAAGCTGATTTTAATTTGTATACGTACCGCCCACACTAAAAATCCCCTATGAGTAATCGAAAGAAAATTAACAACTACCTATTCTGAGAATATTTGATTCCACCTAGTTCATCACCTGACTTTTTTTCTTATATTCTTCCATCCACATCTCATTTGGCCGCCGGGTCGGAGCTTTCAGCTCCCATAGATAACATTTCGTTTGTCGGGTACAAGTTCTGATTCGACACCGTACTCACACTTCGGTCCAAGTGCTCCCCATCTCCTGCCCGTGAGCTTCTTTCCCTATTCCCCAAAGGATTCACGAAATGATTTGCAAATCGAATCATTGGTTCTCCGCGTTTCTTCATCGAACCAGCAATACAATGTTTGCTATGCAAATACACACCAAAACCGACGGTAAAGAGCAGTAGAAGAAATGGATCTAACTCGCACCGTTTATGTATTCTTCAGTTTTGTTTCTTTTTTTTTCCCCTTTCGTGGAGCTAACGCTCCCCTGTCAGAACGGGAAGATTTGTGGTTCCGTGCCACCGGTGGTGGTGATTGGATTTATTGCTCGAAAGCGAAGTTTATTTGCCTAATGGTTAGCTACCCCTGGCGCTGTGCAGATCCACCGCTGCTGCTGCTGGATTCGAAAGCTGCCAATTGGATTTGCATTTTACATCGATGGGGAATTAGCTTGGGAGCAAGTTTTGCCGGTAGGGGGTTGGGAAAGGCCAGATTAGGGTTTCTCCGGTACGGCTGGTAAAATTGAGATTGTTGTTCGTTTTTCGTATTTTGGAGGGAGGAACCGAAAGATTTGAAAATCTCTTATGTCTGTTGAAAGTTACAAAGTCAACGATGCGATCAAGCGGGAATGCTCGTTTTCTTAGGAGAAAAAAGTTTTTCACAAATACTAGAAACTCTAAGTAAGATCGTCAAAAAGAGATTGGCGAGCAGCGTCCAACATAGGTTTCCATTTGCATTTACTTATTTAGTTCAACATCAAACTCATGATAACACTGAATCAACAATTTGCCGCCATAATACTCGATTTACAGCTGCAGCTCTTCAACGTCGGTCACGCCCGACGCTCGCCAGATTAGGGGCTGTCCATAAACCACGTGGTCATGAGGGGGGGGGGGGGGGGGTTCAGACTATGACCATTTTGTAGTGACGAATAAAAAATTTTGTATGGACTAATGACCACGCGGGGTGGGGGGGGGGGGGGGGGGTTCAGAAGTCCCAAAAAAATGACCACGTGGTTTATGGACAGCCCCTTACGCTTCACCTGGTCCGCCCATAGTGCTCTCTGCGCTCCACGCGTTTCTGTACCAATCGGATGGTTAGCAAACACCAACATTGCAGGGTTGTTGTCCGGAATTCTTGCAACATGCCCTGCTCACCGTATCCGTCCAGCTTTAGCCACCTTCAGGATGTGTGGTTCACCGTAGAGTGCAGCGAGCATTCTTGTTAGCGATCACAGTCTTTGACACCATTTTGTCGATATTCGGCTGCCTTTGTCTCCAACATTCGCAACACAAGCAATCAAACTACTGTACGGAACAAAAATGTAGAATGAATGCGCTTGACCACGATTGCGTCTTCGGGAGATGGTTCGGTTTTTGTTATTCCTGTCTTTCCCATAAAGATAGCTGTTTTGGATAAATGTATGTGTCGTAATCGATTTATCACACACGAATAAACTAATATTATACCAATCTTAATCAAAATTGGCTGAAATCTTGCAAAAAGCTGGAATTAGACAAATGTCATCATGTCAGACGACGATGATTTGATCCACATTTTTGTTTATTGATCTTCGTTCTGCCGCTTGTGTTGTGTGTAAGAGGTAGCGGTCGCGCTCGAATGAAACAATAGAAATACACTAGAACTCCAATGGCGCTGTAGTCACTTTTTATATTTAGGTTAATTAATACCTTTTATTGTAATCATTGATTGTTTTTATGTGTCCAAATTGAAGAGCATCTTTTGTTTTGGTAAACAAAATTTATTTGACACTTCTAGTACCGCTACTGACGCTGTAAGGGCGTGGCAAACTAGATGTTAGTCACACGAACAGTCGCGACATTGGACTTCTGTGGCTAGTTATTCTAATAATGAAACAAAGCAAGCTGACACCCGACCGCGACAACGAAACGAAGGTAGTGAAAAGTGTCGAATGTTTACAAGCCTGGCAGCGAGCTCGTCATTCATCCTTCTCCGCCACACACCGTGCTCCTGCACGCTGCCGAAGATCGTCCTTAGCACGCGTCGCTCGAAAACTCCAAGTGCTGGCAGGTCCTCCTCGAGCATCGTCCATATCTCGTGTCCGTAGAGGACCACCGGTCCTTTATGCGTCTTCTACATGGCACATTTAGTGCGGGGGTGAATCTTTTTTGACCGCAGTTTCTTCTAGAGCCCGTAGTAGGCACGACTTCCACTGATGATGCGCTTTCGTATTTCACGGCTCACGTTATTGCCGTTAGCAAGGAACCGAGGTATGTACACGAATTCTTCTACCACCTCGAAAACATCCCCGTCTATCGTAATATCGCTGCCAAGGTTTGTGCTGTCTCGCTCAGTCCCACCTACCAGCATGTACTTTGTCCTAGCCGCATTCACCACCAGTCCGACCTTTGCTGCTTTACGTTTTAGGCGGGTGTACAGTTCTGCCACCGTTCCAAATGCTCTAGCAATAATATCCATGTCATCCGCAAAACAGACAAATTGGCCGGTTTTTGTGAAAATCGTTCTCCGGCTCGTCGCATAAGACCTTCCAGGAAGATGTTGAATAGTAGGTAGGAAAGTCCATCACCTTGTCGTAGTCCCCGTTGAGATTCGAATAAACTGAATAGTTCACCCGAAATCCTTACGCTGCTCTGCACGCCGTCCATCGTTGCTCTTATAAGTCTGGTAAGCTTGCCGGGAAAGCTGTTCTTCTTCTTCATCTTCTTCTTTATGGCTGTACGTTCCCACTGGGACTTGGCCTGCCTCGCTTCAACTTAGTGTTCTTAGAGCACTTCCACAGTTATTAATTGAAGGGCTTTCTTTGCCTGCCATTGCATGAATTTGTATATTGTGAGGCAAGGGCAATGAGGGAAAGCTGTTCTCGTCCATGATTTTCCATAGTTCTGTGCGGTCGATACTGTCGTATGCCGTCTTGAAGTCGATGAACAGGTGGTGCGTTGGGACTTGGTATTCACGGCATTTCTGGAGGATTTGCCGTACGGTGAAGATCTGGTCCGTTGTCGACCGGCCGTCGATGAAACCGGCTTGGTAACTGTCCACGAACTCATTAACTTTAGGTGAAAGACGACGGAAGATGATTTGGGATAGGGGGCTGTCCATAAACCACGTGGTCATGAGGGGGGGGGGGGGGGTTCGGCCAATGATCATTTTGTATGGACGAATAAAAATTTTTGTATGGACTAATGACCACGCGGAAGGGGGGGGGGGGGGGGGGTTTGAGAAGTCCCATAAAAATGACCACGTGGTTTATGGACAGCCCCTAGGCGGCATTCAAAATGGTGATCGCTCGAAAATTCCCACACATTAACTTGTCACCTTTGGATGGGACAGATTATCCCTTCCTTCCACTCCTCCGGTAGCTATTCGGATTTCCAGATCTTGACTACTAACCGGTGCAAATGAGTCTGCTGCGATACTGTTCTTACAAGCCGCTTTGTTGTTTTTGAGCTGGTAGATGGCATCCTTAACTTCCCTCATCGTGGGAGTTGGTTCGTTCCCGTCCTCTGCTACATCAACACAGTCATTTCCTCCATTGTCTTGATCTTCCGTGCCTACATTCTTTTCGCCTTTAAGGTGTTCGTCGAAGTGCTGCTTCCACCTTTCGATCACCTCACGTTTGTCCGTCAGGAGGCTCCCCTCTTTATCCCTTCAGATTTCGGGTTGCGGCACGAAGCCTTCGCGGGATGCTTTGTGCTTCTGGTAGAACTTGCGTGTTTCCTGTGAACGGCACAGCAGTTCCATTTCCTCGCACTCCGCTTCTTCCAGGCGGCGCATTTTCTCCCGGAAGAGACGGAGTTGCTGCTTCCGCTTATGTCTGTATTGCTCCACATTCTGTCGGGTTCCATGCTGCAGCATTACCGCCCATTCTGCGTCCTTCTCCGTCAGAACCACTCTGCACTCCTCGTTGAACCAATCGTTTCGTCGACTTCGTTCGACGTACCCGATAGTGTTCTCGGCTGCGTTGTTGATGATTGATGGTGTTCCAGCAGTCCTCTAGAGGGGCCACATCGAGCACACCCTCGTCCGGCAACGAGATTCTGCGCATATACGGTGATGACATCCAGTTGCATCAGTAGCTCTAGATCATACCGGGCAGTCACCGGTACTGCACATTTAATAACGGAGTGTTTTCGGTGCAGTTCAACGATCAACAGGTAGTGATCAAAGTCGATATTTGCGCCACGAAAGGTCCAGACGTCGACATTGTCGGAGAAGTGCCGTTCATCAATCAGAACGTTGTGGATTTGCGATTGCGTTTGTTGGGGTGATCTCCATGTGTAACGATGCGGGAGGCTGTGCTGGAAAAAGGTGCTAAGAATGGCCATGTTTTTGGAGGCGACGAAATCAATGAGGCGTAGGCCATTTTCGTTAGTCAGCTGTTGAGCGCTGAACTTTTCAATCGTCAATCTGAATTCCTCCTCCTGGCCTACCTGAGCGTTTACGTCTCCTATCTCTTGCGTCTTTGTCATTATCAGCGCTTCTGGAGTGAGGGCTGTACGCGTTTATTATGCTGATGTTTAAGAATCGTCCCTTGATTCTTAACCTGCACATTCTTTCGTCACTAACCGATCACGCGCCTCTGCCTCTAAACGTTCGCACCATAGATCCTGTCCAACACACTTCCTGTAGCTCTACGATTCCGAACCCGTGGTCCTTCAGTTTATCGGTGACTATGCGGGTACTCCCGATGAAGTTGAGAGATCTGCAGTTCCACGTACCGAGCTTCCAATCGCAAGTCCCTTTTCGTCGCTGTGGTCGTCGCCATTGGTATCGGTTCGCATTCTTCTCTTGTTAATTTTTCAGTGCTTGTCTTTCTATGGCTGGCTTGCTGGGCCTGCCACCAACCCACTAACCCAGGGAACTGAGCTTACTTTCCCGGAAGCTACGGGTTCTGCATTGGTATTTCCTCCAACTGCAGTGCGAAATAGCTAGGCTCAAGCACCCGTCTTCGCCGGGGGTGGTGTTTTAACGGGTACCCGTGAGATAAAATTTCACCTGAGCTTCCACCCCCGTCCAACATATGTAGGGTCTGGTCCTCATAAGTTCCTACCTCATGCTTCTACGGCCAAGACTGCCAGCTAAGAGTTGTGTGCTTCTGGTAGTGCAGCCTGGGCACGGTTATCCTTCTGATTTTAACTAGATTGAGAAGGTACGTACCGAGAATGTTGCTAATTGACAAACCAAAAGATGAAATTTGTGAAAAACGCGTTCTGGTAGGATTTGAACCCACGCCTCCGTACACGCTAGACCGGCGCTTCAACCAACTAAGCCACAGAACAGGTAGTAGACGCTATCTTGTCGGTTACAAAAACCGCCGAGAAAGGACTCGAGCCTAAGAGGAGGGGAATTCGCTTCTGCGGGGTAGTGACTCTGGATGTAAGGAATGCATTTAATAGCGCCAGTTGGGCTGCTATTGCCGATGCGCTCTTGCGTCTGGGGATACCGGAATACTTGTACAAGATTCTCGGAAGCTACTTCCAGAATCGCGTACTAGTTTACGACACGGAGGTGGGTCGGAAGTGCTTTCACATAACCTCAGGAGTCCCGTAAGGTTCCATCCTGGGTCCGGTGTTATGGAATGTCATGTACGACGAGGTGTTGAGGTTAGAGTACCCAGTGGGAGTGGTGATTGTCGGATTTGCCGACGATATTACGCTCGAAGTCTACGGTGAAACGATCGAGGAGGTGAAGTTGACTACCGACCACTCGATCAAGGTTGTAGAGGCGTGGATGCGGTCCAGAAAACTGGAGCTGGCTCACCACAAGACAGAGGTGACGGTTGTTAACAACATGCAGTCGGCGCAGCAGACGGAGATCAGTGTAGGAGAGTGCACTATCCTGTCGAAGCGCTCTGTCAAGCACTTGGGCGTGATGATCGACGATAAGCTTACCTTCGGTAGCCACGTCGATTATGCCTGTAAAAGAGCCTCCACAGCTATTGCGGCACTGTCCCGGATGATGTCCAATAGCTCAGCGGTGTACGCCAGTAAGCGCAAGCTTCTGGCTAGTGTTGCTACGTCCATACTTAGGTATGGCGGCCCGGCGTGGGGTACCGCGCTAAGTACTGAATGCTACCGACGGAAGCTGGAAAGTACTTACTGGCTTATGTGTCTGAGGGTTGCAAGCGCGTACCGTACCGTGTCACACGACGCTCTCTGTGTCATTACTGGTATGGTGCCTATCAGCATTCTTATCAGTGAGGACATGGAGTGCTTCGAAATGCGAGGCACAAGAGGCATACGCAAGACTGTCAGGATGGCCTCTGTGGTCAAATGGCAGCTTGCGTGGGACAGTTCCACCAAAGGAAGGTGGACCCATAGGTTGATATCGAGGGTAGATAGTTGGATTAATAGGCGCCATGGGGAAGTTACATTCCACCTGACACAGGTCCTTACAGGTCATGGTTGCTTCCGACAGTATCTACACCGTTTCGGGCATGCAGATTCTCCCGAATGCCCAGTGTGCAATAATTTAGAGGAAACGGCGGAACACGTTTTGTTCGTGTGCCCGCGTTTTCGCACAATGCGTGACCGCATGCTTGCCACATGCGGGGAGGACACAACTCCGGACAACTTGGTCCAGAGAATGTGTAGGGATGAGATTAGCTGGAATGCCGTTTCAACGGCTATCACCCATATCGTCTGGGAGCTACAGAGGAGGTGGCGCGTGGACTCGGAGAATGGCTATTCCAGATGCAGTACAAGAGGTGGTCCAGGGGTTCTAAGTCGGCTTCGTAGGTCATACCGGTGCCCTGCGGTCGAGATCGACCCTTACAGCGATTCCCAAGTAACAATTATACTTTTGTGGCAATCCTGAAGTAATTTCTAAGATTGAATAATAAAACTTAGCTATAAAGCTCTTTGTTCTGCAAATTCGAGATAAAATAGGTATAAACTATCCATAAGACAAATCTGGCCCACTCTTCAGGAGATCTTCAAGACTGGTTTTGAAGACTGCTTTGAAACTAGTTGTATTTATGTACTAACACTGATGATTGGTTATAAGAACTTCATAAAACTTTAACAAGAATAGCTTGAAGCATGTTGATCTTTTAGCTGTCTTTCTCAAAAATGCTAATAGTGCATGATAAATGAAATCGTTTACTTCAGCATTATGCAGATGCGAACTAGTTTTGTTTCATGGATGAAATGTTAATTGAACTGCGAATTAATTTATTCAAATTGAAATGGCTAATGCATCAAAATTGCCTGACAGATCATTGATGACAGGGAATCAAAATTTTCCGTGCCATACCCACTTTGTCGTTGATATGCCACCCAAAACATACGAAAATAACGAAGCGCCTCAAAAATAATATCATTCATTAATATACGAAGACATAAATTTCCTGTAAAAACAAAAGGCTACGCCACTTTTTCAATTCTTTCTAAACATGGCTGCCGTTCCAGGCGAACAAAACTCATGCAGCCGCCATCAATTGTTATTACCTTTAATCCAAACCACCTCAAAACAATGATGGAACCAAGTCACCTTGCATGAAATCTACAGCATTTATTGAAGATTGTTTTTACTAGTGATGATCTTAAGGCAGATTTGTTCGTCTTAAATGAAACTTATTCGTTTTATTCAAGAGTAACAGCCTTCGACAATTGTTTGTTTACCTTTTTGGAGCTAGAAAGTTGTTTCTGTACATTTTGCTTCAGGAACTGCCAATTCTATTATAATTTCGTCTATTTAATAAGTGCATTTCTAAAACTTACTAGTACATATTACACTATTTAGCATACGCACGAGAAGAGTCACAGTAAGTACCCATTTTAGTTTCGATTCAAGCTGCTGTGGCCTGTGTGAGTAACTGGCTGAAGGTTGGACGACCTCAGCAAGCTACTCGCATTTTTGATTGGCTATAAAATGAATATTTCGTCGATATGATTACTTTTGAGCATCAAAACGGCAAAATTAACAGTGAGCAAAAATATTTGAGTGTTTATATTTGCATAAAAAAGCCAATTTATTGCATAATTTATTAATTGAATTAATAAGATTTTATTACTCCGCTTAGTTCTTGTCTGATAGCGACACAAACCCTCCTGAACTTACACCCTGGAAATTACATTAGATTGAGCTGATCGCAGATCGTAGTCATCAACAAACATCAGGCCATTGTAATACAGATGCGAGGTAGTGGACAACAGTGATCGGATACCTACGGTTCGGGAGCGGGAGATCGGATGCTGAATTATCTCTTGCGTACTCATAGCAATAATGACGTCACGTGTACGTTATCTGCAGTGGTGAGTTTAGAGTGAGAAGATTTATACGGAGAATGCTCAGGGAAACCGATAGGATAACCCGAATCAGAACATCGCTCGAGACGGTTGTAGTTAGATGATGATCATTTGTGGAGCGAATCGGCAGTTGCATCTCGGCTGGTCAACGGTTAACACGGACATACGGTCAGACGGTTATTTTAATGTGTTAGATTTAAGTACAGAACAAAATTTGTTAGTCCGTTAAGTTTAATAAATGTAGTGTTTGTACCAGTTCGTTTTATTGTAAACCGCGAGTGTTTTATGTTCAAGTCCGGAAGAACAAACATGGACAAACATGAACACCGATCAGTTTCGCATCCAATGACCTTGGTGAAGGTCAACCCATCGAGTGTTGGTGGACCATCAATCTGAGCCATCGAAGTAAGTCCGTTCACCAACATTTATGGTCCTTCGAACCGGATGAAGGAGCCGGTTAGGACGGAAAGGACTTGGAACTGTTCGAAGGATTGAAAGGACTCAGCGCCATTGCATCTTCGTATTCGCGGAACAATCAGCGGAGCCATCATATTCGCAAACAATTGGCGCGGTAGCCATCAGTTTCGCGGACAATTAGCGTACCGCCATCGTTGCATGCTACAAGGATCGAAGGATGGCGAGGTCTGGACATCCATCGAATGGAAACTTCTCGTAGGTGAGTTGAACCATTGCTATATGTCCAGCCGAAGCAATACGATTTCTGGATTCTAACACCTGTCATCGCTTTGCATGATACATCCCATTCGTCGGCTGCAAGGGACACCTGTGGATTGTTTGTGGATTTGAGACTGGACGATTATTCAGCTAGTGCATGGACTTCTCTACCAAGCTACACAATTTGGATCACCCGACGAGTTTGGACCACTGAACCAGCGGCGATACTGGTTCTCCAGGTAAATATTTAAGTTCAGTATATGTCCAGCCGTCGTTAGGATTGCATGATTCTTACACGCACCATTCGATGTTTCTTCCTTGGACACTCATTTCTCGATCGGACGGATCGACTGGACTCATCGGCCACTGGGACGGACGGCATTGGAAGGCAATCGGCCAGGACAATCTTCACGGCATTCCTTGGACAGATATCTGTGTATTTCCAACAACCCGAGGCAGACGATCACCACGATTGAAGAGGCAGCGACGTATATTTTCTGTGTGGGTGAGTGCTATGAACTGTATATGTCACCGAAGCGGGACACAGAAATATACACATTGTAATTTGAATTCATCCTCTTCAACTTATTGGCCACGCATCCCTGAGTACAAACTGTTCGTTACTAGAACAACTGTCTCAATTTCGTTGGATTTGCTCGTTTGGCTTGGATTGGTGCTGTTAAAGGTTTTCCGGGTTAGTTGAACACGTATATGCCCAGTCGAGGCTTCAATCTCTGCATACTACATGCCTGTTTTCCTCTTCCTGGACCTCTTCCGTGAAATTTGACGTTGATCGCTGCTGAGGAGTTTTGATCGCTATCGATGAGTCGTTGTTATCGGGACTGTAAAATTAGGACCACTCAACGGTTTGGACAGCTGTTAGTTCTCGTAGGTGAGTTCTACAGTATATGCCTGCTGAAGCTAGGACTTTCGGACACTACATGTGGATCTTTCCCTCTTCCCTCAACAATCGATCTGATGATTTATGCTACTACGTGAGGTGTTGTGCGGCGTTCCAATTCTGAGGCGAGTCGTTGTGACGTAATTCGGTTGGATGACCTGCAGTTGTTCCCGGTGCAACACATTAGTCTCCCAGGTAGGCTTCTACAGTATTTGCCAGCCGAAGTGGTGGACCATTCGGAGTTCTACACCATCCTTCTCTTTTATCTGACCGAGTGACGTACACCAACGATGGCACCCCGTGAGAAGAAGACGCCTACGCTGAAGCTGTTGATGGTCCAGCTTAAGAACATCCAAACATCCCTGGACGACATTTGGAGATTTGTTCAGGATTTCCAGCCAACCTGTACTGCAAGTGCCATCAACGTTCGCCTGGACAGTATCGATGAGCTGTGGAAGAACTACAGAGCGATTCTGAATGAGGTCCAAGCTCATGACGAATTTGAGGATGAGGAAGGGGCATATGATACGGCTAGGTTATTGTATAGCGATAGATATTATAATTGTAAATCCTTACTTATGGATAAGGCCAAGGAATTCGTGGGACCCGATGAAGGAAATCAGTCCATACGAGGAAACGAAACTTTGCTTCATGGGCATGGCACGTTGGATCACGTTCGTCTCCCACAAATCAAGCTCCAAGTATTTGACGGGAACATCGATGAATGGATTAGCTTTAGAGGTTTGTACACTTCTCTAATCCATAGAAAAACGGACTTACCAGAGGTTGAGAAGTTTCATTACCTGAAAGGGTGTCTTCAAGGTGAACCCAAGGGCTTGATCGATCCATTGAAGCTAACAGAGGCCAACTATCAGGTAGCTTGGGACTTGCTGCTTAAAAGGTACGATAATAGCAAGCAGTTGAAAAAGCGCCAGGTGCAAGCGCTATTCAACTTACCTTCGTTGTCTAAGGAGTCTGTGGTGGACTTGCATTCTCTGATGGACGGATTCGAGAGGGTCGTGAAAAATTTGGATCAGGTGATCAAACCAGAGGAATACAAGGACCTGCTACTTGTTAACCTGCTGACTACACGGCTGGATCCAATCACTCGTAGAGGTTGGGAGGAGCAATCTTCAACGAAGAATAAGGATACGTTGGCAGACATCACCGATTTCATACATCGACGAATTCGGGTTCTGGAATCGCTGCCAGTGAAGGCTTTGGATACCAAGGGGTCTCACCAAATGCAACAACCGATAAGACAGAAGGCGTCAACTGTGAAGGCCAGTTACGGAGCTGTCCAGTCGTCTGGGGGACGATGTCCGGTATGCAAGGAGACTCACCAACTTTATCAGTGTGCAGCTTTCCAACGGATGTCGGTGCGCGACAGGGAAGCAGTATTGAGGTCGAATTCGCTGTGCAGAAATTGCTTGAGATCAGGTCATCAAGCTAGGGAATGTACGTCGAAGTATTCATGCCGTAGTTGCAAAAAACGCCATCACACTATGGTGTGCTTCAAGCCGGAGAAAGACGGAGCAGTAAAGGTCACTGCAGCTACCGGAAGTAGCAATCCGTCTACTTCATCGGATCCTGATGAGTCTGCTGGTGCAAGCTCTTCTCAGGTGGTGAACATGGTCGCCACTCAATCCTTGGTTTCTGGTGCAGCTCAGCATATTTCCTCTCAAGTTCTTTTGGCTACTGTGGTCGTCATCGTGGAAGATGATGAAGGTAGTCAGATTTCGGCTCGCGCATTACTGGATTCCGGCTCTGAGAGTAATTTCATTACTGAACGGTTGAACCAACGCCTTCAAACGCAGCGACAAAGGGTAGATATCTCAGTCCTCGGAATTGGTCAAGCAGCTATGAAGGCAAAATACAAAATCCAGGCGATGGTTTGCTCTCGAGTTACGGATTTCTCTCGGAACGTAAGCTTCCTGGTACTTCCGAAGGTTACAGCAGATTTGCCTACGGCGAAGGTGAACACGGAAGGATGGACGATACCTGACGGGGTCAGCTTGGCAGATCCAGCCTTTTTTGATCCTAGTGCAGTGGACATGGTGCTCGGTATTGAGCACTTCTTCGATTTCTTCGAATCTGGCCGAAGAATTCAGCTTGGAGAACAAATGCCGACACTCAATGAATCGGTATTCGGATGGGTGGTTTGTGGAGGTCTAACAAGGTCCATCGAAGGTCTACGAGTCCACTGTAACACGGCATCTACGGCAAATTTAGAAGAATTGGTCGCTCGATTTTGGGCTAGCGAGGAAATTGGCGCTACAAAAGTACTTTCATCAGAGGAAAAAATGTGTGAAGAACTTTTCCTACGGTCGGTTTGCAGGGATTCTGATGGTCGATATTCTGTCTCTCTGCCAAAGGATGAAGACATTGTTTCCAGAATGGGCGAGTCACGGGACATCGCATTTCGGCGTTTACAAGGCACAGAACGCAGATTGGCGAGGGATGCCGATCTGAAGGAGCAATATCATCAGTTCATGACGGAGTACGTGAAACTAGGGCACATGACCAAGGTAGAGGAGTTTGGAGAATCAAGGAAACGATGCTATTTGCCACACCACCCGGTGATTAAGGAAGCTAGTACCACCACAAAATTGCGAGTGGTGTTCGACGCCTCATGCAAGACATCGACAGGAACTTCGCTCAACGATTCGTTGCTGGTTGGCCCAATCGTCCAAGAGGATCTGCGATCTATCATGCTCCGGAGTAGAATGAAGCAGATAATGCTAGTGGCCGACGTAGAAAAGATGTTCCGGCAAATTTTCATATTGCCGGAGGACCGGCATTTGCAATGTATTCTATGGCGATTCGACCCGGCTGATACGGTGGACGTTTATGAACTTAACACAGTCACGTACGGGACGAAACCGGCGCCTTTTTTAGCAACACGTACTTTAAACCAATTAGCCATGGATGAAGAACAGCAATATCCACTTGCTGCGAAGGCTGCCACCGAAGACACGTATATGGATGACGTCATAACGGGAGCTGATACGGTTCAAGTAGCCTGTGAACTTCGTGCACAACTGGAGGAAATGACTACGAAGGGAGGATTTAGACTCAGGAAATGGGCGTCTAATCACCCGGCGGTTTTGGAAGGAATTTCTGAGGATAATTTGGCTATTCGTTCATCGGAAGGCATCAACTTGGATCCGGATTCGACCGTTAAAACTCTTGGTTTGACGTGGATGCCGAACACGGATCAACTTCGGTTCAACTTCGATTTTCCATCGTGTCCATCTTTTCAACAACTATCCAAGCGGCAAGTTTTATCGATGATTGCAACTCTTTTTGATCCGTTGGGCGCAGTAATTACCACGGCAAAGACAATCATGCAGTATTTGTGGAAATTCAGAAACGAAAAGGACCAGGCGTTGGACTGGGACCAGCCCTTACCATCAACGGTGGGTGAGATGTGGAAGTCTTATTATGACCAACTTCCCCTGCTGAACGATGTTCGTATCGATCGTTGTGTGGTCATTCCGATGGCAACGAAGATCGAAATCCATTGTTTCTCCGATGCATCAACGAAGGCGTATGGTGGGTGTGTCTACATCAGAAGTCAAGACGGATATGGAAGGATAAGGGTTCGGCTGCTGTCTTCAAAATCAAAGGTTGCACCCTTGAAAACACAGTCGATTCCGAGGCTGGAATTGTGCGGCGCGCTCTTAACGGCACAGCTCTATGGAAAGGTTCGCGAATCTGTCAAAATTCCAGTCCAGGCCTTCTTCTGGGTTGACTCAACCTGCGTTTTGCGATGGATTCAATCGTCACCGGACGTGTGGAATACTTTCGTGGCCTACCGAGTAGCAAAAATTCAAACTATCACCGAATCGTCCCAATGGTCACATGTTTCAGGCAAGGAAAACCCAGCCGATTTGATATCCAGAGGGATTTCTCCAGGAGATATTGTTAAAAACGTGTTCTGGTGGGAAGGACCTGAATGGTTGAAGCAGAATCGCGAATATTGGCCGCATACAACAGTAGAGCTGGTTCCGGAGGAGGTGAATCAGGAGCGACGACGGACTATGGTGACTTGTACAGCTTCGTTAGATGCTGAATTCAACGATTGGTATTTGGGAAAGTTTTCGTCCTATTCTGATCTGATCCGGAAAACTGCGTATTGGTTGCGAATAATGCGAATTCTAAGGAAGGATATGCGAGATGGAGTTGCTGCCAAGGACCCATTATCGAATGAAGAGCTCAAGGAGGCGGAATTGATCCTGGTTCGGCGTGTTCAAAAAGAAGTTTTTGTTGATGAGTGGAAGGCATTAGCAAAGAGTGAAGCTGTTCCACGACGATCTCAACTGCGGTGGTTTCATCCATGTATCGCTGAAGACAACGTTATCAGAGTCGGTGGGCGGCTCGAACATTCAGTGGAATCGTATGATGTCAAGCATCCAATGGTCCTTCCTGCACGACATGTATTTACGCGTATGGTTCTTAACCATTATCACTTGAAACTTCTACATGCTGGTCCGCAACTATTACTCGGAGCCGTTCGGTTGAAATTTTGGCCATTAGGTGGGCGAAATCTTGCACGGCATGTTGTACACCAATGTGTAAAGTGTTTCAGAATGAAGCCTTCTCCCATACAACAATTTATGGGGGATCTCCCAACACCGCGTGTCACACCATCAAGACCATTCTCGCAGACCAGCGTAGACTATTTTGGACCCTTGTACATCAGACCAGCGCCGCGTAAGCCAACTGTTAAGGTATACGCAGCGATTTTCGTTTGTCTTTCCACCAAGGCGGTCCACTTAGAGCTGGTGACAGATTTAACTACCGATCGGTTTATACAAGCCTTACGTCGCTTCATTGCCAGAAGAGGAAATTGCCAAGACATCTACTCCGACAACGGAACTAATTTTGTCGGCGCTAGGAATAAGATGAGAGACTTGTTGCAGTTACTGAAAGCACATGATCACCGTGACAAGTTGACCAGGGAATGCAACGAGGAGGGTATCCGGTGGCACTTCAGCCCGCCAGGTTCACCTCATTTCGGAGGATTGTGGGAGGCAGCTGTGCGTTCAGCAAAAAACCATCTCCTCAAGGTCATAGGTGAGACGTCACCTTCTGCAGAAGAATTAAATACGTTCTTAGTTCAAGTAGAGGGATGTCTGAACTCACGACCCCTTACACCCATGTCTGATGATCCGAATGATTTAGAGCCATTAACTCCAGCTCATTTTTTAATTGGCACATCGCTTCAAGCATTGCCGGATCTGGACTTGGAGACAGTTCCATTGAACAGATTAGATCGTTTTCAGTTGATGCAGAGAATGTTACAGGATTTCTGGAAGCGTTGGCGTTTGGAGTACTTGTGTCAACTTCAAGCAAGAACTAAACGATGGAAGTGTCCAGTAAAGATCGAAGAAGGCAATTTGGTGGTTATTCGTGATGAAAACACACCTCCTATGAAATGGAAAATGGGCAGGATCTCCAAACTTCACCCTGGCGCTGATGGAGTGGTTCGAGTGGTTACGCTGAAAACAAGTTCAGGAGATCTGTTGACTCACCATACAACAAAGAGCAGATTCCGTTTTTATAATCCGTTTATTCGAATCCAAGGTGGATTATAAAATTCCTGGGTAAATAGAATATACAATTTAACTGAATTTTTCCATGTTTACATAAGTATACAAGACTTCTACTCACGTTTACTATTCGCTCGGAGTCAGACGGCAATTGATGCTCTGACGGTAAATGTTGCATGGGATACCTAAAGGTGTTTTATGGATTTTACAGATCAATCTTGTTCACAGCATGCCTAATCTAATTGTACATATAATTTAATCTGCAGTAGTTACTCACCAACTAATTATTCGTGTAATTAGGGATCAATTTAATCCGTAATCAATCGGGAGTGGTTCGTGTAGGTTAAGCGTACTAACGAATGATAGGTATTAAGGTTTTAACTTTGACTAACACTAGATTAAGAATTCACTAACATTTCATGTAGTTTTTAGAGAAACAAATTTTAGCAAAAATAGTGTGTTCGTTTAGGCCACAATAGCAATAACATTTCATCAATTATGCCTTATCATCTTCCCGCATCTCCCTGACAGTTCGCTGTGTCTACCTACTATCGAAGGTAGTGCTGTTTATTCGTGTGGTAGTATATGGATAAGCGTTGCCAGTCCAGTGGAATTGCGCGCTGACAACAAGATCTAAAAAGGGCTGTAGAGAAACTTTGCTTTCTACCAGTCCCTGCAGAGCAGTCTAACTAGTAGCAATACAGCAAAACTGAATTCCTTCCCTTCCCAATCCCTTTCCGAAGAGGATCTTCTTCTATTTCAGAAATCAGACCAATTTCTGGGTGGGTGAGAGTGTCTGATAGCGACACAAACCCTCCTGAACTTACACCCTGGAAATTACATTAGATTGAGCTGATCGCAGATCGTAGTCATCAACAAACATCAGGCCATTGTAATACAGATGCGAGGTAGTGGACAACAGTGATCGGATACCTACGGTTCGGGAGCGGGAGATCGGATGCTGAATTATCTCTTGCGTACTCATAGCAATAATGACGTCACGTGTACGTTATCTGCAGTGGTGAGTTTAGAGTGAGAAGATTTATACGGAGAATGCTCAGGGAAACCGATAGGATAACCCGAATCAGAACATCGCATGAGACGGTTGTAGTTAGATGATGATCATTTGTGGAGCGAATCGGCAGTTGCATCTCGGCTGGTCAACGGTTAACACGGACATACGGTCGGACGGTTATTTTAATGTGTTAGATTTAAGTACAGAACAAAATTTGTTAGTCCGTTAAGTTTAATAAATGTAGTATTTGTACCAGTTCGTTTTATTGTAAACCGCGAGTGTTTTATGTTCAAGTCCGGAAGAACAAACATGGATAACAGAAGGAATTCTGACCTTCGGAGGATGGCACTCCAGTAGTCTGATGTTCCAGGTCTTCACACCGATCAGTTTCGCATCCAATGACCTTGGTGAAGGTCAACCCATCGAGTGTTGGTGGACCATCAATCTGAGCCATCGAAGTAAGTCCGTTCACCAACAGTTCTTGTTTCAGACTAGTGGCTCTAGCTCAAGAATTGAAAGCTTTAAGAAGTTTTTAAAGGAGAATAACTCAGATGAATTGTACTTGAATAAACGAAGCATATACTTTTAATAAAGTTTGTTGATGTTATGTGTTAAAAATAACTTCAAATACGTCTTAAAACTCATAATAAGATCAAATGCCTTAGGGAATCAAGTTGTTTTATGCGGAGTTTTCAAAATTAACTTGAAGAAAACTTAAAAACCGCATGCGAACGGAGATTATTTTCTCTTGATAAAAACAACCATAAATGTTTCATGAATTCTTCATGCTATGATAAAGCTTCCATAAAAATAAACAAATCTAAAAGGAATTTAAATTGTTACTTGGGTTAAGTGGCCGCGGGGAGGAAGTCCCGGTAGCGGTGCTGTCGTGGCGTCGGTCTACTGGGTTGGATCCGAGCCCGTGGTTGGAAAGGGGTCCCCGGCAAGGGTCGGGGTAGGTGAGATCCTGCTGTCTGCAACCTACGGGTGCATCTGATAGGGCCTGAAGGGTAGTGATACCCTTCCTTACGGGCAGGTCAGATCGGGTTGCACGTGGGCATCAGTTCTTGATGTCCGCTCAGCAGTAGGGCGCGGGCGGGGTTGACCCTGCCCGCCTTCCGAGGACAAAGGGAGTGGCGAGGACCACTCGGGAAACTGGCTAAGTGCCAGCATGCTATCGTGATGGACTCTCCAGAGCGAATCATCGATGTTCGTTGCTGCTAGGCTACGGCAGCTAACCTTGAGGGTGCGATATGCACTAGCCCCTCACTGAAGCAATACCTTCTTGGTGGTTCCGGAGAGACGTAGGGTTTGGCGACCATAGGAATGTGTTTTAGTGGGTCGAGGAGAGAGTAGTCCTGGCTTCTACCGGCGTTGAAACCAGAGCCACATAGGGTATCAAAATCGAAAGAGCATCCAAGCGATTAATTAACCACCACCAGATCACTCACAGGTCACAAGCAGTACCAATTACTATAAATAAACAATCGAAATGAGGTTGGAATCTGCCATCTCCTAATTAAAAAGAAGACACCGTATCATCCATACAGATACAGCTGGAAAATATCCTCAAAAGCTGTACCAGATGAGAACCAGTGCCAGCAAACGTCCCGATCCCATTCGGGTCCATTTCCTGCTTATCTCCACCCTCGTTTTCCTCTCTACCGCAGAGATATGTAGTTCTACGGAGTCCACCCGAAAATGTAGCTGTTCCGTAAAAAGCATCGTGAATGGAAAATAAATATAGCCTCAAGTGTCCACACAGGAGAGCATCGAGATCGAACTGCAGTTGGCAAACATAACGAGATAACACCATTTCGTCGCTCCAATTGTCCCCCGTTCGCGCCTGACTCCCCGACAACCCCGCCCATGATCCCACAAACATTTCACAATCATCGAAGCGATTTCCTAGGTTCAGATATCCCCAAACTCCCATAGTAAGAGGGCACGACAAGACCCAAGAAGGAAAATAAAATAATGGATTTTATAGCTGACCAGTTCCCAAAAGCAGTGTCAGTTTTTCAATTTCACGTTTCGATTTTCAATACCTTCCCGGGCTGTGTCTCTCTCTCTCTCGAAGGGTGAGTGTGTAATAATAACCCTGGATTCGAATCCTATGGCAAGGTTGTGTCACAGGCGCTCGGCAGGATCCGGGAGTGGCGCGCGGCCAGTTCCGCCTTTGGGTGTCTCTAGCAGTGCAGAACGGTAGTTGTAGTGCAGCACACTCACGCTCCACTCCACAGTCCACATCTGCTGCTGTTGTAGTCAAGGAAGAGATATTGTCGGTCGGTATATCTGCCCAGAATGAAACGGAACGGACGGGTCAATTCTCGAGGCGAGTGAAATGTCATTCTGCGGGATTTCGAGCTATCGAAGTTCGTATTTTATTGGGTGTCTTTTCTTTCTGTCTCTGGCCGTTCCACCGGCCAAGCTAATGGGCACTCGTCGACGTCGTCGACGACTTGGTGAAAGGCAGGCAAATCTTCTAGGATTTTCGGTTCATGAGATTTGCCAAATTGGAACAATGGGATCGATACATCATTAATTTTATGTTTCACTGACTTGATGTATATTGGTGTAGTTTTATCCTGAGAGTTAGAGGAATTCACAGCCATGCGATTGATAGGGCAGGGGGAATTTTAGCATGAATTTCCATGAACTGACAATGAAAATCGCTCGATTTGGCTTACAGCATATTACCCCGCCCAAGCTCCAGACAACGTACTTATCTCATCAGCAACATTGGCTGTCGAATTGAATTTCCTGGTAACTAGTTGCCATTGACGCCATCGGAGACGATATTCAACAACCAGCCAGAGCTTTTATCTTTTTTTATTCCAGAATATTCAATTGAATTCAAATGTATATCGGAAAGTGAAATTGACTAAGGCGTAGCTAGGAATGTTTGTACGCTGTATCTTAAGACCACCAGCTTTGTACCAACCCGAGCGTGTTGGAAAATTGACATCTGAACCGGAGAGATTGGATTGCGAGAAGAGTATTCATAGTGTGGACACGGATAAAGTTTGGTTTTCTTTTCTATATCAATATTCATGGGCGTAACTAGAGGGGCATGGAGGGGGGGCCAGGTATTTTCTTAACGAACTTCTCCAGGGATTTCTATAGAAATTCCTCGCGGAAGTTCTCCAGGAAATTCTCCTTTGTGAATTCCTATATGGACGTCTTGCGGGGTTCCGATAGTGATTGTTTCAGGGCATATTCCAAGAAATGTTTCGGGAAATCCTTCCACGATTCCATCAAGCTTTTTTAGAGATACTTCTGCATTGACAAATTTTTAAGGAATTTTCCCCTTAGCTTTTTTCAAAGATTCCAATATGGAATCCTCCAGAAATGTCTTTAATCTTTTCTCTAGGGATTCGACCAGAAAGTATTCCGGAAGTTTTCCTGGGACATCTTTAGAGCTTCCTCCAGTGGTTGTTCCAATGCTTAATATCCAGGATTCCTTCAGGGATTTCTGCATGTATTACTTCAAAGATTTTTTTCAGAGATTCTCCGTATATTTATTCAAAAATTCTGCTAGAGTTGGCTCCAATTAATTCACTAACCATTTTTCAAGACTAAGTCGGTGATTCTAAAATCCATTTCGGCCAAATTTGACCTCGAAATTGCGATTTCTTTTTCGTGTTGAATACTAAAATTTGACATTTTTTTTTCAAATATCTCGGAAACCTGTAGAGATATCGCAGTTTCGAGGTCGAATTTGGTCCAAATGGGTTCAAGGAACACCGATTTAGTCTAGAAAAGTTATGTTTAAACATTTAGTTCGAAATGTTTACTCTAGTATAAATTCCACTCAAACCCTTTGCGCCACCCCTAAATATCAACCAAAATCACTCTATTTTGCACATCTCACTTATTTCGACCAATCGATCACATTTCACTTGGAAAATCATATCCCGGATAGATTTTTCAAATTAGCCCCATCCTACTGCTTCAGGATTTCTCCAAAAATTCTTTCTGCGATTTCTTCAGAAACTCCTCCTGAGATTCCCTTAAGAATTCCCCATGGATTTCTTCCGGAATTCTTCCTGCGATTCCTCCAGAAATTCCTCCAAGGATTCCTCCGGCATTTTTTTTCAGGGATTCCTCTGTGAGTTCCCGCATTGATTCCTTTAAAAATACTTCCAAGGATTCCTCTGAAATTCCTGCAGGGATTCCTTCCGGAATTCCTCTAGAGATAACCCTAGGAATTCCACTACAGATTCAATTAAGAATTTCTCAAAAAAAAATCAGCAAGGACTCCCCCAGGAATTCCTTCAGGAACTACCCCAGGATTTTTTTCAGGAATTAATCCAGCAATTTATTATAGGAACAATTCCTCCAGCAATTTATTTAGAAACCCTTCAGAGATTCCTTCAGAAATTCTTCCAAGAATTTCTCCAGGAGTTTCTACAGGATTTTTTCCAGGGATTCCTCTACGAATTTATCATGGAGTTTCTTCTTTAGGAATGAAATTCCGCCCCACATTCCTCCACGTATTCCTGCAAAAACTCCTCTAGAGATTTTTCCAGGAATTGCTTTAGAGATTCCTTTAGGAATTCCTCCGTGAACTTATCTGAGAATCCCTCCAGGAGTTTCTCCAAGAATTCCTCCTGAGATTCTTCCTGCAGGAATTCTTCCAGGACTTCATCTAGGAATTCCCCCAAGAATTCCTCCAGGTCTTCCTCCAGGATTTTTTCAAGAGGTTCCTCCGGAAGTTTATCCAGGAATTGTTCTAGGGATTCTCCCAGGAATTTCACCTATGATTATTCCAGGAAATCTTCTAGGGATTTCTTCAGGGATTCCTCCAAGCATTCTTCCAGAAATTTCTCCATGCATTCTTTCAGGAATTCCTCCAGTATTGCTACAGAAATCCTTCCAAAGATTCCTCCAGGAATTGCTTCAGGGATTCATCCAGGAATTCATTTGAGGATTACTCCGCGGACTTTTTTCGGGATTCTTCCAGGGCTTCCTCCAGGAACTTCTCCAAGGATTTGTTCCGAAGCTCCTCCAAAAGTTCCACCAAAGATTCTTTCAGAAATTACGCTAGAAATTACTCAAGGATTTTCTCAAGGTTTTTTTTTCAGAAATTTATCCAGGCATTTCTCACCGAATTCCTCTGGGGGTTATCTGGGGAATATCTCCAAGATTTCAATCAAGGATTCCTCCAGGAATACATCCAGGAATTTCTGAGAATCCTTGGTCTCAGAAATTCCTACAGGGATTCTCCTAAGAATTCCTTTAGGGATTTCTCTAAGATTTCCTCTGGGGTTTCCTCCTGGAATTGCATCAAGGGTTTTGCCAGGAATTTGTCCAGAAGTTCCTCCAGGTATTGCTTCTGGGATTCCTCCAGGATACACTCCAAGGGAATTTCAAGAATTCTTCCAGATGAAGTTGGTAAGAGATTAACGAGGTCTCAGTTCGGTTATCACCCCGGTGATTATAGACTACTGCCGTATGTTGTTCACAATTCTGAAATGTTTCATTTGATCGGTAGGCCGTCCACACCTTGGAGTGTGTTTTGCCTCCAAAACCCTTACAAGGTTTTCGAGGAGCGGCTTGAGAGAACAAAGAACCTTGATTTATTCTGGGTATCGTTTTATGGCACATATGCTGTTGTTTGTTTAGTCTTCTTTTATCGTCCTTTAAGGAAAAAGTTGCACAATCCATTTTGGGCTTGTGAATAGCCTCGGTTTGTGCTCTAAAAAATCCTTGTCTTTGGTTGTGTTTTTGCTTTTGATCTTCGGGTGTTTGGTTTATCTTTTGGTCACTGGTTCCGTTTCCTTTAGGAATTCAAAGAGGTTTCTTACGTACGTCTCTGTGTTGTTTTATATGTCTAGTCCTGTAATATATTGTGTTTTGTTCTAGTTTAATCGTGTCCTGTGCAGCTCCTTATTATATCCCAAGTAACACATCGAAACATGTTGCTGTCAAAGATTTGTTAAATTATGTTATATAAAAGTTTTTCTAATACATCCCTGCCTAAAATGGTCGGGGTTCTGCTAAACCGAACCAAAGACCATTTTTTGAAAAATTGAGTTTTCTTTACCATTGGATGAAGAAATTGATGATCTTCCTTCCATGTGGAAATGCAGTAATTCTAACAGCTCTTCGTGGAGTAAATTCAAAATTTCTGTTTGGCAGAACATACAAAAAATAAAATTGCATCCAACCAGAGTGAACTGTAAACCATTCCATAGAATCAGCGAAATGTTTTAGTGTTGGTCCAGATGAAGAACATTTCAAGTTATGCTCATCTCCGTCAAATTTCTAACTTCTAACCGACTCATAGTAACAATCTGTGGGAGAATTAAACACGTTATTAGAAATATGGATGCTGGAGGATACAATTATGTTTCGATTGTGCTGAACCCCATTTTTCCAAATCACATTCAGCCAGACCGAACCAAATCCACTGCATTTTGGAATCTATTAATTCTCAACAATACAAAAATCAACTGGTTTTAAATACCTGCGTTATGTCGACACACCTCATACTGATAATTTAACACAGAAGCCGTCATTGAACAACAAGGCTAATAAGAATAATAAAGCTTGAAAAAAATCAAACACTTGGTTCGCTTTGGCTGATCGAAAAATGGCGTTTTCACGAAAACCGTGCTAGAGAAGAATGTTTAGAACTTGATTCAGACTTAACGACTGACCTTCAGCTAAGTAAAATGACCTAGAGGTAACGTGCTTGGTTATCACTTAAAGGACCCAAGTTCGAATCTCTTTAATATTTTCGATTTTTTTTGTCTTAGTTCACTTTGGCAGATAATTTTCATGGTTTTCTTCGACCAGTATAAATTTGAAGTACACAAATTGCTCCATTTTAACATCTCAGGACCTCAGGACATGCAAGGACATAATTTTACATAATCACTCTTGCTCTGTGTCTGCATATGCGCCGCCTATAAAAAAAAACATTGGTGGGATGGGCTGAGCTTGGAGTGCTTCCGCCGTTCATATTTCAAACTATTTTGAAACCTCCATGCTACCATAATATACGCGTCCTCTCTGATTCATGTAAAGAATTGTGAGTGATATCGATTTCAACTTCATAGATGATGAAAAATCGAGTTTTTTTTTTCACAATCCGAATGGTTTTCTATGAAACAAAGAAACACAGTCAGCCACACTGAACTATAAACCATATTCCAATGTTTTTGTTCAGCCAGAGTGAACTGAGTGCAAAGTACTGAAAAATTAAATGTAATTATATCAATGATTACAAATAATTTACATGTATTCTTCGTTTCTGATGATTAACAAAGGCTTGTAAGTTACATGTGTGTGGAAAAGTTTCAAATAATCTTAGCTGTTGTTTATTTGTGAGTGGTTGAACTTAAAGCTTAATTATCTCGGAATAAAGTTTTTGGCGCTTAGTTCGGTTTAGCAGAACCCCGGCCAAATATAGTTTTCATAAGTTTTTAGAAAACATGTGCATCCAAAACAATGTTACGAATATGTTTTTCAAAAACAAAGACGTAAATCATGTGTCTCGTCACAAAATGTCAAACAAGTGTGGTTTTGTCACTCAAATATGTTAAACATGTTATATTCACGTTTTGATAACAACATGTATATCAATAACATCATTCCTCCGTATGAAAAATTGTCTTCAACTTGTAAATAAACAAATGTCAATCCGTGAGTAAGTAGTTTACATAATTGGTTTCTTCTGATCTGGCAACGAGCAGAAACTGAAAATAAACGGCTGTTTTTTGTTGAACTGCATAATCCGAAGCAGGAAAAAGTCCAGGAGCTTATACAGTTCTACTACAGTGGAAAATTTTTCGTCGTTGGTGATGGTATGAGCCGTTCCGTAGATCTTATTGAGTATGCTGGATGCCGCACCAATGGGCGTACAATCCACTCATCCCGTCGTCAATGTCTCCTCAGATTTGGGACACTAGGATCCCGCACATTTATCGAACTGACAGTCGCCAGAACACTATCAAGAAACCTCACCAGTTACCGTAAAACGGCGTATCTTTGATAATGCGGGTAACTTTGATAGTGCGACAGGCATTGTATAGTTTATCTTATAACTATGATTCCTTCAACCAGTTAAGAAAATGCAAACGTAGATCGAAACTATACATATGAAAATCCATCTTAAACGTATTTTCACTAAAATCGAGCTAATATTAAACTTTTTGAGCCAAAAATTAAAATTGTTGATATGTGAGTTTTGGTGGCAAAGTGTACAGGCCGCGTTTTCATTCGGATCGTCCGTCGTCGTCGTCTATTTGACTGTGCTCATCTTCGTGATTTTGGAGGCAAAGTGAAGAGGCCATTTTTTTTCATTTGGGCCTGCCGCGTCGTCGTCGTCGCAGATTTGGCTGTGCTCATCTTCGTACGGGGCGGTTTAGAGTGATTTTTGAGGCAAAGTGAAAAAGCCGCTTTTTTTATTCGGACCGGCTGCGTCGTCGTCGCCGTCAATTTGAATGTTAACATCGTCGTACCCGTGTGTAGTTGTAGCGGTTCAATGTGATTTCGGAGAAGAGGCCAGTTAGTGGAAGATGCTGTAGCACATACGCACTGGACACTTCGAAGGATGTTTATTGGTGAGCTCTTTCCATTTTATCATTATAATAATAAAAATAATAATAATTAATGCTAAAGGATTTATAAAATTCTGCTCTGGTTTTTGTGTATTTATCTAACGAATATTGAAAAGTTCGTCACGTCATGTGCCGGCGTTAGTACCCAATGCACAATCAGTTGATAATAAATATGTTTCTTTCATTTTTTGCATCTACACAAAAATTTGAATGGTTTGTCATCTTCGGTGTCGACATTTGTAATGTTTTAGTCAAAATGAATAAATGTTTTGACTCAATAGTAAAGGTTGCATGAGAGTCCGTCTTGGTTCGTCGTTGCATCGCGTCGTCGTCCTGTGTACTCATCTTCGTACGAGGCGGTTTAGTGTGTTTTTGGAGGCAAAGGAAGTGCCGCTTTTTTCATTCGGATCGGGCGCGTTGTCGTCGACAATTTGAATGTGCACATCGCCGTACCCGTGTGTTGTTGTAGCAGTTCAGTATAATTTCGAGGCCAGTTAGTGGAAGATGCTGCAGCTCTGGTTTTTGTGTATTTATCTAACAAATATTGAAAAGTTCGTCACGTCATGTGCCGGCGCTAGTTCCAAATGCACATTTAGTTGATAATAAATAATTTCCTTTAATTTTTTGCATGAACACAAAAATTTGAATGGTTCGTCATCTTCGGTGTCGACATTTGTAATATTTTAGTCCAAATGAATAAATGTTTTGACTCAAATAAAGGTTGCATGAATTTCTGGAAAAAGAGAGGGTCGGTAAAAGATAGACGGCGAACCATGCGGTAAGATCTTTCTGATTTATTTATCACGTGTTATTTGGTTAATACTTGTGAATTGATCGCGTTCAGCATTGTCTCGCGCGGAAACGCAAACTACAGATGCGTCGGTGTTTAGCATTGTGTTCTCCTTAGTTGCGAATGAATAACTTATGTAGGGTGAGTTTTGAGGCACAAAAGATCGCTTTCGTCGTCCAAGGTTGAGAAGGGTATTTCTTCGCGAGCGCATTATTCATCGCGAATCAAAACATTACACTCGTTTACCACGACAAAATCCTCAACACATCTCCATTTCCCCTGTCCAAACTCCTAGTGATTTCTCGTAGTAACGCAGAGAATTCCTCGGTTATTGGCCTAAGCGAGAATCACGTCATCACTTCCTTCCCTATCCTCAATTGACCTGCATTCGGACGCGGCCGGCGCTGGTATTGCTTATTCAAAAGTATTGGGATTCCAGCATTTACACAATGAAGAGAAAGCTAATCCCAAGCATCATGTGTTGGTTCTTTGTGTAAATGCAGTTGTCCTTGCAATAACAGAGGAGCAACCGCGGGCGGTCAATCATGCTCATGCTCATGCTCATGCTCAAAAATTAAAATTGTTGATATTTTTGTCATTTGTGAACTCCTTCAAAAAATCTGCTGTACGACTTCGTTTCAATTATTTTTTCAATGAATGGCTACTTGTTCTTGGTAGATCCATCATAGTAGATTCCAAATCTGGCCTTGAATCTCTTAACGAAGTGTGTTTTTACAAAATGGTAGCATTTTTGTAAATTAGGGCATAAATCTCCATACATTGATAAACGCCTAAAAGTATGCAATTCACCTGTAATTTCATGTAGATAAATCTATGTTGTTCAAAAATTTTTTTAATAAAACATTCAAAAATTACTCAAAAAGAGAAAACTCGCCATGAATGACATGTAATCATACGTTGATATACCGTTTAACATACATTTTTACGGAGATAATGATTTTCGATAGCTAAATTGACTGTGTTTTTCACTCAGTACTCCACATACTCTTTTTTATATGTAGAATTTAGTAAAAAAAAATCAATGCTTTGATATAAAAATCTATCTGATATGTTTCACAAGGCTTCTCTCATCATGTTTATTCTCCTAAGATTTCAATCTGTGCTTATTTTTTAACATTTGATGTGTTTTTCAGGGCACTATCAAAGTTACCCCAAAATGAAAATCTGATTCTCGCTCATATGGAAAACTTAAAGTCACTCAAAATATCTAAAATCATTGAATCCTTCAATTGCAATTGATAAGTGATACCCCAGTACTTGTTTTAAAAATATAAAACTAGGAGAAATACTGTTACATGGATAAATATTAAGAAAATTCGCTGGAAAACTATCAAAGTTACCCCGTTTTACGGTACTAAGATTTCCGCTTTCGCTGCCGTGACATGTGGGCTGCCTAGGCGATGTGTTATCAGTTACAGTGCAGAGCGTTCATGATTAACAAATATTTTAATCATGATTAATCATTGATGATTAAAATTCAAATTTCGGTGATTATTGATTATGATTAATGATTAATTTGATTTTTGGGATGATTAATGATTATGATTAATGATTAAAATTGATTTTATCTGTGATTATTGATTATGATTAATGATTAAAAATGGCTCATTGATTAAAAATCATGATTAATGATGATTAATCAATCACAAAAAACAGGAAATGATTAAAATATAATTATTGTTTAAAATATTTTTGAAGTTCCAAAAATAAAAGGTAACTCTGTCTGGGAGATTATTGAAAAAATAATCAAGAAGAACAGCATTTGAACCAATTCAAATTGGATCATATAAGGAGTGTATCGTAAACTAGTTGAAAACGTTTACAATAGCCTCAAAAATAGTTTAATACAACTTTTAAGTAATTTTATTTTTGGAGATACTGTATAAATCCTTGAAAAAAGAAATGGCTTTTATGATTTCCTGAAAATGTTCATTTAACTGGGTTTTTAACCTAGATTATTGAACACATGTTTTTAAAATTTTGCACACCTTCTAAAAATTGAAATTGCGAAAAAAGTTCGATAATGTTCGAAAATTGTTAACCTTTTTGTGCAAAAATATTGATCTCCAGAATGCTTATGATATAGGAAAATTATTTTTTTCAAGAAGAATCTCCACTGCATTTTAGCGCAATTCTTGAAAATGAAAAAAGGCCATTTTTGAGGAATCCTTTTTTTCTATGCTCCTCCAAATCATGTTTACGCAAATAAAAAATACATAAAATGAAAAAATCGCATTTTTTTAAATAGGATATGTTTTTTAATTTATAGACGAGTAAGTTAGAGCAAAAAATTGAATGTTATAACCTTTTAACATATTAAGAGCAGAACTTCAAAGTTTGACCACAAAATAGACGTTTTTTGGAGTGGACCATTTTGTAGATATTGGAGATTTTTCTATCGAAAATATAAATTTTGAAAGTCGGTGTTGAATGATATGTTATGTGTACATAACTGTTAACAAGCATCAATGTTTTCCAGATTTTTTATCGTACAAATTTTATTCGCTACAGATTATTGAAATGCTGAAAAATCCGCACGAAATTGCATTTTGTGCAAAATTTTATTTTGTGAGGTGTATTCATTTAACCATATTTTGAATAATACTAAACATTTTCCAAATTTTTTCAAGCTGTTCTAAACTTAACTATATTGTGAAGATTTCATAGAAGAACCGAAATAAAAAGACCAACCCAGCTTCGAGATAGAACATCCTGAACATTTTCAACTACTTTCCGATACACTCCTTATTTTATATGGTGAAAAATTTTTGGTGATGAATGATTAATGATTGATTAATTTTTTTTCTTATGATTATGATTACTGATTAATGATTAAATTGCAAAATCAGTGTGATTAAGATTAATGATTAATGATTAAATGAGAAATTTTGGTGATTATGATTACTGATTTTTGATTAATCTTAATCATTAATCATTAATCATGATTAAATTTATGATTAATCATTAACGCTCTGTTACAGTGTATGTCAAAAATATTCACTATCAAAAGAAATAAATAGAAATTATTTGATAGCTGCATGTGAAAACTGGCCTCTGACGCATGAATATTGTTTACAGGAACACCAGAGACAACCAGACGTAACATCTAAAGTATTTGCCGCAAAATTCTAACACTTTCACCAATGTTCTCTAAAGCATCATATAGCTTCTGAGAGTCTAAAATTATTTGAAATTATTTTTATATGAAGGAACATTATTCGAAAAATTAGAGCATTATATCCGTTAATCGATTAACTTTGTTTTGACCCTACCGAGGAGTACATATGAATAAAAAAACCCTGTTGATAAGTTTGTTGAAAATAAAGAATACTAAAATAATCACATGTGAGAATGTTTTTGATTGGCACTGTATATTCTTCATGCTAGCCTTTTGATGATACCACCATATTGATTCTTGTTGAAAAATAAGAAGCTTATTGAAGAAGTCGAATGGCGGTCGTTGAAAATCAACAAAAATTTTCAGAAATATTCAGTCGATCAAGTAGCGCATCAATTTTGTGGAGGTAAAATGCCATTATCTACGATAAATTTAAAAGCGCACACTTTTTTTGACCTTGAGATCACTCAACTTTGATTTGTTTTCAGGTTTACGTTTCTCCATTTTATTTTTGAGTCTGGTTCATCTCAAAATTTACTTTGCTCTTTTCAGACGACCTGCTGGGTGGTAGGTAGTATGGTCTATTTCTTGGGTAGTTAGTATGGTCTATTTCTACTAGCGTAATGCTTCCTTCTTTTTCGTATGCGCTTAGCTACCTGTTTGTTCCACCAGTCTTTTGGTGATGTGGTCTTGGGTTTGCTCGCATTTGTTGTGCTTGTTATTTCTTCTGTTAGTTGTTTGTGTATTTTCCATCTGGTGTTATGCTCATGGTTACTATACTTTGGAATGCTTTCCTTTTTGTTTGTCTGTGGTACTATTTTGTTCTAATTTCATTTTGTTCTGTTTGTTTCTTTTCTAGGTTTATTATTGGGGGTTGTCACTACCCCTGCAGTCTTTTTGTTTGATTTAATACTTTTTCATTGTTCATGAGGATGCGGTCCATCTCGTTGGATTATATCTTGGACTGCTGTTTCCCATCTATCCGTTTTGGAGCTGCCTATTCCGTACTGTATGCGTTTAGGTCGCTCATTGGTATGAATGGTTTTGGTAGTTGTTTCACTACATTGGATAGCTCTATTTTGTGTGCCATGGGTTTCTTCTTGGGTGAAAGTTGGTCTATGTATGTGTTGTTGCCTTTCCTAGTATGCTGCAAGCTACTTTTTGCATTCTAGGCTCTATGTGGATTTGTTTATGTGGTATGGATTTATCTATGGCTGCTTCTTTTTTGGATAGGTTTTTGCCTGCCATTTTGTGATATCTATATATTTTTATTGATAAGTATTGTCGGTTGGTGTTGTTGGCATCGGTTGTTGGGCTGTGTTTGTAGCGTTTCGGTTTCTGTATCATTTTGTTTCTACCGTGGTTATAGTAGTCCCTATTGGTCTTTTTTGGGATGCCCATTAGTATACCTTGGGTGGTGGTTAGTTGAGTTTGGTTGATCTGCCCTTTGGACTGTGTTTGTTGCGCTTTGGCTTCTGTATTCGTTGGTTTCTACCGTTGTTACGGTAGTCTCTATGGGTATATCTTGGGTTGTAGTTATTTGGATTTGGTTAGTCTGCCCTTTGGGTATTGGCGAACCCAGCCCTCTCCTTCTTCTCACTCACTCTCCCAAACAAATACGAGGGTGAGAAGGATGGAAAGCGGTTCCGTGGCACCCTCTTTCATCCCGCTCCATTCCGCGCCTGTCAAAGAGGATGAGTGAGAAAAGAGAAAAAGCTAGATTCGCCAATGACTTTGGGCTGTGTTTGTTGCGCTTTGACTTCTGTGTCGGTTGGTTTCTACCGATGTTACGGTAGTCTCTATTGGTCTTTTGGGGGTGCCCCCGGGTATATCTTGGCTTGTGGTTGCTGTGGTATTTCTATCTATCTTTTGGTGTGGCCCTAGGGCCCTCCCTTGTTCATTCCTTCGGTTTGACCCTCTCGTTGCCTTAATATTTTCCAGGAATTCTTTCAGGAATCTTTCCAGCAGTTTTTTCAAAAGTTACTCAGGGAGTCCATTAGAAATTTTTACAATAGTCCTCTAGGGATTCTCTCAAGCCACACACATGTCACAGAAGAATAAAGGCAGTGCAGGTTTTAGTCGCGCAGAAGTCACTGTGACTGACTTTAAAGATATTACATAAAACCAGTGTTGGGAAACCTCACTTGCAAAAAGTTATACTCATTTGCTACTTTCTCAGTTTGCTATCAAAAAACGGTGTTTGAGCGACTTTCTAGTTTTATCTAAAAGATTGCCGAATAAAGTAAAGGTCGCACGCGCATATTAAAGTCGATAGAGAACTGTGAGCACGAGGTGAGTATGAATATTCTTTTATTTATCTCGTACTCACAGCTCTCTCACGACTTTGGTATGCGTGTGCCACTCTTACTTTATTCGGTAAAAAACTAGAAAGAACTACAATGTACACACCAAATTTTGGATTTCTCATCCAGCAAAATAATTTGCTGGATGGACATCAGCAAAATATATTTAGCTGAGAGATCAGTGATGGCAACTGATAAATCAGCAAACATTCGAATCACTGGATAATCAGCAACATACCTGTCAAACACTTACAGTTTCCCAAAAATAGTTACGCACGCACTCTCACTTCAAGGTTAATTGAAAGGAATGCATAAGATTTCCAACGGAAAAGGACGTCGGAAGCAGCTAAAGTAATGTGCGACACTTATAATGAACATTTCCAGTGCTGTTGCACTGCAGGGAAACTGAATTTTATTGATTATTTTAAGTTTATTCTCTCGCAAAACAATAAAAAAAACAAAAAAAAATCCAGCCAGAGTTGAGCGCGGACAAAATTACTGGTCAACCAGCAAAATATGCTGTCAAACGCGTTGCTGAATAGCCAGCAAAAACTTTTTGCTGGATGGATTGCTGTATTTACAGCATGTCAAAAACCAGCAAAATTTTGCTGGTTTTCAGCGAAATGAAAATAGTGTGTACATGTCCTTCACACACTGTTTTTGAAAGCATGGTACTGAATTGAGATAGAAGCAAGCTTGCAAGTGAGTATTCCCAACACTGCATAAAACAAATGAAATTTTTGCATCTGCTTATTTGAGAAAAGCTACTATTTTTGGAAATTTTCACATTCACTAGAAATTACGTTCAAATTCGGGAGAATAGGTCGATACACAGCAAAAAATTCTTGTAATATCACATGATATTCGCTGCACATCAGTCGCGTCGTATAAGTGATGTACACATTACATCCTTTCCACACAGCAAATTAGCCGCCGTAGCTTGAAAGTGAGTCTAGCAATCGCTAGAACCGGAACGATAGATGATGCATATGTAAGCAAAATATTGGCATGGATTCGTACACTGATCCGTTGATTGTGAGGCATATCTCTTGCCTCTCGGCTGTTACACCGAGTTAGAAGGAAGGTGATAAATATGATACTACTTCTAAGTATCCGCTGGAATGGGTTTGTTGACACTTTCCGGTGCCAACCAAGGGCGTACATGGTGAGTGTGATAATTGTTGGAAAACGATGTATCCGAGTGAGATTACGTTCGAAAATGGATAGATCACCAGAAATTACGCGCCTAGAAATTACAAAATTATTTGCTGTGTAGTAGAGGTGCATATCTTTGGTAGGTAGAAAAAAGCTTTGAATCTCGTCTTCCCTAAAGTTAGGGTTTGCCAGTTTTAACCCCTTGATTTAGGACATTTTATAATATTTTAAGTTAAGGTTTGCTGCTACTTGTAGCTCACAGAAAAACAATCACTAGAGACGTCTCTATTCAACGTTATTAAATAAATCCTTTAGAAACATCAGAGCAGTCATCCACTCATAGGGGTCTCTCAAAAGATTTGTTCCACCAATAATGCCATCAGCATTCACGGTATCGCCTTCTCAATTCCCTTCGCAAGTAACGTTCTACTTTTCTACTTTTCCCCAATCACTCAACTGCTTCCAATCCAATCGTGCTCTGCCTGCAATGGAAACGTCACGCATCAAGGTTTTGATTCACCACTCCACTCCAAGTCCACGAAGATAGAATTGATCGCCGGAAGTGGGCCACAACAGTGCAGTGTGAGCTGAAACGGGCTGGCTGTCTCCGCTGCCACGAGGGAGTTGACAAATCCGCGAGATACACAAAGAGATACACAGATATAACATTTCACTGTCACGTCACAAAACGGAAACGAACGGTGACGACAAGGACGCCTACACGGGCAGGGGACCAGGATAGGACAGTCAGAGCGCGATGGCAGAACTCGTTTCGCGATTGGATTAAAGCGTGGAAATCTTATTTTGGTACTGTCATTTAGAATCGTTGTTCGCGTTTTATTTTCGTATTGGGGTGGCATTTTTTCCATTTTTTGATTTTTTATGGAACGGGCACCAGAGAGGTTGACTTTAAATTCTGACGATGACGAATTGAGCCGCTAAACATTCATCGCCGGATATGTACGGGAAATGCACCTATATGACAACGAAGATAAATGAGAGTGAAGTTTATGACATCATTTTAATTTTATATGTTTTCTCTCCTTTATACCGATAAATTGAGATTAAGGGTAGAATAATCTAAGTCAGACACCTTTTTTTTTTCGAGTGTTCGGGCTGTTATGCCATCTAAGGTGAGATGACTACAGATAGGTATATTAGTTCTCCACCAACATTTAGAAAATTACAAAAAAAAACCTTATCGGAGTTCTCGAAACAGTTCCAAAAGAATCCAAATTTTTTTGTGAATTAGCAATATTACGCAAACTATATGCAGGACCTCCTGTCACATTTGTTTGAATATTTATCGGCGGAATTTTTTTTTTAATTTTTCTAATGGAATCTCTTTATGTATTTTTGCAAAAATCTTTCTGAAGTGGTCCTGGAAAAAAATCTTGTCAGACTTTTTCACGAATTCTTGATCAGCGTGGCACAGGATGATTCTTGAATAAACTTAGATGGTACAGCATGCATGGCGCATTTCGGAAGAATTCTTCAAAATATGTTAAAGGTATTCCCTACTTATTTGAATGTGGAATTGCAGTAGTTCCGAACTTTTGATGCAGTTTTAGAGGGAACTTGTGACAACATCCCCAAAGCACTTCAGCGATTTCAAAAAGAAACTTTTGAAGGAATTCTAGAAGAAACTGATGAAGAATTTTCCTGTACATAAAGAATTAGCTCTGATTATAATGCACGGAAATAGGAATTTTAAGAGGAACTCCTGTGAAAATGCTGAAAAGAATTCGTGGAGTAATTTCCGGAAAAAATCCTGAATAAATTCTTGAAGGGACCGCTGGCAGCATTCTCAGAGGAACTCCTGAATATCTGGAGGAAGTAATAAAAAATACGGAGAAACTCCTGAAGGTAATCCCAGTGAACCTTCTGAAGAATTCTTGAAGGCACTCTTGAAGCAATTGTCAAACAAACTCCTGAAATAGCTTCCGGAGAAATTTTCGGAAAAACTACGGTGGGAATCTCCAAACTACCTTCTGAAAACTTTCCGAAGGTACTCCTGAAAGATATTCCCGAAGAACTCCTGAAAATTTCCGGATCATCTTCTGACGGCACTCCCGTAGAAAGTGCCGAAAGAATTGCAGAAGAAACTTTTTTTTTCTTAGAGGTACAACTGTAACAGTTTTGAAAAATTCCCAGAGCAATTCAAGTAATTATTTCCGGAGAAACGCCTGAAGGAATTCTCCGAGGAACTCCTGATAAATTCCCGATGGAACTCCTGAAAAGTACTCCCTAATAGAAATTCTGGAGGAACTTCCAAGCATATTGCCGGAAGAATTTCTTATTTTTTCTTGTAGGAACTTTCCTGGAACACTTCTGAAGGAGTTCTGGGACAACTACAGGTATTTCCGGATGGTATCTTGCACAGACTCCCGGAATAGTTCATTAACGAATTGTCTAATGAACCCCAGAAGGAATTCCCGAAAAAACTCATGAAAAAATTTCTTGACTTGATTCTGAAGAAAATTCCGGACAAACGTATATAGGAATTCTTCGAGGAGCTCAAAGCAAAATTCCCGGAGCAACTCCTGAATGTACTCCCGTGTAAAGCTCCGAAAGAATTCAGGAAAAAATAAAATAAAAGTTCACTGAGGAAATCATGAAAATATTACCGGAGAAACACTTGTAAAGTTTTCGAACGAACTGCTGAAATAATTCCCGGAGGCACTCCGGAAGAAATTTCCTCAAGGGTGCTTGGATGAACTCCTTAAGGAAACATAGGAAGAACTCATAAGTATATTCATGAAAAAAAATCATGTTATTCCCGTGGGAACTAACGAAAAATCCTGGGGACCCTTCTGAAGGAATTCCGGGGCAACACTAGGAATTTCCGAATAAGGGAAATGAAGGGATTCCCGAAATAGCTCGTAAACGATTTGTCAAATAAACCTCCGAAGAGATTCCCAAAAGAACTCTTGAAGAAATTCCTGGTTTTACCCCTGAAAAAAAATCCTTGGAAAACTTACAAAGGTGTTGTCGCTCGCTGTTATCTGTAGTGTGCAGTGCAAGTTATCCCAGAAAGTACTAGGAAAAAATTATGTGTTTTATGTTAAATGGCATTACAAGAAGCTCCAACTCTCAAACTGCATTCAAAAACCGCATAACGAGAGACGGTTGACTGCTTATCCCTTGAAAAAGGTCCAATACACGGGACCGAAACGTCGGGCTATGCCAAACTAGCCGTTTCAATGCTTTTAGACTGAGAAAGCCACAACAGTTCAACATTTCCTCCCAGTCGTATACCTCCTCCTTACAAAGGTGTTCTGAGAGGAATTTATGACAAAATTCCCGGAGGAATTTCAGAATAAGTTTCCTGAATTTCTCTTAAAAAAAGTAGGGAAACGCCTGAACCGGATTCTGGAATCATTTTCCGGGAGAACTTTAGAAGAAATTCCCGGCTGAAGCTTTAAAACTGCTGGATAAACTGTTGGAGGAATCCCTAGAGAAGGTCAAGGTGGAGTTCACGGAGAAACTTCTGTATTTCCAGAAATAATTCTTGAAGGAATCCCCTGAGCAGCTCATGATGGAATTATCGTAAGAAATCTTGAAGAAATTTTGCGGAATAACCAAGGGAACTTCTCCAGGAATTTTCGGAAAACTGCTGGGGTGTTTTTTTTATGAAACTTCTGAAGGAGTTTATAAAACATCTCCTGTGTAACTCTCGGAAAATTCTATGAAATTCTCGGAGAAACTCTTGAAGAAATTCCCGGAGGAACTTCTGAAGGAATTCTCAAAAGAACTTTTGAAAAAGTTCCTAGAGGACAGAAATTACTGAAGGAATTCCGAAATAAATTGTCACAAGAATTCCTAAAAAATGGACAAAAGGACTTCCGTAAGAACTTTCGACAAAATTATCAATATAATATATCCAAGGGAACTGCCAAAAGCACCCTCAGAGGAATTCTCGGATGAATTGAAAAAAGATGAATTGCCAAAGGAATGTCACAGGAATTTTGAAGGAAATACCAAAGTAGTTTCCAAAAAAATGCGATAGATTATCCTATGCAATTGTTTCTAAAAAAATTCATAAAAAAGAAAAATTTGAATAAATTTCCGAATGAAATTTTAAATAAAATGCCAAACTAATTCATTAAAGAATTTCCCAATAAATTTCCGAAAAGGTATAAACAATTTTGCCAACAAAAATGCAAAAATAAAACTCTTGAAAGATTTTTGGAGAAAATTTAGGTAGAATTTCATACAGACATTAAGATAGAACTAATCCCGAGCAGAGGAGAATATCAAATTCAAAACAACGGAATAATATAGCCTGTTTTTATATCATGATTTGTTATTATTAACTTATCAAAGTATTATTTTTTATAACATGTATTAAAAGGCAATCTTATTTTGCGAAGATCAAGTTTTCGAGATTCATCAACTAAATAACATTTCAATTATATACTTTGTTGTAGATCAAGTCTTGTTATCATTCCACTATTGAAAATGTTCAAATATGTGTTGACCCGAGCAAAAGGGAATAACAATAGCATAAGGAGCTGTGTTATTTGGGCAAAATAACTGAATAATAAAATCGATTATTTTCAAGTTATTACCATAACATATTGTGTTATAAACTTGTCTGTCATAAGCGGAAAAATAACAAATTCCATAACAAAAAAATGTTCCTGGAAAACCACTTCAATAACTTGTTTTGTTAGTTTCAATAAGAACTTAATAACAGTGAATTCGGAAAATATTTCCATAACCAATTTTGATATTAATATGTTATTGATAGTAATCGGAGAGCAGAATTTGCTATGATATCAAACTCGTTACTAAATAAGTTATAATACTTAGGCATATGTAAATATTATTCTTTTATGTCCGAGAGCTCTCATCAATACAAGGGGGGGGACAAAAATAAATAAGGAACTAACAAAAAAAAAACTATTAAAAATTTCAAAATTATAAACACTATCGAAATAGTTATTTATGTAACGAGTTGCGAAAAGTTGATTTCTTCAGCACGAGTCGTACATTTATCCAATGCTGACTATGACGTAAGAAATATTTTCAAATGATCGAAGAATACTATATTCAGCTTTTAATTCATTCTAAGGACTGTATCGGAAATTACTATAAACATTCAAAATGCTCTATCTCGACGCACGGTTGGTCTTTTCATTCCGGTTCTTCTATGAAATCTTTACAATATAGTTAAGTTTAGAACAGCTTCAAGAAATTTGGAAAATGTTTAGTATTATAGAAAATATGGGTCTATGAGTTTACCACACAAAATAACAATCTGTACAAACAGTTTTTATTTTAAATTTTTTTAACGTTTCAAACATTTGTAACAAACAAAATTTGTACGGGGAAAAATCTGGAAAATAATGATTATTACTAACAGTTATGTACACATAACATATCACTCCAAACTGACAAATTCTTATTTTGGATAGAAAAACCTCCAACATTAAGAATGTGGTCCATCCCAAAAAACACCTACTTTTTGGTCGAACTTTGACGCTTTGTTTTAAATATCTTCAGAGGCTATAAAATTTCATTCTCTGGTAAAACTACCTCTTTAATAGATTTAAATACATACCGAATCGAAAAAAAATGCAAATTTTCAACTTTATGTATTTTTTATTTGCGTAATCGTTCTTTGAAGACGCATAAAAAAAGAGTTCCTCGAAAAATGACCTTTTTTCATTTTTAAGAATTGCCCTAAACTGCGAAGGGAATTTTTCTTGATAAAAATAATTTTCTTATACTATGAGCATTCTGGAGAAGAATATATTTGCGCAAAAATAAGAGAAAAAAATGAATATTTTCCCACAGTTTTCGTAATATTAATTTTTTAGGAGGTGTCCAAAATTTTAAAAACATTTGTGCAATCTTTGAGATAAAAGTCCAAGTTAAATGATTATTTTTTTGAAAATTGGAACTGCCATTCTTTATTTAAGAGATTTATATAGTATCTCCAAAAATAAAGTTATGTTTATTTCGAACAGATTATTTTTCAGGCAATTGTGAACGTTTATAGTTAATTTCCGATACAGTCCTTAAGAGATTTGAAGTCACAAGATAATCGAACTTTAGTAATTTCTATATTATCAAATACGACGAGCTTCGATTTCCACCTGTAATTCATATACTGTTCTACTTTAATTGTTTTCGGAACACGGTTTTGAAATCAACACGTGTATTTGAAAAAGTTTGATCGTTGATAACAATTTGTGATTTTTGTTTTGTTTTTTTTTTTAACCGTAGAAACTAAAGAATTTTTAGATTGCTCAATAGTTTTGCAGAAATTTTTTGGGATATTTTAAATATTGTACAGATTATTACATCTTTTCTGGAAATTTTGTTTTAATTCCTCCGATTTTCCCTGGATTCTAGAATTATGTCGAATATTCCTCCTGGATTCTACAAGGATTCCGCCAAAAACGTTGCTTTTATTTCTCCTGAACTTCCTCTGATGATTCCTACAGGACTTTCACTAGAAATGTTTGCAATATTTTTTTCTAAAATTCCTCTATTTATTTCTCTAAGGATTCCGTCAAAAACTCCTTTTGTGTTTGTCAAGTGACTTTGTCATAAAATTCTTCCAGAAATTCGTCGACAGATTTGATCTTAACTTTTCCATAAATTTCAAAAAAAAAAATATTCCAGAAATTTCTCCGAGAGTTTTTCGACGGAATCTTTCATGGATTTTCAAAGACTCCTCTAGAAATTCCTCCAGAATTCTGCATACAATCCCTTCAAGGATTTCTTCAGAATTTCCTGTGATCATTAGTCCTGAAGTTCAACTTAAAATTTCTCTGAAAATTTCTTTGAGGATTTCATCAGGAGTTTTTCTGAATGTTTCTCCAGGTGTTTTTCCAAAAGATTTTGCCAAGAATTCTAAACATTACTCAGAAGAATTACCTTCGGAATTTCTAAGAAAATTGCGCCAGGAATTCTCTTCCAAGTGCTTATCCGAAAATTATTTAAGGAATTCTTAAAAGGAGTCGTTCAGAAATTTCCTTTTAACCTGAATACAAAAATGGAACAACACAAAGGGACAGGTCATAATCGTCGATTTGTTGCTGTGATTTCAAAACTTGTTACTGTTGTATTATTGCTGATAAGTTGATCAATAGTACAACAAAATATGTTATTTAAATGTAATTTAATTAATGTGTATCAATAGCTTGATTATAACTAAATGAGATTGACCAACACATTTTGTTATGGAAAAGCTATGCCTTGATAATTTAATAATAACAAAACAAGATATAAAAACAGGTTAAGTGATTTCA